>NC_141345.1:19612500-20135000 GCF_057382095.1 Aulonocara sp. 'chitande type north' Nkhata Bay
AAGTGAACCACCGATCTGTCATCTGTCTTCATAAACCCACCAGTCAGGACCCTCCTAATTAGTCACCATAGAAACCATGGCTAATTCCCCGGTCTGCCATGCCAATCACGTCCTGTCTGTGGCAGCAATCAGAAAGGCACATTTATCCACCACTGGGCCGGATCCCTGTAACAGATGAGTGTGTGTGTGTGTGTGTGTGTGTGTGTTTGGTGGGTGGCTTTGTGTGCATGTGTATGCGTGTGGGCGGTTCAGGGAGTTTGTATGAGCTTGTCAAAGGCTTGTATTTCCTTAGACAATGTTGCCTTTATCTTAAAAAAAAAACCCACACGCACACACATGCGCACACATTACGCCTGTCTAGCTTGTAAATTCATAATGTTTGTTCAGATAGGAGGCAGATGTGTCAGAGCTGCTGAGAGGGGTGTGTGCCACGTTGTGATTTTCTGTGGGAACTGTTTGATTAGCCTGACGAGTGCTAGCAATCCCCACACACCCACAAAGCAATCAAGCAACTATTATATGGCTCGCACACAAACACGTACATGGATACAGACGTAGAGATGTGCCGCAGACGTGCTTAACCTTTCCCTCGGAGGTCAAACTGTTTGGTCAAACAACACCGCCACGCTAAAGATGACCCCTGCGGGTCCGTTCACACGTGGGAGTTGAGACTCATCAAGCCAGTTTGATTTTTTTTTTAAAAAAATAAATGAAACCCACATCTAAATAGTCAATCAATTGATCAACAGCGGACTAGAAAGGCAAATAGCTCGAAATAACCTTGTAAATATTGAAGAACACACAGATGAATACATTATAGATCGACGTGGAGGGGGTGGAGAGGGGGGACAACCTGTCCCATCCATTTCTCCCCATCAGCTGCCTGTCAATCACTGCAATCGCCGTCAATTGGAACGTGCTCACCAGAAGGCTGGGGTGGCTGACACACAAAGATGCTCTTACATCCAACTTCAAATCAATAAAAAAAACCCCACTCGGAATCGCATCCGAACGGCGCATGCTGGCATTCACGGATGCCAATCATAACTTCAAGGGCACATCAAAGCCAAGTTCTATTCAGATGTATGCCCTTTGATCACCACCACTGCCTCCACCGTGCACGCACATTCTCGCACTTCGCCATATGTATATATATAACCTGTGATATAACGGCAAGTCATTAAAATTAAACATGTGCAGGCTGGGAAAAAAAACATAAATAATTCAAGATCCGTGTGTGTTCATCCACAGCAGACGAATTACAGGGGTTTGCATAGAGTGAAGTTCGAGCGTGGCTCTATTGTTCCCGCTGTCTGCAAAGAACACAGCACCATGCCATCTGACCGCTGTAGTGACAAAGAAGTATCCGAGAGTCCTACCTGTCTCGTGAGAGAGGGTCTTGGTCCTTCCTGTGTTGCCTGCGTGATGCATCGCTCCGTACTTGTCGCTCTTTCTCATTAACCCTCTACCCTTATCTCCTCTCCTCCACGCTCCACTCCTCTCTGTTCCCTTAAGAGTCCTCTTTTCTTGATTCTCAATCTTTTGCACTCTGTTTTCTCCCTCTTATCAAAGTCCTCGCTGTCTGTCTGTCGCCTCTGCCTCGCTGTTCTTCTTCTTCACTCTTGATTTCCCTCCCTTCTCCTCTCTCTGCCTATTTCAGTGAGCTCTGTGAAGCACAATCCGCTAGCTGAGTGCTGGAGCACCGCGCAGGAGCAGAGAGAGAGAGAGAAAGAGACACAGAGCAGAACGAAGAGCTACGAGCACACGCACGCACACACATACATGCGCGTGCTCGCACACACACTTGCACTATGTGGATTGACACACTTGCGCACGTGTAGCTGTTGCTCTGCAGAGATGAACGGCACAACACCAAAACACCGGTGGGGGGGGGGGAAATGATGAGCGCAATGCCCTGCACTGCTCTCCCTGCTTTTCCAGGAGACTGCAGGTCTTTTTTGTCTCCCCTCCTGCTTCTAGTCCTCAGTCCTTTTTTTTGCTCAATCCGTCACAGATCAAGGCCAACTCGGGCACAGGGGAATGGATGGATGAGAAAACACTGAGAGTGAGAGCGCCTTTCAGCCTGTGGCAGGCAGCGCAGAAGACAAGGAGAGATGTGGCTGTGGCTCCATCCTCCATCTGCCCACAGCTGAGACTGAGAGCAGACTCAACACACACACGCACACACACCAGCTCCCTCGCCCTCTCTCTCTCCCGCTTGCTCTCTCCCTCGCTCTCCCAGCAGCGATGCACCAGCGAGATGGAGGGGGAGTAAGGATGACGGCGGGAACTAACGAATGAGCCGAAGGAGAAAGAGAAAAGGGGTTGGGGTGAGACAGTGAAAGAGGGATGGTGTAGTGGTAGAAAGGAGGAGGAGGAGTAGGAGGTGGCAACGAGGGCGGCAACACGCAATGGAGCCCACAAGCGCTAGAGAGAAAAAGAGTGACAGAATCATGGGAATGTGACAAAGCATGCACATTAGAGGAAAGGGGAAGGGATAGAACGGTTACGAGGAAAATACAAGGGAGTGGGTGTGAGAGAGGAAAGATGGAAAAAGAGAGGAGGAAAGGAAAGGTAGGAGAACAGGGGTGAGGTTAAAAGGAGAAAAGACAAGGCAGCAAAGCGGAGACGTGGAGCAGGACAGGGGGGAGGAAGGGCAGAGGACACTGCGGCGCTGAAGCCGGTAATATGTCAGATCTCACATGGGCACGCTCACATCCACACCGTGTGCCTAAAAAGGAACAATACAATGTCAAACAACGCAGGACGATAGCAGCCTGTGAAACAACACTTTTTAAACCTCACAAGATAAAATAAAAAAGCGGTACTTTTCATTTTTCTTTTAAAAATAAAAAATCATAAATTATTTGTTCAGTGGCAGACAATGATAAACAGAAGCTCGCACATCAAGCTTGTCAGACAAATCTTCGAAAATACAAAACTGTACTTTCTATCTCCATAAATGGACTCCGGCCAAAGTCTCAGGTGGGAGGTTACCAGGTGAGTGAAGGTCCTCGCACTGCCCAGCAGAGGGCACACATCTAGTCAAATATCAACCACAAAAAGAAAAAAAAAAAGGCTGAGGCCAACCAACTCATCATGTTTTTACAATATTAGCATAACCCCACATGATTAAACACATTAATCAACATTCAGTATGCATCCAGGCACATCATTTAAGACACTTATCAGACATTATGCAGCGATGCATCTTCAAAGCTGCTCATCAGATATTTCAACACTACTATGAAAGATATATAAGCTAGTCATTGGTAAGCCAGTCTGTACGTTCCTCTGTTTTTGCACGCTGGAGAACCAATGTGGAAGGTAAACTTTGCTATAAGTCAGACAACAAGGATGCTGCTCAAAAAGAAGTGGATGCTTATTAAACAGATACAGTCTTGCATGCGGTGAGGGGCAGGTATGAAGCTGCTACACAGGCAAAGAATCCGGTGTGTGTAGTAATGAAGAGAGAGGACGAGATGAGCAGGTATGACCCATGAGGCTCTACTCCAGGGGACCACTGTCAGCCCCATTTTCTATTTCTTCATGCAACATTCTCACACGCCATTCATCATCCTCAACGAGTCACGTCGTGACTTGTGCACAATGTGCCGCTGCGGCACCCTGGCGTGCGCACACTCCAGTTGATATGTGGGGGCATGTACACACATGTTCGCACAAGAGCCGCGCGCACGCGTGCAGGTACTCTCCCTCAGCACCCACGGTAGCAGGTGCTGAGAGTCGATTTACGGCGAGAAAAGGAAGGGGTGGCAATTGGGGTGGCGGCGGAAGAGGGTAGAAGGGAGGGGTATGGGGGGGGGGTGGGTTGTGGTTATGACTTCATCATATTAAAGTTGAGAGCGCAGCCTGGGTAGAATCGGAGGGGGTGCAGGAGGAGATGCTGGATTTTTAGATGAGGTTCACGTCGATTTGTCATGATAAAGAAAAAAAACATCTGAGAGAGAAACAAATTGCTTTTTTGACAACACCTTGTAATACTCCATCATGCACACACACACACACACACACACACACACACACACACACACACACACACACACACACACACACACACACACACACACACACACACACACACACACACACCCCTGCGCATATACACATGTTCGTACATACGCGCGCAAACACAAAGCAATGCATTTTCCTCAAGCTGGCTATTTATCAATGCCATTCAGCATCATTATACCTGGCATATCTGTATAACCATATATATCAGGTGTATACATGTATGAGAGCTACACACACAATTTCCCCACTCAGTGTGAATTGCTCACTGGAGAGGCCGTTCAACCTGTAGTTGAAGTATAGAGGACACAAGGCTGTGCGGAGAGGATGTAAAGAGAAGCAGACGTATGTGTTAAAGAAAAGAATATGCAAAGGTCACACAGGCAAAGGTGAGCAAGGCTCATGTAACTGCATGAGCTGAAGCGAAACCTGTGCAGCCTTTATGCAGATTTATATTCCTTCTTTCCTTTTCGTCATCTCACTATTACACTCACAGGTTAATACGGGGTTTCTAGAGCTCAAACTAGGCAGTCTAAATGGAAACCTGTCAATTTATATATTCCTAGCAGGTCACTGAGTACTTTTTCCCCTTTTCGTGCTCTCTATTCAACACTTAGTTTCTTTCTTCCCTCAGTGACACTTTTTGTTCTTTCTTCCTTACTTTGCTACCATCCACCTACCTTCTCGTTTCTCCCACTACTACCCACCTCATGAACTGAAACACCAGGGGATAGTGGGTGAAGAGGAGGGGAGAGGGCAGGTCTGCTGTAAGGTGCCCCATGGGTTGAACATGGTCATTTGTCATGAGGCTGAAAGCTTAAGAAAAGACTAGTTAACCTTTACAGCTGATTCCCGCGAGACGGGAAAGAACACAGCCAGGCAAAACACCTCCAGGAGAAGGCGGAGCGTACATGCATGTGTATACACACGCACACACACACGTGCACAGACGCATGCATGAATGGCGCTTGCGGCATAGTCTCCAGAAATCGATATCTACGGGAAGCAAGAGAGGTTACCGTTTTTACACCACCACACCACCCTCCCCGACTCGCTTCTCCCTCGGCATAAAGACTCAGTGTCTCCGTGGTCCTTTTCCTTCCTCCTTCATCCCACCACCCCCCAATCCTTCTCATCCCCACACCCTGCCAGAGTAATTAATCACCTTGTGCTAATGAGCTATTAACTAATGACAGATTGACATGTCGCTGCCTGTGTGCGCATGTCTGAGTGTGTCTGTGGAGGCATGTGTGAGTGTTGCCAGAGCCACCCTCGGCACACTAATGTGATTAATAAGGTTAAGCTCTTATTACTGAGGGAGCAACAAAAAAGGAGTACACACACACATACACACACATGCACCGGTGCACACAACGGCCAACATGCATGCACAAAAATACAAAAGTGACAAATTTCTTTCATGCACAGGGCAAAGAATGACTAGTGTCAGGCTGCTTCAAAGTATAAATAAAACTAGGGCACAGAAGAAAAGAAAAGACATCGAACGCTACCTTTCACCATATATTCTCATTACCCAGAGGCTGACTCTGCTATACACAATCACATCTCAGGGAAAAAGAGGGAAGCATTCCAGTAAAGCACTTCACTACAATTGAGTTACAACTGCCTAAAAAAAAAGAAAGAAAAAAAACCTATAAAAAAACTTACAAGTCTTCTTGTGTCTTTGTCAACATTTTCAGTCACTTGTCAACATTTTTACAACGATTCAGTCGACCACTCATAGGTGCCCAATTGTTGGTTTGCTGCTGCTGACACATACCAACACAGGCACACATGCCTCCTATCACATTAAGCCTGGTTTCAGCACCACGGACAGCTACACAAAGGAGGCGCTTTATGAACACATTTCAAGAGTCCCTGAAACAGCGTCCTTTGGCGTTTTGGTGCACAGCGAGAGACTCCTTCTTTGTAATAACACTCACATCCTAATATGTGTACCGAACGCACCGAACAATTACCGTGCCAAACAGACACACTATATCAAACCGTAACGCAAATAGGAAGGTATTGCTTGAGACAGGTAGTTACGCCTGAAGAAGTCACTACCTGGAGCCTGTTTAATCGGATGTATTGGACTGTAATGTCTCTGCACTCCAATTCTAAGAGAAATGTAGTTACAGCAAGATCATTTGATACTCAAGAGGATCCTTGCACTACATAATAGCGAGTCTAACTCAGCTACATGTGAGTGCATAGCATGTAAGCGTGTATGTGCGTGTGGCAGCACATGTACTGTACTGTATGTGTGTCTGTGACCTAACAGTGCGTCCCCCTGGAGAAGTTTTGGCGCATACCGAGACTCATTTGCATTCTCGCAGCTCTCTCATTTTTTTCCGTGGCTTTAGAAGTGAACAGCTGCTTAATGGTCATAGCTCTTCAGAGACGGGACATTGGGAAGCGCAGAGGGGGTTAGCCAGGGTTTCTGCGCTGCCAAACGCACAACTACACGGGGTGGAGACACACACAAAGGCACATGCACGTGCGCGCTTGGAGCACACACCAGGTAAATCCTGGTTTAGCTATGGCTCTGAGAGTGAGATGTGACCATTTAGCAGATGTTTTCCTTCCCAATAGTGACTTTGGAGGCTTTCCACACTGTTGAATTTAACTACAATGGAAGACAAACCAAGATGCACGTGCATTACACTTGAGCTGATGTGACAACAACAGAGAGAAATCCTTTGCTCAGTATGGCTAAAACAACACTGGTACGTGTATGTTAACAGTAAGCGCCGAGCTGGTATAGCTGCATGTTCCAAGCAAGTGATAGCAGCATAATACCTTTTCTGTAATCCACTGAAATCACTTAAATCTGGATTTTTATTGGATGGATGGCTGGACGGTGCAGTGGAGGATGGTTGTAAAACCTGATTTAAAAAGCAAAAGAGGGGATTGTCAGTGGATGTTTTTAGGGGGGCGAGGGGAGGTTGAGTGCTTTCTCTATTTTTTTTTCCATGGCGCACGCAAACTTAAACCCCGTGCCACAGACACAGTGACACACATTCAAGCAAGACTACATGAAATGGCCTTCATCTCCATGCGCATTTGACTGCTTCGCTTGCCGACACACACACATGGGTTGTGTTTCATGAGATGCCAAAAGAAGGGATTTGGTGAAGTGAGAGAAGGTTATCACCTCACAGCTGGAAGTGCGAAGAGCCGTTCTGGTTCCACGGCGCTCTTCTCAGCGGGAAGCCTTGTGTTTTGACCTTTACGTGTTAGAAATTACTCAAAATTGTCAAGAGCATGTCAATGAAGCATACCAATATATAAAAAAAGGCAAATGAATGATTGGGTTGGCAGGGTTATTGACCTCACAGATCATAATTTAGTTACCGGACCTAAAAATAAATCCAAGAACAAAATGTTGAAATATATTTGATCTAATATTACAAAATGAAAGGTAGCTGTTTTGTCTTAATTGAGACAAAAACAACAGGAACTTGTTGAGGATGATAAATGCAAAATATGTCTATTTTTAAAATGACCACCTCTTGGCAAATCCATATTCAGTTCAGTTTTATTTATATGGCCTCAAATTACAACAAGAGTCACCTCGAGGTGCTTTATGTTGTGAGCTAAAGGCTGCATAATAACAGAGATAATACCCCATGAATCAGATGACTACCTATGAGCAAGCATTTGGTGAGAGTGGGGAGGAAAAATCTCCCTTTTAACAGGAATTCTCCTGCCGAAACAGATTCAGAGACGGGAGGCTCTCTGTTGTGAATGGTTGGGGTGAGGTGGGAAAGACAGGACAAAAGACACATTGCAGAGGAAAATGTATTAATCACTAATGATTAAATGTAAAGTGATGTATAAACACAGAGAGTGAAAAGAGGTGAGTGAAGAAGAAACACTCAGTGCATCATTCGAATTCCACGCTGTGGAAATGCTGTGGAAAGTAACTAAGGGAGGGTTCAGGGTCACCTGATCAAGCTTTAACTGTAAGGTTTGTCAAAAAGGAAAGTTTTGAGTCGAATCTTAAAAGTAGATTGTGTCTATGAAGACTAACTGACCCTTCCTGCCCTAACATACCAGACATGGTCCCAGTGAAAGCCAAATATTATTTACTTAAAATATGGTAAAATAAAATGTATTTAAACATGCTGAGTTTTTGTTACTTGTATTAACAGACTTATTTTTTTTTAAAAAAAACAATCCCCCCAAACTCCAAATATGTCTATTTGAATTGCTTTTAAAGTGGCATTAAAAGACTTTTCTTTTAATATTTTTTTAATCGTTTTGCAGATCTTTCACAAAGTCAGTACATTATCTATATCTATATAGACAGTATGATTGGTATAATAAAAATATTTGGTTGGCAGGTGTTCTGTCTGTAACCACACCACGATTATTAGCACATCTGTTGCCCATCTGTTCCTCCTGCTATTATCCGGTGCTACTTGGGACTAAATAGAAACACAAGCTAGTATGTAAAGTATATGATTTATTATTGGACTAAAAGTTTGAGCAAAAACTTAACAGGTAACTAAAAGTAATTGATAGGCAGCAGAAAATAAGCAAATGTAATATGATGGTCAAAAAGCGAATGAATGGTTCAAGTTCGCTGCTAAAAGTGTGATCGCCAGTTTAAACGAAAACCAATAAAATACAATAGACGGCTAAAATGATTTTATTTTATTCTAAGGAATTAAAGTGCTTACAATACATGGGTAAGACTGGTCACAAAGCTTAATGAAAAAAGCATCAGGACAACAGTATTGGCTGAATGGCTGCAAAGTAGGCTAATAGGACAATTTAAGGACAAAATAAGATCTATTCAACTGAACTCATCTGAGCATGAGAGGATTTAATGAAGATGGTTTTTTGGGTCTACCTGACTGGTCTGTGTTGTTTGTCAGATGTAAAAAAGAAAAAGAAAAAAGTTGATAAGATATGTAATAAAAAAACTCACCAAAACACAAGTGAGCTTGTTTGTCTCCTTGTTTAAAGGTAATTTTGTAGATACAATCTAGCTTTATTTTTCATCATTCATAACAATTCAGTTATTCTTGGCATTATTCTTTCTCTGACTTAAGCTTGTAAGGCAACATTTCTTTCAGGAAGTATCAATCCAGCCTCTTTCTCTGTGACTCACAAACAGGTAGAGATGTCTTAATCTGTGAGTAGCTCCTTAAAATAATCTAATGACCACCAACTTTTCTTCATTTCCTAGCCGCTATTATAACACACCGGCTTTAGCTTGTTGGTTGCACAGACTGTGATAAATGACTGGTTTCCTTGAGATGGATTGGAATATCTGTCAAGGTCTGCAATGTCTTTAGATTTTCATTTGTTTTTCTTCTTGTGTTTTTGCCTTCTACCCGTCCCCGTGTCTCCCCTCACTGCATTTTCTCTGCTTGCCTGTGTGTTTCATGTCCTCTTTTCTGTGGCTTCCCATTGTATTTTGAAGGTTATGTCCTGGCACGGCTTGCTGTTTCTACTTCCCGTGTTTGTTCTTTTTCTGCCCTCATTATTGTTTAATTTGGCTTACCAATGCCTTATTACCACTCTGAATATTTCAACAGTCACTTTGTCAAGTTATCAGCCTCTCCTCCTGCATCTTCCCTCATGTCTCATGAGTTTGTTTTTCCTATCATCTTTTTGGCTTTCCAGTACTTTTCCCGTTGGGCTTTTTAAAAATTCATTTTTATTTCGTTTTTGCTAGTCTTTTTTTACATTTCTTTTTTCTTGCAAACTACCTATCTGCTTCCTCGATAACATGCACTTGACTGTTCAAGAACTCTCCCTTAAAAGAAAAACAACAATATCTCCTTCATGGGCTCAGCGTGACAATTTTCTCCTGATCTAAACATACAGCACCATGTTCAAAATAACAGCGGATGGATGAATGGAGTCAGACAGGGCCATTATGAGGATGCTTTTAAGTAGTTTCTGTTTGTCAATTTGTTTTAAACAAAGTGGCATACTATGTTCTTCTTCTTCTGTTATTGAGTCTGGCTGTGCATTTGCGGTCACCGTCATGAAGTGCAGAATAAATTCTACACCGAACAGATGCCTCTGCAATGCTTCAAGGGTCTAAAATATTTATACAAGGCCATACATTAATGCAAAAGAACAAAAAACAAATAAAAAATGAAAACAAAACCCCCACATATATCAAGTATATCTGATGAAGAGTTACAAGAATTTGTAGGATCCAGACAAAACAAGGGAGGGAGACAGGACAGCTCTAACATAGAGACAAATGACCTCCTAGCACCATGAACAGGGTGGGTATGAGCAGTACCGGGTTAAAAAAAAAATCAAAGTTTGTATCCAATGAATACAGAAGGCAAAATACACAAAGGTAGATGGTGAGAGCTAGACCAAACACAAGGATTGATGGCCTTGTAATTTCTTCTATTCTGCCTGCTAAAGATGATGAATCCCTCCACGAGGAATTTAATCAAACTCCAACAGTGTACACAGGTAGTGCTACAGCTAACCTTTCATGGTTAAGCAAACAGCGCGGTACAAACAAATACAAAGCTTACGCGTAACCTTATATGTGACGTGAAATAAAAATACACATAAATTCTCAAATTCTGGCCTCGATTCAAAGTCACGTTATCCAGCCATAAACAAACACTACAGTCCAGAATGCATGTGTGCATTTTCCTGCTGGAAAGTGTGTGTACGTGTCCTGTATTGGCTCTTTATTGTGTAGACTGAAGAGATTACAATACCCAAGCCTCATGGATCAATACTCACAAGCTATGGACATATGAATTGCTTGTGGCAATGTAAGGAAGACCGCAAAACTTGTGCAAGGAAGAATAACCCTTGGGGGAGGGGAGGGGCGACGTAACACTGTGTGTGTTTGTGTGTGTTTGAGCTTGTTGCCAGAGTCAGCTGTGCATGCTTAAAATAGTTATTGTTAGTCAATAAGCAATTTCTGTGTGAGAGGCTTCAATATACAGCCTTATTAATTCAATTACAGCAGTCGGCCTTGACTCGACAGTAAAATATGCAGAAAAACAGAGAGTTGCAGAATGGAGCGAAAGCAAGAAAAGGGGGTAAGAGGAGAGAAGAAGCAGGTGAGTTTGGGGGTTTCTGTCATTATGATGGATAGATCAAGCGAACAGGGGCTCCCACAAGGAGGGATATAAAAATAGGCGAGCACCTCTCTCTTGCCGGTGCTCCACTCTGCCCATTTATCGAATCACAAGTCTCCTCGTTTTGTGATTCCCTTTCTTTTCACCTTCGACTGCCGTGGCCTTGCGCTTCCCCTCTCAAAACTATTCTTCTTCACTGGTTTCTCCCAGCATCCTCCTCCCCTCCTTCCTTCTCTGCTCATTGACGTGACTGCTTACCCCCACATCCAGCACAGACAAAACACAAAACCAATCCATCCCACTGGGTTCCTTCTTCATCACACTCAGCCAGAAAGGGTTTTTTTGTTTTACTGATCCCAGATGACACACTAATTCAGTACCCACAATTTTTCCCCTTCTTTTTTTTTTTCTTATATAAAACCTATATTTACACCCAGGGATTGCTTAGAGACTCTTCTGTCCTTTTATCTCAGTTGCCTTTCCCTGCTTTGTATTCATGCTGCTATACAGATTCAACACATTCAAACTAGTGGTCTATGAGGGATACTAATGGAAGTCGTTCAGAGCACCACTTATTGTCCTGTGTGTCTCAAATGCTCAACAAACCAAACAGCGCAGAGACCGCTAAGGAAAGAATAGAAACAGTCCTCTGCTGCTTCCCCCCCAAGTTTTCACCCAAGTCTCACTTCCATTCTTCTTCTGTCCTCCCCAATCTCTATCACTTTCTCACTCATTAACCACACCCCCACTGCCATCCCTCCATTCCTCTTCCTCGCTCTCTGGAGAGGAAAAACAAACAGCTGTCAGGGTCAGGCTCGCAGATGAATTCCAAATGACTTTGAAGGGCAGAGGGGCCGACCAACTTTCTCTAGAGGAGAAGCTGGTTACAAACATGCACGCAAACAGCATAGAATAAATATGGTCCATTCATCGAATCCCCCACCCCCAATACCACACTCAGAAGCAGAGTGCTGCTACTCCTTGAATCAATACTGTGTCTTAAGTCGGCCTGCTGTCAAGGTAAAGGGAGCTTGTGTGTGTAAAATGGATCTGTGGGTGGTTACACACACACACACACACACACACACAAACACCCGCATATGCTGAAGTGTGTCAGTGAGAGTGTGTACACAAGTGGCCAAAGCTTGCTCCCATGTGATGACACAGATATTGTAAATCTCGATAAACATAGAGGCATTGAGCACAGGTTTGCTCACTTCCTCTTTGATTTATTTCACAAGTCCTCCTTCAAACTTTCTAAAGACGCAAGAAGTCAATGTCTCCTTCACCAGCTTGCCACCCATGGCTCCATTTGCAGCTCTCGCTGGGTCAAGATGAGCCGATGAATCATTTTTCATCTTATCAATCATATCTATGCGGTACCTCTCCATCTTGTCTGTTGAGTCCACTCTCTATCACTGTCTGTTACCATTCATCCATCATGAATAAAGGAGACCTTTGAATTATTCAGTGGTGCTAAGCAAACGTTTAATCAAGGCATTAGCTCCATTCTTAATTCTTTCATGATGTTTTCTCACTGGTAGCGTCCTCTGAAGGACCTCAAAGGTCACAGGCCCCCGGGATTCTGTTTGCTTGACCAGGATCATGGAAAACATGGTTACCTTTTTCCTTGATCTATACCCTGGTCACACTGACTGATTACAACAAAACAAAAGTTAATAAATAGAGTTATATGGACAGATTTGTCCATATAACCCTTTGATCCACAAGGGGTCCAGTCATTTTCAAGACACAACCAGCTAGGCCTCTATGTAAGACTGCTGCTCCTCCCTGAGTTTGGTTCTGCTGGAGGTTTCTTCCTGTTAAAAGTGAGGTTTTCATTTCTACTGTCGCCACGTTCTTGCTTAGAGTGGGTTATCTGATTGTTGAAGTAATCTAAAACCCACTATACCCACTTTTTACCTAAACCAAACAACTTTTTCCAAAAGTCAAATGTGTCATGTTAGGAAGAGTGACCATGTAAAACCAACTCAAAACATTTACTGCAGCTTGTTTGATCAAACTACTAGAAAGGATAGTGTTAGTTTAAACTGACTGTACCAGCTGCATGTTGCCTTGTTATGGGTGCATCTGAAATTATTATTATTATTTTATTTCATTTCTTACCCATCTGTATATATTGAATAAGAGCCTCACTACAATGCAATGTATGTATGCTTACTATATGCCGGTGCTAATTTGTTTGCTATAAATAAAACCACGATGGTTGATTAGATTCAGTGTTAAAATGAAAAAAATGAGAGAGTAATAATTTTTCCAGCCACACATGTAACTTGTACTCATGTCTCACAGGTTTCAACACTGGCTGACGAAATTTAATTCAAGACTTTTTAGCACTCGGGTATACGTCTGTGTGTATGTGCCTGCTCGTGTGTGCGTATTAGTCCTTCCAAGTCTTTGAGTTTTGGCAGCAAGATCAGAGGAAATGTGTGTTGTTGTGTTTGCGAGTGTGCGTTCGTGATTTTGTGTGTGTGTCACAGAGAGAGAGAGAGAGAAAGAGAGAGCGAGTAGGCATGAAAGTGAGATTCTGCTCTGAGACGTTTGATGTCGAAGAACAGCGTCTGCTGTCTGTCTGCCAACTGCCAACCCTCTATCACCGTCCCAACACATGGCCTCCGCAAAGTGTGTGCATGCGAATGCGTGTGTGTGCGCAAGTGGCCTGATTAGGCGGGGACTTGGCGATGTGACACTGCTACAGAGCTAGTTAGACTCATAACGTGCACCTCACTGTGTCACAGTGTTAATGTGTGGGCCTGAGAACGCAAAATAGGATTTCGTTTTGAATCACATGACAGAGATGGAGGAAGAGGTGCGTGTGTGTGTGTGTGTGTTTGTGGGCGTACTGGAAAGGGTGAGTAATCTGTCACATTTTATACCTCTCATCTTTCACCAGTGATCTTTGGATGGCTCCTTAACATACAGAGTCAAGTATACTTAAGCCTAATTGTTAATGTTGTGTATGTGTGGCTCTGTGCATGCATATGCTGTATGTTTATGAACATATCTTTGGATCGTGTTTGTCCATGTGTGTGTAGACTGTGTTGCAACACTTTGAGAAATACTGCAAAAGCTATTCCAACATGTCTGCAATTACAGACAAGCAAATCCTGTTTTTAACTTTAACTCCAACTTTGTCCAACTAAGGTTAAAAGAGTACAAAATACGCTTGCGAAACAAAGAAAAAGAAATAAAAAAAAACAGCAAATGAGACATACCGCTTGCTATATTTGGCCTCAGAAGGCCAAGGGATCCCTTTATGACGAGTTTTACTTTGCTAAGAAGCAAAAACAGAAAAGATCCGAAAGCGTCTGAAGAACTGAAAGCCGGGGGAACAAAAAACATTAAAAGGGAGATGGAGAAGAAAGGAGAAAAATGAGATCTGTTTAAAAAAAAAAAAAGTCAAACACTTGTCTTGACTCACACTAGCAGACGTGCGTGCCTACGCAAACTTAAGCACAAACAAACAAAATAAAAACAGTGATTGAGGTACTAACAGATGCGCGCGTACAAAAACCCCCAAAACATACTGAAACATTGGCAGAGCAAAGGGCTCAAAGATCAGGTGAATCTACAGAGCAAAAGACACATGGGTCTTTCTTTTGCACCCTTCTTGACATTTTCACTCTGATAGGGCCAGATATAGCTCTCCTGCCTCCTCACAGCTCACAAACACGCACACTGTGAGAATGAATAGTTCAAGATCGAGGGGGAGTGAGTTATTTTGGAGGAAAAAAAAACAGAACAGAATATGGTAACAAGAAAAAAAGAAAGCGAACACTGGAGAAGCGATGGAAACGTCTTGTGGCAACAGACAAATAAGTGGTGCTACTGGAGTGATCCCGGCACCTCGTGTCTGCTACATTGATGAGGAAATTCACAATGCTGAAAGGCTTGAGAAATTGAAGAAGAAAAAGCAGAATGAGATGGGGCCTAGAATCAAAAGTAAGAAAAATCAATACAGAGGCTCGAGACAAGATACAAAAGGACTTGAGACTGAAAACTGGTTTACACTGAATAGATAAAGACGTGGAATTTTCTCAATGCTTTGTGCCCTTTGTGTGATATTTGCGCTTGCAATGTCGTGTCTCTATTTTCTTTGGATAGAAACATAGAGGCAAGAGCGCTCCACCGATCTGCAATTAGTCAATTCATTTTTAATAGGTTCTGAGGGCTGTGTTGCATTAATTACGCCCAGGGGTGACAGGAGCATAATAATATTGATCGGTTTGGATGATTCCGATTTAGTCTTTTAGTTGCCAAGGTGTGGGGTGAAAGTTACCTGATGACTGCATCTGCATACGTAATGTGTCAATATCATCAATTCTGGCCAGTGCTGGGTCTTAACCTAAGACTGCCTTAGAAATTTGATTAATTTCGCAGTTTGTCTCTACAGCTGTCTGTTTTTTGTGAGCATTATCATATGACAGCTCTTGTAACCTACTTTTGTTTATAATACTATGTGGTTAGGTTCAGGAAAACATGCTCGGGGGGAAAATAGCAGATGGCATAATGGACTTGTATGTATATTGCACCTCAAAACATCTTCTACTACAAGTCTCACCCATCCAGTCAGTCAGCACTTTTTGTCTAACATTCACACACACATACAGATGCACAGGAGGATGCTTCGACATGCAGAGGTGATGAGCTGGGGTTTGATACGCCAACCTTCCAATTGGTGGACGACTTGTTCCACCACTTGACTCGCAGCCACCAGACTTCAGGGTACTCAAACTTCTTTTGACTGCCTTGACTCCCTTGCAAGGGGTCATGACACTGGATAATCATCCTGATGGTTCCAATCTCAGTTTCGGGGATCTATCACATGCCAGGCAAATGTACTAAACAAGGGCTGCCATTGTTCTTAAGTATATGATGGTAAAGCGTCCAGATTTAGGATATATGTGCAATAAGTTGGGAGTAAGACCCATCTCACCATTGCAATTACCCACTGAGTACTGGCACTCATGCCAAAGGACACCTTGTGTGTACCTCTCAAACATGAGCAGTTTTGCCAGAATCTGGAAATGAAAATAGGTTTTTTCTTTCCATCCTGACATAATGTGGTTCTCTCATTTCCAAAGATCTACTGTTAATTGACGATTAAACAATTTTATCAGATCTTTTATAGATGTTTATCATCACTTAACATTTTAATTAAAACCCACTGCTGTTAAATGACCCACAGCTACAACAGATTTACAGTTCTGAATTGGTACAAGAAGAACAATTAGTATCATAAACTTTAGATTTAAGATCTTAAGACACTTGTCAGATGATACTTGTTGCAGTTAAACGACTCTGTGTTTGAGAAAAACAACTAATGGTTTTCTATGGCACTTTAATACTGTTTCTGTGCAATGAGCAGTGCCAGTGTGGAAGTATAATGGCAGGAAGGTTTGAACAGGATTTGGACTGCCTCTCTCTTTTAATCCTTAGCATATGCTCTCAACCAACAACAGCATTTTAGTGATGTCGTAATCCTGCAAAATGTTGCTGAAATAGATACAAAGCTGCTGTTTGTTTTAATTTAAAGCAGATCTGTTGGCATTGACCGCTGATGGTTGCTACTACTGAGGCGGCTGTGTTTTGTGCACACGCTTACAACCTTCGGCATCAAGATATAGTTTTACAGTATTTTAATTCATACCAATTTTTTAAAACATCCCTCTGCAACTGATCTCAAGTATAAGCTTATGTAGGATACTGTAACGGATATCAGCAACTTGCTGTTGTCTCCTAAAATAGATAGTTATGACTTTGCAAAGGGACCACTGGGGACAATGGATGGGGTAGTCTAGAGTGACCCATTGATTACGTACAAAGGTGACCGTGGCGCACTATCGATTGCAACTGGGCAGGACAGACATACTCCTGCATAAACCGGACAAAGCTTCCAATTTGACAAAATGGAGAAAAGAGAGGAGATGAAGACAGACTGAACACTTCTCCTAGGTTTTTTTTTCTTTTGTAAAGTCAAGACATTATGAAAATGGCAGCTGATGAGAATCCAAATAGTCATATTTCTCTGTTCTCTGGGCTTTCGCCTGACTGCCTGCCTGTACAACTGATACTTGGCTTTGCCATGGAAAGGGCTCAAAAAGGAAGATTTGGGACCAGCTGAGATACCAGGCTGTCTCCATCCCCGTTTATGGAGATGGAGGATAAAGTCAGATACTTGTCTGATGATTAGCCAGCGCTGAGTATTAAGTGGCAAAACAAAGAAGACTTGCACAATTAGAGGTTAGCGACTCGAATATAGATCTATTCATCTCGTCTCTTTCCTCCCATTTGACTCGCCGTGAAACAAAGCCAACCTATTAAAGCAAGTATTGAGTGGAGAAGAAATGGTTTTAACAGAAATATTGACATTACCACTGCCTGCTTGTTTCTGCTGAGCAGGGCGCTTTTAATCGGAGTCTGTTTCTTCGTTTGGTATCCATACAATAACTGAGCACAGTGTTTAGGTTTTATGAATGCAACAAATTCATGAGGAAGGATGGTCTGTGCCTCGTGTTTAAAACCAGTGAATTACTATATATGTGTTATATGTGACACGACTGATGGGTACATCTTTTCATCACAGTGGTGCTTGTTGGATAGTGTAACTGAGATATCGTAAGGTTTATTCACACTTTAATTTACCACTACAGCACTAGTGGCAATGAGAGAAAATAACTGTCCAATCAGAGATAATTACCTAAATTTGCTACTGTAATGCCTAACACCCTCGCAAGCATCAGGCTCATAAGAGGAACCTGCTACTTCAAGTCTGTATGTGTGAAACAGTCATCGACAGTAATCATCAATAGCGAGAGCACCTCTTTAATCTTAATCTAGCAATGACGTTCCATAGGTGGGTGCATGTGTGCTATAGGTGTCTCTTATTAAAAATGTTGCTCTCTGCTGCCAGACTGTACCTGCCTTTTTATCAGGTAATCTCCCACTCCTTCTCTTTCACACATAAACAAACACTGGCCGGCAGAGACCTGCAAGGTAACGCCATTGCATGCCTCGCCATGCTGTGTGATGCCCCGCGGTGCTGCGCTCCATTCGGTGAGGCAGCATGAAGCACAAATCAATATGGATTAAAACTCTGTAAGGCGCTATCTACTCACCTCCTCGCACTACATACAGAAGGGAAACGTGTGCACTTAGTATGCCAGATTGCTGAATTTCCCCCCTTTTAAATCAGAGAGGAAAAGTGAAGAGTTTGAGATAAGCTAGCTGTAAAGTAAGGGTTACCCTGACAATGAAGAAAAGCACCTGTGCTGCGTCCAGCTCACGACACCCGTGGTTCATATCCATCATGCTGCTTAGAGGGCAGCATGATGGGGGGGCTGGAATCAGCACCTCATTCCACCTGCCACACCTAGACTGAGCGTCGCACACGAGGACTCACACATGCACATGGAGTGACAGCCCTGGTGGTAGGCCTCAACCCCCATAGCAATGGTGGGCCTCCCACAGTGCACTGCAGGACACCAGAGATTATCCCGACACTTGCAGACAGTCACAGAATGTTAATCCTCAGCCATCTCTTCTACTGTGCTGTTAAATCTGGATCTTACTCTCAATTGCTCCTCCTACAAATCTCCCTTCTTTCTTTATCCATCACTCACCACATCCTCTCCCCCACAATCCACTAGAATCTTCCTCAAATTCCCTGCTCTAACCCCTTCCTACCGCCTGTTTTTAACTCCATCCTCTCCTCCCCTAAAATCTCTTGATCCCTGTTTTCTACTCGAGAGCGACAAGGCATCATCCCCATTTTTCTCTTATCCTTTCTCTCCGCTCCCAGCCCAGCCCTCGCTATCAGCGATCTTCTCATCCCCAAGAACACAAAACACCAATCAGCCTGTCATAATCACTCTGTTGGAAGAGGAAGCTCTGAACGCCAAGCGCAGCTGCTACGTGTTGAATTAGAGAAAGCAGAAATGCTAACGCTGCAGCTCATAGTAGTATGGGTTGTTTTTGTTGTTGTTGCTTGAACATTTTACTGGATGCGTTCTATTTTTAAATATGCAGAAAAGGGAATTCGAAGGTTTATTAACTACACTGTTGATTCCATTCTGCTAATGATAATACTGATTCTCATTCCTTTTTTATTTGTATCCTGGAACAATAAAGCGACAGCTGCCGGGACTGTTCATTTAAAAAATTACAGAGGAACAACCTCTGAATGGTATCTGGTCTCCCGCAGCTTCCCTTCTTATTCACTGCGATTTGACTCATAAAAATTGCCCTCTACAGCTTGTACTTTTTTTTAACTACTCGTCCCAAAGGATTTTTCATCAGGACACTGTGTCTGCTAACTTCCAAACAATAAATGCAGTTTACGATCTGTCAGCAGTCTCCAGCCCGTTAACTTCCTCATACTGCTGTTGTCATGCAAAACACATGCAAACTTCTTGTCTTCATATACGTCAGCAACTTTCCACCACTGGTGATGTTGAAGAGTCAATAAAAGTAAGGTTGAAATGTTTTCTGTGATGCACTTAGATCTTAATTAAACATTAAGAAATACAATCACGGTGAAAAGAAAAGGCTCGCTCTTTCCCTTCTAAGGTTTGATGGGTCATAGAAATTGAAAAAAAAAACAAACAAACAACAAATCCACAAGCTACATCTCATACTCTAGAGCAGGGGTGGGCAAACTTTTTGATTCGTGGGCCACATTGAGTTCTAACATTTGACAAATGGGCCGGAACAGAAGTAGATAGATGGCATGCTTTGAAAACATCACCTCATTGGGGGAAAAATACACATCTTGGGATATGGAGAAAACATGTGCTTTAATTTCATTTTTTTTAAATGAAGAAAAGCATTACAATAAACTCTCTGACTTCGAAATGAGCCTTTAAACACTGAAAATCAAATAAATGAACATTTTATTTTAAAGCACTGAAAGTTCTGTTATCCTTCAGGATATCACATCACTCTCCTCCTAACTTTTTTTTTTTTTTTTTTCCAAAAACGGTAGGAGATGCAGATGTACTTGTCCTGTTCCTTTTATTCAATTTGTTTCCCCGGTGCCAAAAGTCAACAACGACCAGTGCAAGTTCGAAACAGTTGCAGCAAGTCAGTCTGTGAAGCGTTATATTTGATCTGCGCGCACTGTTCATTTTAACAACGTGCGTATCATGGAGACACACATTTTAATGGGAGCAGTGTTGTTGGTCTCCTTTTTTAGCCAGCGCATCAAAGTCTGGAGTTAGTTTTGTTGTGGCGATTCTCAGGATTGATCTGAGGTGTAGGTCTGTTAACTTGGATCTGTGGCTGGCTTTGTTGATGTTCATGACGCTGAATGTCTGTTCACACACGAAGGTAGAGCCGAACAAAGCCAACATCATCTGCGCTTTTCGCCTTAGATTTGGAAACGCGGCATCATTGAGTGAAGCATAGAAGTCATTTAGTTTCAGAGAGCTGAATTTCTCTTTTAAGGCAGGGTCGGACTGAAGGTCGATGAGTTCGAGCTGAAGCTCCTCTGGAGCTGTTTCGGGGTCTTGTGACAGAGGAAAGGCCACCAATTGAAGTGACTTGTCAATTTTATCGAAATCCAAAAACCGACGGCAGAATTCTCCGTGCAGTGCATCCAGTGACTCACTGTATTTCTTTACTTTTGCTCCGGCCTCTTTCAGCGTGGCTAGTGTAGGAAAATGAGTGAATGACTTGTTCAAAATCTGCCTGGAGAATAAAGCCAGCTTGGATTTGAAGGCTTTCACGTTTGTGTGCATATCATGCACAAACTCCTCCTTCCCCTGCAGTTTCACGTTGAGCTCATTCAAGTGTGAAAATATGTCCGTAGCAAACGCGAAGTCACACATCCAGCTCTTGTTGCTCAGCTCAGGAAATTCATCAGTCTTCCCCTGCCGCTCCAAAAACATGCCAATCTCCTCTTTGAGCTCCCACACTCGTTGAAACACTTTGCCCAAACTCAACCAGCGGACACGGGAGTGATAAAGCAGGTCCTGGTGATCCGCATCAGTTTCCTCCAGGAACGCAATGAACTGACGGTGCTGAAGTCCCCGTGCGCGTATGAAATTGACAAGTTTCACCACAGGATTCACAACATGATTCAGCTGTAACACCGATTTACATAGAGATTCCTGGTGGAGGATGCAGTGGAGGAAAATCACATCCTGGTCAGGGTTTTCATCTTTCACTTTATTCTGGATTCTCCTCAGCAGGCCAACGTTTTTTCCCGTTAAATTTGGAGATCCATCTGTGGTGACGTTAACAAGCTTACTCCAGGGAAGCTTCATGTTTTCGATGGCAGCAGACACCCGTTCAAACAAGTCCTCTCCCCGTGTTTGTCCTTTCAGAGACTCCATTGTCAAAAACTCCTCCGTTATTTAAAAGGTTTTGTTGATTCCTTGGATAAAAATCAGGAGCTCAGCAGTGTCTTTGACATCATTGCTTTCATCCAGTGCTACAGAATAAAAAGTGAATGACTTCGCCTTTTTGTTTAATATGCTGGTGATATCTTCATCTATTAGTTCTACACGGCGAGTCACTGTCCGCCGTGATAAACTGATTTTCTCAAATTTGTCTTTGGTCTCCGGGCACAAAATACCTGCTGTCTCTACCATACATTCTTTTAAAAACTCGCCCTCTGACAGTGGTTTGCTGGCCTTTGCTATTTTGAATGAAAGCATAAAACTGGCCTTGGTACTTGATTCTTGAATGGCAGTTTGACGGTGAAAAAAACTTTGCTGAGCCTTCAAATTAGCTGCCAACTTCTCAGCAGCAGCTTCCCGTTCTTTTGTTGAGAGCTTGCTAGCATAATTTGTGTGCTTTGTGGCAAAGTGACGGCTAATATTATACTCTTTAAAAACCGCCACAGTTTCTTGGCATATCAGGCAAACAGCAGATGATCGGTGTACAGTGAAAAAATATTTAGTTGTCCACTCCTTTTTGAACACTCGACATTCTCTGTCCACTTTCCTTTTCTTGGGTCTGCTCATCTTCATAGAGGGGCGGTAGGTCACAGGGTAAAGTGCAAACGTGGAGTAATAGGCCTACGCCGCTTCACCTCAACAAAGCCAATATATCTAGAGTGCGCCATCTAGTGAGGAAACATCAGAATTGCAGGGGAAATAAAACATTAACAAGGTTAATTTATTACATTTTTTTTTCAAGTTTGGCGGGCCGGATCAAAACGTTTAACGGGCCGCACGTGGCCCCCGGGCCGTAGTTCGCCCATGCCTGCTCTAGAGGCATCAGTTAGCATGTTAAATTTGATAACAGTACAAAATCAGAAAAAGGCTGAACAAGTATTGTGGCTTGTTTGGGAGGACTGCCAGAAGAAAGACTCATCTCTCTAACGAGAACATGGCAGCGCAAGTTTGCAAAGTTACAGCTGAACATACATGAAGATGTTTCGCAATAATGCAACGCCGTGTTTGGAGCAAACCAAACACAGCATCAACGCCTGATATCAACTGTCAGGCACGGTGGTGGAGGGGTAATGATTTGGACTTGTTTTGCAGCCACAGCATCTCGGTACCTTGCGGCCACTGAGTCGACCATGATCTCCTCTCTATGAAATTTGACAGCGAAAGCTTGGCTGAAACTGAGTCTCACAACAGGACAACGATTCCAGGCACAGCAGCAAATCCACAATAGAACGTGTCAAAAAGGAAAGAATAATGCTGTTGTTAAAGTTGAGACGAGTGGGCCAGAATTCCTCCACAGCAACGTGAGAGACTGATAAAGTCATACAGAAAATTGTTACTTCAAGTCAGAACCACATTACTTTTTCTTCTATCCAGATGCATAAAACCTAAGTAATGCAAGAGTGCATACTTTCTTCTTACAATGACTGTACTGTCAATCTGTAAAATGTATCCTTAAATTATTTACACATATTATAGTTTGTAATTAACTCACTCTTCCATATTGTTCTAGAGTGCCCTAATCACAAGACCCTAGGGTCATCCACACTTCAACCGGTGGTGACATTAACCAATGCTGTGACATTTTTTTTCTGTCTTTTTAGTCGCTTCTCATCTCACAGCTTCATGTATTATGCAAATATTCAACAAACAAAATAGTTACATGATTTAGCGACGTCTGAGAGCAGAATAAAGCATCAAAAGCACACTAGAGATGTCTTTTGTTAATGGTTACTTTTTTAACACTGTATGGCAGTTCAAAATGTTCTGATGCTGTTCGTTTCTGTTTCTGTGACAAGCTGCAAGCTTTCTGCTAGTTTACCATCTAAAGTATCTGTTTTCACAAATTATATATTATTAGAAATTACTGATATCACACTATTTAACCAACTGGAAGGGCTTTTTACACTGTGTGACGCTGTCTGAGAAGAAAGATGGCTGTCGTCAAAGGAACGCGGTCAGCTCTGAGGTCATCAATCCAGAACAGCGATCCTAGATCGCGCTGTGAGAAATGTTTGGAGCTTTGGCGACTACAGTGAGCCTGCAGCAAAACCGAGGCGGTGTCAGAAACATAGGATTACACTCCCACAGCGTGGCTGCTGTTACAACCCACATGTACTAGCCAACAAATCGGTTTGTGATTGGTCAGTGTGACATTTTATATGTGCCATTTAAAGAAAAAAGCCTATATTGATTTAATAGCGTTATTGGAAGGAGACAGCCAAGACTCTCTCACCCACTGTCATCACCCAAACAAAGCCACGCAGCCACTCTGAAACTATACACACATTAGACAAGAACATTAACAAGTGCACAGCAATTATTATCAAATTAGAATACAATGTTCTACTGGGACACCATCAGTCTGGTTTGGAGCAGCAGTGGGATGCTCAAAAGAAACTGTTTTCTTCACATCACTGAACCATGGAGTTATTTATGGTCATTAAACAGTTACAGTCACTGATCACCCCCTAACTAGATAAGAGGTCCATGCCCTGTTGGTAAGCCCTGGTTTTGTCCATAGGGTGATTGTGTTTTGTATGGAAAGCAAAGTCAAAATCAATGTGAATGTGGGAAGGAAACATCAAAAGGAAACCGACAGTGTTGCTTTAGTTCATCCCAAGCGAAACATCACCGTCTGGATCAAATTCATCTAATAATTTTGACTTATTTTCATTTATGCTAATACAGGGAAAGTCAGATCACCAAAGTGATTAAGGTTTATCGTCTGGGTACCACGAGAGTTGTGAAAAATGTCCAAAATGATCTGGCAGTATAAGGTTACTACTATTTCAGAAAGTGTGAGAACAGTGGAAAAAACTTCTAAGCATATATAATAAATGTTAGACATATAGAAGTGAGTGTTAACAGATGAATAAGCAAAAACAAAACAAAACAAAAACAAGCAAGAGACACACACAACAAAAAGGCACAATAATTGTATAGGTCTTTTCAGGTCTAGTTATGTACCTATGCATGCTGAACATTGGAGCTCATATCAATATAACTGTTGAGAAGACTGATGATAGAGTAGCTTGTTGTCCTCTACAGTGACTGGTGGGGTTGTATATCATTCTTTGGACATCTGACATCTGTATGAATGATTTAGCCAGTAGACAGTTTGTCAGTTATTGGTTTCAGATTGTAGACGTTGATAAGGCTGTCATCTTCAAAGATGTGCATAAAGATAGTTGGCTGCTTTACACAATTAAGTATTTATACTCATATAGCATGTCGCTGAAGTTAAATTAATTTAAACAAGGAAATACATGATAAATAATTTTATTTTATAATTTGAATTCTTTCATTTTAAATATAAATTACATGGACCTTAAATGATATTTAAAGCCCATGGTGCTACTGAAGCGCTGAAACAGAGTTGAAATACACCGAAATGAAATACGGCTTTAATAATTGCAGAACTGGTGGTCGGAGAATGAGAGTTTTTTGATTTGTGCAGTTGTCAGGATTTGGCTGATGACCGTACTGTATGTTCTATATTAGTATCAGGGAGGAGCCGGCGATTTAGATGGGAACTTTCTCATCTTTTTTTTTCCATTTACCTAAATTGATATAGTTTCTTTTTTTATTGCTACCCACTCTCAAAGTAAATGCATGCGAATACAATAAAGCCGTTCCCACCTATTGTATTTCTTGTGCGCTATAAGGCAAATGCAATATACAGTTTTTTAAGATTTTAATTTCCAGAGAAGTCATGCTATTTACTCACCACAGAACACTGCGCAAAGCAAATAGTATATTTCTGACTTGCTTCCACGGACAGAAAGTAATAAAATAAGGCATTGAGGGAAATTATCATCAGCAAATATCAAAGGTAAAAACTTTGCTTCCATAAGGATTTAAACTGAGCCAGAAAAGCAAACTCTGTGAATTTATGAAGCAACAATTTTAACCTGAAAGTGTCAGTGTCACAGCCCTCCGTTATTTGTTTATTGTAAAAGTGTGGGTCAGAATATGTCAAGAAGATAAACCTTTACATGATCCGATTTAGATAATCTGCGCTCCAACAGCTGCCACGTGAATGAATACCTTTGTATTGCCTTCAAGGTTGCGAACTTGAGAAAAATCCTGCTAAACGAACCATAATGGTATTAAATAAAAAATAACCTTCAACCTCTAACATAAAAAAATGTTTATTTTCCTTTTCTAATACGCACTCTGCTCTTACTCCTTTCTACCACTTCTTACTAATAAAAACAGATGAAAACTCTGCGGCCCAATAACGCGAGCATTAACACTAACCCACGCTCACAGAGACAAACAATCTCTGAAACAGGAGTAAATATGGCTGACTTTTCAATAGTGGAGGAGGAGAAAAAAAATGGACCCTCTGGGAAATTTTCTCTGATCAAGTGCAAAGAGATTAACCAGTTGGACGTGTGCTAATGAACAGAAGATCATAATGAGAGGCGCTCGTAAATGTAGATGAGGCATGTGAAGAAGAACAGTGGCTTCGTCTTGTATCAGATGAAACACAAGAGTAATGTACGGAAACCAATTATTTTACTGTTCCCTTTCTACCCAACATCCTGACACTGTCTAATGATGGACTGATGAAAATGTCAAGTCTTGATTTAAAGCGTGGATAGGAAAATAATGCTATAATAATTTCCAGCGGTAGCCAAGTTAGAAAATAGGATTACATAGGTTGCAGTGCCTATACACAGCAACTAATATACACTTCTCAAAAAAATTAAAGGAACACTTTTTAATCAGAGAATAGCATCAAATAAATTTAACTTCTGGGATATTGATCTGGTCATTTAAATAGCAGAGGGGGTTGTTAATCAGTTTCAGATGCTTTGGTGTAAACTCCTGCAGGATGGCACATCAATATGTTTGCTGTGTCGCCCAGCACCATGTCTAGAGCACGGAGGAGATTCCAGGAGACGTGCAGTTAGTCTAGGAGAGCTTGACTTGGTTGTAGAAGGTCCTTAACATATCAGCGGGACCGGTATCTGCTGTTTTTTTGAATGAGGAACAGGGTGAGCACTTTGAAAGCTGCAAACCTGCAGCAGGACACGGCTGTGAATGTCTGATTAAAAAACAAACAGAAATAGACTTAATAAGGGTAGTCTGAGGAACCAACACCCTTCCTCTCGTGGACCTTGTGCTAACTGCCTGGCACGATTGAGCCAATTAGCATTTGCCATAGAATACTAGAATTGGCAGGTGCACTACTCGTGCCCTGTGCTTTTCACAGAAAGAAAATGTTATCCTGAGCACATGTGACAGACATGAAAGGGTCTGGAGATGCCGTGGAAAACTCTATGTTGCCTGTAACATTGTTCAACATGACTGCAAATGGGTATCAGGATGAAATCCTTGGACCTATTGTCGGACCCTATACTGATACAGTGGGTCCTGGGTTTCTCTTGGTCCACAACAATGCCCAGCCTCATGTGACGAGAGTGTATAGGCAGTGGAGGATGAAGGAATTGATACCACTGCCTGGCTCCCATGCTTGCCAGACCAGAATCCAATACGTTCCAATAATCCAGTACCTCAGAGACATTATGTTTTAGTCCATCCGGCGCATTGCATCCTCAGACCATCCAGCAGCTCAGTGATGCCCTGCTCCAGATCTGGGAGGGGATCCTACAGGACACCATCTAATGTCTCATGCATACAAGCACGTGGTCAAACTATTAAGTACTATTTTGAGTTGCTGTAACGAAACTTTGGTAAAATGGACTATATCGGGGGTTTTTTTACTTTGATTTTTGCAGTGCCTTTGAATTTTGCCCTCTGTAGTCTAATAATTTCCATTTCCATCAAACAATGTCACAGCGTTCTGTTCCTAACACATCATCGGGTCTATATCAGTGTAGATATTCAGCATGATATTTCTTTTCCCATTGACCCGATGTGTTTTCAGAGTGTTCCTGTAATTTGTTTGAACAATGCATATTACTACCAGTTAAATATCGTAGCACATCACATACAAGGGGATCTAAAATGGGTTCAATAATCACAAGGAGGCTACAGTCAGTTGTGACTTACTGATCACATAGTCTCCGAATGGATCGTCATCATCCTCATCATCCAGGTAAGCTGGAGCAGAAGTAACGGAAGAAAGAAAAGGCGAGAGAAAAGAAACAAACAAAAAAAAGATTGTGAAAAATCAAGAGAGAAAGCATGAGAAACAAACCAAAAACAAAACTGAAAGTGCTCAAGACAATCAGAGAAACGAAAACAAAAACAAAGCGAATTTCAGTCTTCTAACCTCCGATCATCTGCCTTTTTTTATACTCATTCTTGTTCTCAGCCTGATACTTCCAGCCTTCATTAGGAGGCAAAGCGCTGACCATTAAACTACAAAAGTCGTTTCAGCACCACGCGGAGGAAAATATGATCACTCATAATTGACTAGAGAATTCTCAGCTTGCTCTCAGCGCTGCTTCTCACCGTTACACTCCTTTCTTTCTCTAGGCAGGTTCTGACGATGGCATGAGAGCCCATTACGGCTCACTAAATTCCCTATTAGGATGGCAGCACAGTCGTCAGCAAGTTACAAGTCCAACACAAACGATATTTTACAATGTGTGTAACTTCTTTTTAAAAACTGATAATAATATTGTTACTATGAGTGGACCCTCACTGCCTGCTTACACCAGCAAGTTGGCACAATAACGCATATTTGACTGCCCTCTTTGTCAGCTGTATAGGAAAATTCCTCCCTCATCATCCTCTTTCCATTTATTCATCGTTTAGGTTTTCCTCTTCTTCTCTGCCTTTCTATCACTCCCGGTTCCCTTCCCTTAATGTGAGTTAGCATCCATCTACTGAAATCGATATCCCGGGGCTTTTATTAAACACTGCTCTTATGCATCTGTGTGTGTGTCTGTGGTGTGGACCTGCCTGCCCGTCTTTGTGCATGTGTATTATCAGCTCCAGGTCCAGCAATACCATACAGTCAGAAATGCTCGACAAGGACAGGGAAAATTTTTTATTCATCGCTTAATTTTGTGCGAGTGTGTGAGCACGTATGAGCACCATGTTGAATAGACCAATCATTATTGATCCTGATTGCGGGGCATATTTCAAACCCTTGGCTTAACCAGAGGACATATGCATGCAGATGGATGCTGCATGCGCGTGTGTGTGTCTATTACCACTTTTCTCATTCCGGCATGCACGGCGCTTAGTACATGGACAAAAAGTCCTTGAACCGCTGGGTGAAGTATGGAGGTGTACGCACACATACACATAGCATGCGCACGCTCTCAGTGGTGTGTATTTCTGAAAGCGAACTGTCAGTGCTGCTCTCACACACCATTCATCACAAGCTACTAATTCTGTTAGACCATTGTCGAGCCTTTCGCACCCCACGTTGCTCTCTGAAAACTCAATCAGAGGCTAATGCCCCCAACCCCCCCAACACACAAACACGCGTGCTCTCACTCTCAGTTTCTTACTCGCACACACTCACAGAGACCCTGAGGGGACAGCAGTGGTCTTGGGGGACCCCACCAGCCCAACTCTATAAGTGTTGCTCGAATTTGATAGACAGGCGAGGCACGAACTGAGTTACTCGTGTTGAGAGTGGCTGCAGTGTAAATCTAACTGCTAACACCTGAAAGCAAGAAAAAGGTCTTACAGTCACTCTGTGGCATATAATTATAATCTGCGTTGCATAGTATAAAGCACTTTTTATTCAAAACGAAAATGATCATAATTAAACATTATCTTAATATCCTTGATTACAAGACAATCACTTGAGCGCCGTGACTGTCTAAGGTAAAAAAAATTTAGAAAAATCCCTGTCAGCCGATTTGAATGCAGTTTGATTTACGGTTCACATTGTGGGGGAATATTAAAAAAAGAGGACAGCGCTGGTGCAGGCACTCTGCCACCTGTGCTAGTAGATTTGATTAGTTAATCAGAGGAATCACTTTGCCCAACTCTGCTTTTATAAAGCATAATTACAGCTCCAGCTACCAAGGAAATGAAAAAAAGAAAAGAACAAAAGGGGAAAAAAAAGTTCTCAACTGCAGATGTTTTTAGAGACATTTGGAAAGTTTTGTTTCTGGTCTTTTCAAAAAAGAGAATTAACACTTTAGCATAATAAAAGCATCACAGCAAAGCTCCTTAATAAAAACAGAGTGAAGAAAGGCTCTGTGAGGAGGGGAATTAAGGCATTTGAGCAAGCCCAGATCGGGGGCAGGGTTAGTCAGAAAAGGCCAGACTAAATTTAGCGCCACCTTTTCATTCTCTAATTATGAGATTAATACATCCTGTCACATACGTCACAATACAACCTCATGATTTATTATCCAGTCAACCAGATGGAGAGATTGAGCCAGAGAAGGAAGGAGGAGGAGAGGGAGTTTGTCTGAAAACAGCTAATCAGCATGCATGTGTGATTTGGGCCGGTCCTCAACTGAGCGGCTAGTCTGTGTATATAAAGTTGGCAGGCGGGGTAAAGGCAAGATTTATTAATGGGAAACAATGCTGAAGTTGAATTTGATTCTGTATGTTTTCTTTAAATGGCTGCTGTATAATGAGAGGAAAACACAGAGGCATATGGACCACACACACAAACACACACAGAAGTATATGAGGAGCGCTGGACTATGGATTGTGGCCATAAAGTCTGGCCTGGGCTTCAGGTTTAAATCAATGTCAGAGCCTGATCTTATTTCATTTAATGCATGTTTTAATCATTCTCCCTTCTGATCAATGCAGTTTGGATGTGACCATCAGGCACTGCTGTGGGAATTTACAAGCACTCCTGTTCTCCTGCCTGTGTTTCCAGACGGACGTTTTACGAGGCAGTGCACAGTGTGACAGTAAATCTCTTCCTCCACTTTGCCAAAATGAAATCTCCAAATGCTGCTCACTATGCCCATATTTGTTTGTCTCCCGCTAAAGAAACTTGCATTGGCTCTGCCAAGTCAACATTCTAGTCTCTTTATTTTAATAGTGTCTGGAAGGGGCAATAAACGGGAAGTGTCTTTATTCAATAGTCGACAATAAAACTGGATGTAGGGAAACTTTGAAATCCCTGAGTTGCGTTTATGAAACTAATTTAACGGGCTTTGCATACTTCTCTGTAAAAGGAATTTACCAGTGAATGAAAACAAGCGAAAAACAAACCAGAAAATGAAAAATCCTCTCTTATGAACTGAGAGTTAGATTCAGGAAGCTGGTGTGACAGATACCAGAGCTCTGCAGGGGAAATGAATACACTCAAACTGCTCCTTAAGCGGTAACTTATTCACTTAACGGTCAATTCATCCTCATCAGTGGATGAAGCTCACAGAACAACATGTAAAATGTCAGTAGGAGGAGCTCGTAGCTATTTTGTATTGTTCATTTCCCATTTTTTGGATATACATAGATACTTAAAGGGAAATATATTTAGATTTCTTTAACCTACAGTTTCTGCAGACCCTTGACACCCATCCCCATATCAGCTCTGTCTATTTGTGTTAATCTCATCGATGCCTTTTGTGATGACAGCTACTATGTTCTTGCTGCTTTTGCTTTCCATGTATGGGTGTGGAATGGTGACAGGGCCTGTAAAACAGTCACACCAGCAGATATGCATTAACAAGCCACCTTATTAAGTGCACCTTGTCTAACCCTCCTTTTCCCTCAGAACTGCATTAATTCTTTGTCACATAAATTACTATTTATTTGAATACACTATTCTACATATTATATATTCACTATTATACAAACTATTAAACTCGAACTTGAGGGTTATTCAGCTGGAAGCAGTCATCAAAAGATAGCTACGCTGTGGTGATACAGAGGTGGACATGGTCAGCAGTACTCATGCAGGTTCCAGCAAGTAATTGATGCTCAGTTGGTACTAAGAAGCCCAACGTGTGCCAATAAAATGTCCCTCACACCATTAGACCACCTGCAGCCTGAACCATCAATACAGGGCAGGGTGGATCCATCCTGACAGTACTGTCTGAATGTTGCAGCAGAACAGGCAACTTCTAATGTCCAGTTTTGGTAAGCATTTTCAAAATATCAGTGTCCTGTTCTTAGTTGACAGAAGAGGAACCTCGTGTCATGTTCTCTGCTGCTCAAGATTACTGTGGCCTTCTTTTCAGCTCAAAGCAATCAGCTCAAAGTCACTTGTGACGAAGGCACCCGCGACACACAGCTTTACAGGCAGTTGAATGTTTATTTATAATGTCTCCAGTGACTCCAGTTAGGCAGTTTTGCAGCCGCCTCTCTCTAGTGCAGTACACACAGCTCCGCTGTCAGGTCCCAGCATCCTATTCAAACAGGGAACGCACAATTATACAATGGAAATCAGCTGTGTTGGTAAGCCTTCCTCTAACACCACACCTGCTGCTCTGCTCCACCCCCCACCCCTCCATTCTGATGCCTGATTTGAACTTCAGCAGTTGATGTTGACCAGGTCCACATGCCTAAATGCAATGAGCTGCTGCCATGTGATTGGCTGATAAGATATTTGTGTTAATGAGCAGTTGATCAGGTGTACCTAACAAAGTGGCTGGTGAGTGTAAACTAAAGTATATTTCCCAACGTGAGACACTGACAGCCATTTTAAAAGCACAGATGGGGTAAATCTTTTTTCGAATGCAGTTTTTATCCCAAATCATAAATATAGTTCACTTTGCAAACACTTCAGATCACACATAGTGACACTTGTTGTGCACTTTGTTTACCTATGCAGTGGCTGTAAATGTAAAAAAACGGGGAAAAAAACTGTATTCAAGATTCTCTAATGTAACATCTCCTTAGGTGTATGTACAGTTTGAAGTGCTGATTGTGTTGAGACTAACAAAGGCACCAGGCATCGTGATTGCTATAAAAAAGATAACACTTTTTAATTTGTTATTGACTCAGCTTTTGTTTTGATTGTTTTCCAGGCTTTTCACCTCCTCCAGGAACAAAGATACAAAAATAGTACATGTAGTTAGGCACTCAGATATACGGGTGTCCAACTACACAGTTAGGGAAACGTGTGTATTTTGTTTGTTCGCTGTTATAACGACATAGAATGGAAAAACAAAGATCACAGATGTGAAGTAAAAGAAATCTGTAAATATATACTTCACTGACTCTTCAGTCAGTTGCCCTGCTGACAACAAAAAATAAAAAATGAATAAAAAAATAAAACACACAAACACAAATTGTAATAACCTGGAGGTTTGTAATATCTGTCACGGTTTCTGTGGGTTTTCTATTTTGGTAGTGAAATCTGCAATAGGGCACACGCAGACATTCATCCACATGTACCCTGAAGGGGAACCTTAGACCCTCAAACTGAAACCTGTCAGTCACACTGCCAAGCTATACTGACAGGAGCGTAACGAGAGCTGGTGAGAGGCGCCGTGCGAGCGAACAGAAAGACACAAGAGGAAGCTTGAAAGCTGGAGAAGAAAGATGGGAGAGGAGTGAGATGAAGAGGAGGAGGAGGAGGAGGAGAAGCAAGTGGAGGTGAGACTTCTGAAGATTGTTAGAGACACGGCGAGATGAGAGCGGTGCAGCATGCTGCTTGGTGTTTTGGCACGTCACCGTCTTTTTGATTTGTTAGCATGTGTTTATGATGTTGTTTCTCTGTCTGCTTCTGTCAATCTCTATTATTAGACCCTCAGATCCTCCTCCTGCTGTTTTGACACTCCCGCTGCTCCTGTTTCACACTTCCACTTACACGGTTCAGACTTATACACTCTCACGCCGATAGACAAGCGATATAGGACACATGTCAAACTCAGAAACATATATGCACGTGTGCAAAATCGACACAAGATCAACACGCGCTCGATGTATGCTGTATCTGGTGTTTTGTTTGGAAGCAGAAGCAGGAGCAGAGGGTGAGATTTCCTCACTCAGAGAGACTAAATAACTAATGGATTGACTTGATCAGACACACATACACTCGTCTTTTTATCAGGCTGCTGCGTTGCCTCTGATCTCTTCATGCTGGCAGAGACACCAGTGCAGACGCCTGATCTAAATCTACAGTCTGTGAAACCACGAGACGGGCCTAAAGGTGTGAGATGGTGGTTTCCCTAATGCTTCTATAGAAGGCAAACTTTTGAAGTGGAATTAAATTAAAATTACTTTGATTTGAGACGTGTACTGCATAATCAAAAGTATGAATGTCTGACCCCCCCAGGAGCGTATGAATAGACTTGAATACTACTTTTTTGACAACGTTTATGTTGCGACACTGACAAGCGACATGTTTTGATCGCCTGAACAATCGACACTCGGTGACATCATACTGCAGGCAAGTGATTATCACAATACAGAGGTGGATTAAGAAGCTAATTCTGCAAGGTCCTGAAAAACAGGCGACAGAGTGCTCAATGCTGTTCCTCTGGCCCTGAAACAGAGAGAGTGAGAGCGGCGTCTGCAGCTGATATCTGTGGCTGCAAGATTAGCTTGGTAATTAACCACAAAGCAATTATCGGGTGGTTGGAAGAGAAGCGCATCTCAGGGAAGGTGTTTCTTGACGTGTTTAATAGGTGTTGAGTAGTTTGATCAGTCGACAGAAGTTGTTTCGGATTCTGAGGCTCACAGTCCAACAGAGGTTGATCCACAGCTGATATGTGCGGCTGCCGAGAATTCAATTAATTAGACTGTTGCTCTTCCTTCCATCCACTTTTCATTAACCTCCATTGACACCTCGGTGAGGCCCGTGCGCGGGTTTACGACTGCGTCAGGATTAACAAGGAAATGGGAAGTTGGCAATAAACAAAGTTGCCGGAGGAATGAGATTTCCCCTGGGAGAAACGCACTCTCGCAGTCACGGGGCGATTTAGAGAAAAGATGCAATTGGAGAAGCGAGATTAGCTCCTCTCACAAAAGCTAAAATGCAATCGGCGCTCCCCCCAAAAAAGCTCAGAAGTTGTTTTTTTTATCTTCTTGTTTTGAAGACTGACAGACCAGTGGTGAGATATCAGCAGATAAGTGGCTTAAAAGGGTGGAGTTAGAGGGTTTTGGCTAAGTGCTATTGATGAAAATAAAGAGGCCCTCTGGGGGGGTGTCCAACTACTGTTCTTCAGATCACAAACAGACTTAATCAATAAATCCAACTCTCTCGCAATTCAAGCAATGGCTGTCTGTCGGAGAGAGGTTTTCACAATATTGTGTAAGATTTATGCATACATTCCCTTTCATGATCCCATTTCATATAACATCAGCCCAGAGCATCAGCCTCACTATGTTCACACATTCTCATCGAATTCATACTCTTTTTTCTCAGATTATGGGCCTCAACTTTAATAAATGAAACACATCTCGATCTTCTGAGAGTCCTTTGTCCTACCTGACTCATCATCGGACTTGTTATCATTCTCAGAGTCAGTGAGGGTGAGGGCTGAGTTCTCGCGACTGGACACTCCTGAGCTTCGGCGGGACTTTACCCCTCCTCGTCCGGCCCACAGCTGGATGGCCCGCTCTGGAGACAGCGGCCCCTCGGGGTCTGAGTCGGCGTCAGAGCCAGCGCTAAGGGAGTAACCCCGCTGGAGTAGGCCGAGGTCGGGACAGTAGGGAACAGCGGCGGGGTGCGGAGGGGGAGACGGCTCGCACACTCCGAGCTCAGCCAGGGTGAAGTTGCCCCCTGCGAAGGAGAAAGATGGGTTTAAGGGGATTGCTGAGAATAATGTGCGTAAATGCAGCAAAACTGATCGCACTAGCACAAACGAATGCTCGCACAAGCAAATGCTCACGCACGTCTGGAAAACAAACCCACCATCACACGCAGAGAAGCACACTAATTATGAAATCACGGAGGCGGAGGAGGAAAATTGCGCTTTGTTGTGGCAGGCAGGAGGGGGAGAGATGACGCAGCATGAATCAGGCACAAAATAAAAACTAGCTGCTGGAAGAAATATGTACTGGCCTGCAAGCCTGTTAAGGCTGGCTGAGAAGGCCCGGCTGCCTTGCTTTACTGATCCACATTGGCATTCATGAGGTGTTGATGTGAGATCAAAGAGTTGCTCACTTGAGGCCTCTCAGACTTTAGTGGGGCTGCTTCGTTGCCTTCTGGGTTTGATCATCTCCCCACCTAGTTGCCATTGCACGCTGGACCCCAGGCTTGCCGAATGTACCGCAGTCTGCTGCAGCACCAGCCCCACCGCCTAACACTCTTCCCCTCAAGACAAACCGACTCGTCACGTCCAAAATAAATATATAAAATTATCCAAATTAAAGCACATCAAAGGCGATCAATAAACAGAGCTGCGGCCCAATTAAATCCAAGCTGAGGAAAAAGCAATTAAGGAAAAAGGCATGCTCAACCAATTTATTCTCTATACTAATTAAAAGAGTATCGTGGATGCAATCGCTCACCATCAGCTGTTGGGGTAAAGGGATCGGGGGAAAAACAGTTGTGATTCACTTCATTAGCAGTTTGTGAGGGAGGGTAAAGGAAGAGGCGAGCAGAGAGAGAGGTTGGCATTGTGGCGGCACACTATATGAATCAGCGCGCTGGGAATCGCACAGCTGTGTGACTGGGTTAACTGTGACTCATCAGGCGTACGGACGCAATCACAGGAAGAGGAATTAAACAGATGAGAATCGTCTGCTGGATCTTCACGGCTCCTCTTCACAGGCTCGGCGGAACTCGAGAGTTCTGCTGAAAGTAATGCGGAGGGAAACGCAGCCAGGGAAGTGGTGAAAGGCTCTATACTTCTACTCAGGCAAACAGATGGACTAGGCTAGAGAGCAGAGGCAAGTATAAAGCTCCACAGGTGGATTCGGCTAATGCGCTACAGCTTGCCAAGCTTCCAACAAGCTACAGTGCAAAGGCACCTAAGCACCACAAGACATCAGCGAGTATTACCATTCCTCGTTTTCCTCGCTTCATTGTCTTTTCCTCCCACTTCTCATAAAAGGGAGACAAAAGGAACCTTCTTTACAATCCGTGAGCCAAGGGACTTTGACAATTTGTTGGCAATTTACACTACAGGATCTAACTAAAGTCGATGAACTCATACCTGAGATGAAGTATCGCAGGAGGACAGGAGAAAACTCCAGGAGGCCTGAGAGAGTAGAGCACATGGGTTCTTTAACATCAGTCAGCAAATTATCCAGAACTGTTCTGCTTGCTAGAAAAGCGTCTACTCCACAATCACAGTCAGGATGAGTTTTTATGCAGATTATCCCATCCGCCTAAAATGACAATAATTGGGCTACAAACACAGCTAGTCTACACAAACACTGCGTGGACACAGTTACACAACACTTAAGTGTATGCTTGAGTGCATTTGTATGCATTGTGTGCGTGCATGCACGTATCTAATGTTACATCCCACAGGACACCGCTCTGTACAATTAACATCTCATAACCAGTGATTACACATGTAAAATCCAATCTCTCCTTATCACCATCAGCTGGAGACACCGCCCGATGCACTATGTATTCAAAGAAAGATGGATTGGGGCGAGGGGTTGAAGCAGACGTGAAAATCTATCTCAGTTATTCCTCAAACAGAAAACCAATTGCATGTTTGTTATATGATATTATGACAGATGTGGGGGCAAAATGTGGCACTGAATTCTAATCAAATCAGTCCCTGTCCGTCCATACGACACCGTCGCTGTCATGCCCGCCGTTATGCGCATTAATGTGTGTTTTAAGGCTTGTGCCATTTTGGCAGCAAACTTGGGCTGCTCACATCTGTGTCTGTTAATTGTCTGTGTGCTAACAAGTTTCAGGATCCAAAGAGCCAAAAGCTATCCCACCATGATTTTACTGATGTTCCAGAGAGCTTCTGTTCACTAAAGGCCCAAGTTTATCAGTCTTCAAGTGCGCCACGGTACCAATAATACTTGCAAATATATAGTACTTTGCGAAAGTCTGTATATTTTACTAGGAAATTTGAAAATTGAGACATATGCAAACATGCAGGGCTATACAGTATATAAAGTAAAACAGAATGCTTTAAAGTCAGTATTTGGTATGACCACCTGTCTTCAACACAGCCTTAACTCTCTTAGGCAAGCCTTTTTGTCACTTCTTTAAGTAGCCTTCATGAACAGTTTTCAAGGCTTCTCGAGGGACATTCGAAAGTCTGGCAGCCTGTTGTTGACATTTTTTGTAGATTCAACAAGAACTGGGAACAAATGATGTCCTTTGGCGTCTGCTAGCTAAGAGGATTTAAAGCTGGTTCTTTGCTAGCTTGTCTTTCACATGTAGACGCAACAGTTGTTCCTACCTTGAGTTACGTGCTTTTTTATGTTTTAATCATTCAAGCATAAAAAGGTCAGTGTTATGTCAGCGTTAAGTGACTTAACAGAAAAACCAATCCCCTGAAAATTGGTACAAGGACACTGAAAATGTGTGAAAAATCAGCAAATGTCCATAGAAAACCTATAATTTCTTTTAGAAAGGCTGGAGAACAATTAGTTTAGAGCACCTTTAAAAAAGTACAAGAAAGTCTGGCTCCTTGGAAGCAAAATTTAAAGAAAAAAGGGGTGGCTCAAGTTTTTTATTGTAATGCACTGAATAAAAATGAACTGAACTAGTTCTCTAGTCGCAAACTTTATCTCAGCATCTGTATCTTAGTCCTGGCTTCTAATATCTAATGATCAGAAAGACTAATCCGTGATTAAAAATCAGGTGTGCTACACAGAATATCCACAACCCTCATCTCCACTCCGTGATATTTTGCCACGAACTGGCTTGGGCATCATACTGAAAATCTACCGAAAAGTTATATTTATAGCTAGAAAGGCATTTTTAAAACACAGAAGTCATTCAGATATTTATCAAAATCAGCAGACAGATACTGATCATTAGCAATCCCATTTTTGACGTAAACAACCATGCAATACTCACTTCATTTTACACATGACTTCACCTCATCACCATGGAAACAGTGATTTGCAAAGCTGTTTATTCATTTTCCACCACCGATGTAGGTTTTTAAAAAATAACCATATAAGCATAATAGTATTGTGAAAATAGTCTCATATCGTCCATCCTTACTTCAGACAGAAAAAGAGACCTTGAACTTTGACCCTTTTCTTAACATGCATTCCCATTAAGGCCAACCACCTTCCCCCTGCTCTTTGTCTCTCTGCTGAGGTGCTTTCATTAAATCCACTTTATTGCCGTTTTGTTCACTGCTCTGTCTGTCTGCTCTACCTCCATCTTTTCCTCTTTTCATCTCTCTCCCTGCAAAGAGTGTTTACCATGACCAAGGATTTCATCAGTCTTCACTACCGCATCTTATGATCCCCTTTTTCGTCATCAGCTTGCCTCACTCTCTGTTTCACTCCCTATTTTTTCCCTTATCAGCTTAAAAGGAAGCGCACCCCCCACCCCCATCTTCACACACAGTGTAGCACAGCGGCAGCCTGTGCAAATGAAACTGTGGATCATTTTTCATTGCTTTGACACAATGTTAATTCAATCACCAGCTTTCTCACTCAAACTTTAAGGAACTGTCTCTGGACTATATTGATATTAAAAAAAAAAGTTAAATCAAAAGTATTTTCACTTCATTAGGATATTTAAAAAATAATAATATTATGATTTTTTTTTTAAAAGAATCTTCAGGCAATAAAACTTAAGTCTTACAGCTCTGACAGAGCTAGCATATTTCAACAAGGCCTGAACTGGCTTCACTTGGCTAATTAGCATAAGCAACACCAGTGCATGGCTAATTAGCATACCATTACGTGCACACTTTTCTCTGCTACTATTTACAACCTATATTCACACAAACTATTTACAGCAATAGAAACGTTTATTTTAATCTTTTGAAAGGCGTTCTTAAGGGAAAATCTCACTCAGTGAAACTGCACATTTTAAAGCTCCGTTTGCATACCTGTTACTAGTAGTTTCCATGCTAGAGTTTCTCTGTCACATAATCCTCCCATTGTGTCGGTGTTTATGCACTGAAGTGTTTCAGTTTTACAATCTTCCTTCAGGTTACTATTGTGCCTCTATTAGTAATATAATGAGAGCTCAATAAGGTCAGGTAGCAGCAGGTAGAGTCTGTGGGAGGATAGGGTCCTGTAGCTATATGCGAAAACAGAAGAGGTGAGGTTCGTGTTGGTCTGCTTCAGGATCCTTAAATCCCTACTAAATTCCTCTGCATCTGTTTGCATGCTCTTATGTCTTGTCTAATTGCACAGATTAATTATGCACTCAGTGGAGACAGGTTATAAGATAATAAAGATAAATTGAATTTTGGGAATTTTTTGATCTGGGAAGCATGACCCTTAACTGCAAGCTGCGTTTATTCTCTACTTGGTCATTTCTGCTGCTTCCCTGACTCTCCTGTCCTTTTCCTTTCTCTTGGATCTGTTGAAAAATGTCATCACTAAAGCATTTATTAAGAAGCAATATAGATGTATTTTTTATTGCTTCAAAATTCAGATAAAAGAAAACACAAAAGAGAAGTTCATTTCTTCAGGCATACTAAAGTGCAGCGCAGATGAATTCAGAATTGGATGCAAATGAAAATGGAAAATATTAAGAAATGACACATTTTGGCTGCTATTAGCAACAAATTTCTGCATTTCTTAGCTGTGCCAAAGAAAATAAGGCTTTTACTGTTATTAACAGTAATTTTACGCATGTCAGGAGATTGTTGGAGAACCTACCGTGAACAGTGGCATTTGCTTCCTGATTTTGATGCAGCCTCCACTGAGGAGCAAATCAGTTCACTAGTTCGGCACTTCAGGGCAAATCAGAACTTGTTCTGAACTCGCACTCCCTTGAATGCTGAAAATGGCATGTCCGAGGGTGGCCCGGACTGTAAACTATTCAATCTGAAAAAAAGCAGCATAATTGCAGGCAATGAAACCCACAAGTTCTGCCTGCTTTACATCCTTTACAGAATTACACGGTGGGGTGGAGGAAAGTCAACCAGCATAATGCAGAGTCCTGCTGCCTATACTTTGCCTGTCAAACTGCTAACAAGCACAAATGATTTTTTAATGATAGGCCCTCTATCCCACAAAGCTGTCTACTCACAAACAGTCACACTTACACACATACACTGTGCATTGCACACTTTCGCTCCCTCACGCACACACACACACACACATAATGAGTTTTATCAAGGGAAGTACATTTGGTTTAATGGATCACTGCCAATGCCATACCCACTCACACTATTGTATTGTTGTAAGTTTCAGCAAGATGCTTGCTATTTCCCCCATGTCACTTATTTTTCTGAGGCACAGCGTGTGGCGCATGAATAGGGGAGAGCGGGGTAAGTTGTCACACGGGTAAGTTGTCACACTGTTCATAACTCCAACACTAGAGGCTCTATCTCAAAAATGAAATAGCCACTTTGTGTGACTTTTTCTTCTATAGTCAACCTCCTGTTCACATGTGGTCAAGACTGCTCTAATCTGAGGTGAGCACATCTTTTTTATTTTTTTGACCTAAAAGGAAAAATAAATCACTTTAAATTTTCTTCAGTACAACTTTGTTAGGTATAGATGTTACAGATTATTATTTTACACAAAATAGAGGAGACATTAACGTGTCTTTTGATACTTCAGCTGATGTGCTATGTTGAGCTAACCCTGACATTTAGCCAAAATTAGCATAAATGTCAGTTTGGGGCAAGTCGTCACATGTGACAACTTGCCCCAGTACAAATAAATGCTCCAAAAAATTGTGATATTGTAATTCATTTGTATTTGTAATAAGGTTTTTGAAGAAAGGAAGGAGAGGCAGGAATTAAGGAAGGAAGGAAGAAAGTAAGATGGTTCGAAATTATCAACGAAAGACAGAGCGTGGCAGAACACCACCTGACATTATGTTAAAGGCAGTCAGGCAGGTAAAGATGCAGAACAAATCAATCACAAGTACAGCAAAGGATTTTGACATAAATTACCGCACTGCAATTACTGACAGCGGACTACCAACTCCAGAGGACATCCAGCCATATCCAAAAGCTGGCCGCCGAAAACCATCCAGCAAAGGAAGAAAACGACGCAAATCAGCAATTCTAACCGACACGCCAGTGAAGCAGCAACTAGAAAAAGAAAAGAATAAGGCTGAATCTAGCAAAAAGCTGTTTCAAAAGAGAGGGACGCGAGGGGGGAAAACATCTGGACCTATGAAGAACAACGCAGCTAAAAGAAGAAAAAGAATTCAAGAGTCATCATCAGATGATGAAGAGTGCTTCTGCCTTGTCTGTGTGGAGCCATTTTCAAACAGTCGTCCAAAAGAGACCTGGGTACAATGCGTAAAATGCAACAAATGGGCCCATGATGCTTGCACCTCAGGCCAGGCAATTTATGTGTGCCAGAATTGTGACTATGAAGTTGAGTCTAATTAATCAGAAATAAGGCATCTGTTTTGTTCAGAGGATAAACATGTTAAGTAAAGCAAGTTATTTGCAGCATTCCATTCAGTTATGATGGATTTATGTGCAAGCCAGAGAACATTTGAGTTTAAAGTTCAAACTAAAGTTTTCTTTCTACTTAATGTTTTGATTAAAATGTGTATTGGATTGAAATAATTGTTTTTTTTCCAAATTCTCTTGGCATAATTGTTCAAATTTCCAGTTTTGGTTTGAATTTAACAATTAAAATCAATAATCATAATTAAGTATTTGTGTTCATATTTTAAGATAATCTAGTGTGACAACTTACCTGCCGATGGGGCAAATTGTCACAAGTGCACATTCTCCTTTCAACAGTCTACAACTCCGTAATGAGATAAGATATGAAAATGTAATCAATACATCATATGTGCCCGAGACTTCCGTCTTTCATTTGGTGAAACATTTATTACGTTGTGATGTATGGTGCTCAGTAAAAGTTAGTCAGTGTGAAGAGTGTGACAACTTACCCCGCTCTCCCCTACTCCAAATGATTATGTACTGTACCTCGGGTAAAGGGAGCTAAACTTACTGCTGAGCAAAGTAACAAGTAAATCTGCAGCTTATAACATGCAGTGTTTCAACCAAATGATAGGTCTGTGAAGGTAAATCCAAATAAATCTACAAGACTCTGTTTGGCTGAATAAAGAAAAAAACAAAAAAACAAAAATCAAACAAACACTGTTTGTACCAGTGAGGCAATACAGTCATTTTCAGGAATTTGAAGGCTTATTGTAGAGTTTAAAAAAACAACAACTGCATATTGGTTAAAAGGAGATATTAATGTATTTTTTGTTTGGTAAGCCACTTAACACTGACCTGTGAATGATTCAAGCATAGAAACAGCACCTGACTTAAGGTATGAGTTAGTGTTATGTCTGCACATAACAGACAACAATTTTATATTGTATCTTTGTTACTAGCAGCCTGTCAAAAAAACAAAACAAAACAAATACACACGCACAATCTATGAATATAAAAAATCCATTTTCCTAGCATTCTGTTTTGTTTCCTAGCAAAGTACACTATCAACGTTTCAATACACCTCTGAACTTTGATGTTTTCCACATTGTCCACAAAACACAGAAACATACCGTCCAACCAGCATTTAGTATTTTGGGATCTACAGGGAGTGCAGAATTATTAGGCAAATGAGTATTTTGTCCACATCATCCTCTTCATGCATGTTGTCTTACTCCAAGCTGTATAGGCTCTAAAGCCCACTACCAATTAAGCATATTAGGTGATGTGCATCTCTGTAATGAGAAGGGGTGTGGTCTAATGACATCAACACCCTATATCAGGTGTGCATAATTATTAGGCAACGTCCTTTCCTTTGGCAAAATGGGTCAAAAGAAGGACTTGACAGGCTCAGAAAAGTCAAAAATAGTGAGATATCTTGCAGAGGGATGCAGCAGTCTCAAAATTGCAAAGTTTCTGAAGCGTGATCATCGAACAATCAAGCGTTTCATTCAAAATAGTCAACAGGGTCGCAAGAAGCGTGTGGAAAAACCAAGGCGCCAAATAACTGCCCATGAACTGAGAAAAGTCAAGCGTGCAGCTGCCAAGATGCCACTTGCCACCAGTTTGGCCATATTTCAGAGCTGCAACATCACTGGAGTGCCCAAAAGCACAAGGTGTGCAATACTCAGAGACATGGCCAAGGTAAGAAAGGCTGAAAGACGACCACCACTGAACAAGACACACAAGCTGAAACGTCAAGACTGGGCCAAGAAATATCTCAAGACTGCTTTTTCTAAGGTTCTATGGACTGATGAAATGAGAGTGAGTCTTGATGGGCCAGATGGATGGGCCCGTGGCTGGATTGGTAAAGGCAGAGAGCTCCAGTCCGACTCAGACGCCAGCAAGGTGGAGGTGGAGTACTGGTTTGGGCTGGTATCATCAAAGATGAGCTTGTGGGGCCTTTTCGGGTTGAGGATGGAGTCAAGCTCAACTCCCAGTCCTACTGCCAGTTTCTGGAAGACACCTTCTTCAAGCAGTGGTACAGGAAGAAGTCTGCATCCTTCAAGAAAAACATGATTTTCATGCAGGACAATGCTCCATCACACGCGTCCAAGTACTCCACAGCGTGGCTGGCAAGAAAGGGTATAAAAGAAGAAAAACTAATGACATGGCCTCCTTGTTCACCTGATCTGAACCCCATTGAGAACCTGTGGTCCATCATCAAATGTGAGATTTACAAGGAGGGAAAACAGTACACCTCTCTGAACAGTGTCTGGGAGGCTGTGGTTGCTGCTGCACGCAATGTTGATGGTGAACAGATCAAAACACTGACAGAATCCATGGATGGCAGGCTTTTGAGTGTCCTTGCAAAGAAAGGTGGCTATATTGGTCGCTGATTTGTTTTTGTTTTGTTTTTGAATGTCAGAAATGTATATTTGTGAATGTGGAGATGTTATATTGGTTTCACTGGTAAAAATAAATAATTGAAATGGGTATATATTTGTTTTTTGTTAAGTTGCCTAATAATTATGCACAGTAATAGTCACCTGCACACACAGATATCCCCCTAAAATAGCTAAAACTAAAAACAAACTAAAAACTACTTCCAAAAACATTCAGCTTTGATATTAATGAGTTTTTTGGGTTCATTGAGAACATGGTTGTTGTTCAATAATAAAATTATTCCTCAAAAATACAACTTGCCTAATAATTCTGCACTCCCTGTAGTCACCCCAGAGTTCTCAGTTGCTATACCCCAGTAGAGAATAAACGACACCGTCAGTATTTCTAAGTGGCCAAAAATGACACATGTTTGCATTCAAGCGGCATAGTGTACCTTAGCAGTAGTAATTATCACAACAGGAAAGTAATAAGTATACAGAGCAGCAAGGCAGGCAGGAAACGTTAACAAATCTGTAGACAGAAAACTTTTTTTCCTAACCAATACTTCATCTAAGTGTCCTTTAACAGTTACCATACATGAACCGGTTCATTCTTGCAAGCATAATGCCAGCGCTCACTAATTGCTACGCGGTAGTGTAGTAGTTTAATTAACACACTGTTTTTTAACTAAAACCATAATGTGAAGCCTAACCCTGACCATAGCAGCCCTTGATCTTCTACTGCCCTTTGCTTTATTAGAGCAAAGTGTTGAGAACATTCTAGTTCCTAAAGCTTTGTCCTATTGCAATCCTCGATACAGATGTCTACACTCACCTATACACACACACACACTAATCTATTTGCTTTGTTTATTTCTCTCTTGTTAGTTCAATTTCATTCACTTAAACCTACTCTTATTGGAATTGGATTTTGATTATACTGATTACCATTCTTGTGTACCTTGTGTTCCTGTTTCCGTGTGCACTAACAGTTGGTATCTAACTTAGTTGTCTCGCTCGGTGTCTTTCCGTTTCTTTCTCACATACAAATGATCATATTTCTTTTTAAATCTCGCTTCCTTCCTTTCCTTGCTCTGTTTTTCCATTTACAAGCTACACTTCACTCAAGCTAAAAACACTGAGTGAAGTGTTCTTCGAATTCTTGCTATTTATTGTGAGTCAGCGGCCAGCAACCAAGCTGTTGTGGCATTACCTTTATTGTGCGACTGACATGTCATGACACGATGGCAGCGCACACTCTCAATTACACACATATACATCCCATAGCGTGTGACATGTCATTAACGCCACCATTAGCAGTGCAATAACGACCTAACAGATACGCACAAATCAGACTGCTATGGTCAAACACTTCCCACACCTCCCAGATGACACCCGTACTTTCAGTTCCCGCCTGAGCCACAGGGGCCTTGCACCTTCTAATGAAGAGACCAAAATAGGTGTAACAAATGTCATCCATTCTTGATCTCATTCTACTTCTGCCCAGAGGACAGCAGTCCGGGTTGGACAGGACATGACGAGACATGACACAACACCATGCACTTGAGAAGAGGTCTTGTCACTGAGAAGTGTAGCTCTAAGCAGTGAGGTATTTCTCATCCATAATCAAGGAGCCAAAACTGACTAGACTGGGAGACACGGCTTATCCTTGGTTATGACACTGGCATATTTCTTTGGCATTGGGATTAAACTGACTTTTATTAAAGCGTAAAAGTAAATGTGGGAATAATTTTAATCGTTATTATTACCCAATATTGTGAACACAATTATTTAACAAAATGACAGATTGTAGGTTACTTAAAATATGTGTCCTTGAAAAAGTAGATTTGTTTGTACTTTTTGATTTCTAACGTCATCGAAAAAACTAATAAAAGTGGATTAAACTAAACATGCCACAGCCTGGCAGGGAGTGAATCTGGAAAGACAAAAACAAGACCGTCGTCATAAAATGTGTCAGAATAATAGGTTTTTTTTAAAAATCATGATTACCTTGTTTTAATAATCACTGGAGACCAAAATTGTAATTAAAATTAAAGTTTGATTAACTGAACAGCCCAACGTGACACATGAAGCCCAAGGCACCTGTCGAAATGTGCAGCTGACTAGCACTACTTTGGGGGGTGTTTTTTTAATGTTACCACGGTTTTTCTTTTGTGTTCAAAATTACCAAATCAGTCATAACTGTTTATAGATATAAATCTGCTATCTAAAATTTAAATTTACTAAAAGAAATTATGAATGATGCCGTTAGAGCTTTTCATCAAGTGTCACATTTGTTTTTAAAAAATCAAGATCAAGATTTGCAGGATTGTTGTCATCGCTGGAGAACTAAATTTTAAATCAAACAGATATGATTTATAATTTTTTCTTTTACTATTGTAAATACAAAAGGAGACATGCTGTGCTGTTTGTCGCAGAGCTCTGGTAAGTGGTACAAAACAGCATCTGTAGTGTTCAAAGATTCAAAAGAATTTCCCAAATATGGGATAAATAAAGTACCACTGTCTGTCTCTCTCGTTCTCCCTCTTCTCTGCTTATGTATATATAAACTGCTTCATCATTTTCACAACAGATGTGCAGCCTTTAAAATGTGGAAGAAAAAATGGTAAAACCTTCTCCAAATATAAAAAAAATGCCAATTACTGCACTGAGCTGCCCGTCGTAGGATCCAGGTCCACAGAGCAGACAAAAATTCATCTCTCAGTCAAGGGTATATTTAACTGCAGGTAACCACAGCAACAACAAGTCTGCTTTATGCTATGGTACCTTCACCTGAAAAATAGATTTACAGGGTTTAAGTTAAAAAAAAAAGATGACTTTTTAGCAGGTCACAGAATTTCCAAGGCAAACCTTGATCGGAACAGGAAGATTTTTGCTTTATTTATACATTTGTCATCTCGGTTGCCTAGAACGGCGAGGTGGCGAAATGTGTTCCATGGGCCAAATCAAGGTTGAAATCCTACATTTCTTTACTCTGCACCAGCTGTGTAATGTTTTAAACCTTGGTTTCACCTCGGGCAGCCCAGGGTAAGCAAACAAAGGATATTATTCATGTGATCATGGGGGAAAAACAAACCAAAAAAGAATGCTTCCACTGAGATTCTCACATCAGGAGCAATATATCATCATATACAAAATAATCAAAAGAAAGACCACAAAAGATTTTGGAATTTTTTGCCTCATCTATTGTTCCACTATACAAGAAAAACCAGGGGGACATATTACAAAGCAACCTAAGCAGGATTTGTTTGTGTTAGCTGGCTTGACAAAACCGCAGTCAGAGATAACAGGTTTCACAAAGGTGGTTAGCAACTTTCTTTGTTAACACAGTCTTTCTACTTTATGTGTGTGCTCACATAAAAAGGAGGTGTTTGACGTGACTTTTCTTCTGCACAGAGTAGATCAATTAAGCACTGCCTGCTCCAATCACAGCCATAATTGAGGTGAGAGAGATTATAAAAAATAAGAGTAACATGTAGCTTTAACACTGTTGATATGAGAATAGGAAAGAGAGAAGAAGAAAGAAGAAGAAAAGGGTAACTGTGTCGTTGTGAATTTTTGAGTAGTGCTGAAAATAAATATATTTTAAAAAATGAATGGATGAATATTAATATTTTTATTTTCATGCTCAGTGTTTCTAATGTGACAGCTGGACATTAGACCTCTGTAACTTTAAATGTGATCAGTTAACACGAAAGGGTACTCGGTACCTTCGGATACTTTATTAGTTGCTCTGTCGTCTGATAAAGGAGACGCAGAAATCGCTTCAGTTTGTTACCAGATGAAAGTGAAATGAATTGTATTGATTAAACAGGGGATAAATAGCCTGCAAATATAAGTCAATCATCAAGTCGATCAATTTTCTAAACTGTGTTCTAGTAGCTTTGACTTCAGCTGTCATGGTCGGACGGTCCTTCCCGGAGCGACCTGTCTGTGTGTGTATGTGTGTGCTTCTCTCTCTCTCCTCCTCCACCCAGTGGCTGACACACCTGCACCTAATTTGCCATCCAGCTGTCACTGATCATCCTCGTTGTGGACTGAGGTACTTAACTATGTGTCTGGATGGCAGTCGACGCTGGATTGTACTGGAGGCTCGGTAGTAAAGAGTGTTTTCTTACTTTTAACATAGCCTTAGCCGGCTACCCTTCTCACCTGTAGCTGTCGTCACTTGTTTATAGGAGGAAGTGATACGGAGCAGAAGGTTGGAGAGAAGGAGTCCGCTGGATTAAGCCCTCGGAGGAGAAACACACTCAGATAATCACTTGGGAGACTCACCTGCACACCACTGGGAATTTGGAGATGATCACCGTTGGATTTTTGTACTTCGCTTTGTGACTGTTTTGAGCACTGTAAATAAACGCACTGTTTGCTTCGCATCCAGAGCTCCGCGACTGAGTCTGTATTTCCCCCATTACCCGTGACAGAACAATCCAGCCAGCTATGGACTCAGCGGACTCAACCCCCGTCCAGCGCGAGCTCGCGCTTCAAGCTGAACGGTTGGAGCGGCATGAACAGATGCTGCAGCATGTTGCCAAGGAGCAGTCCGCGCTACTACAGGTGGTATCTGAACTGAAAGGTATGTTGCTTGCTACACCTAGGGCACCCATTCAACCACCAGAGCCCAGTACACCACCACAACCACCAGTGGAGCTTCTAAATATAGCGGCGGCCTGTCCCCTTCCCCCATCTCCGCCTCCGCCTCAGCGAGAACACACGTTCCCTATACCTGAAAAATTCAGTGGAGAGTTGGACAAGAGCCGGGGGTTTTTGGCTCAATGCTCTCTGATTTTTAGGCAGCAGACTCGAGCTTATGCCTCTGATATTGCCAAGATCACCCTCATGGTGGAGCTCATGACTGGACGAGCGCTACTCTGGGCTCAAGCAGTCCTGAGCGCCCAATCCTCCATCTCATATAGTGATTTTTTGAGCAAATTTCGGTGTGTGTTTGACAAAGGCTCTAACCCTGACAGTGCTGCTCATCGCATGTTTACTTTAAAGCAGGGCCGGCGAAGCGTGGCAGACTTCTCCGTGGACTTTTGGATCCTGGCCGAGGAGACGGGTTGGGAGGAAAAGGCGCTCCGAGGAGCATTCCTAAACAGCTTAAACGAGAATGTCAAACGTGAGTTGGCCACTAAAGAGCTTCCTAAATCGTTAAGTGCCCTGGTTAACATGTGTATCAGTCTAGACGACCATATGCGGGAGTTTGGCAGGCGGACTGGAGATGGGCGACGGTCAGTAGGGGTCGTAGGAGTTTCGACTGGACTCCCCTCTCTCGAGTGGAGAGAGGAGGGAACGGACTCACCTGCTGACGAGGAGCAACCCATGCAGCTCGGACGGACTAAATTCACCCGGAGCAGAAGACAACTGGTGGGTGAGTGTTTTGTGTGCGGGAAGAAGGGGCATTTCGCGGACTCCTGTCCCTCACGGCTAAAAGACTCAGCCCGTCAGTAAAGGTGGGGATACTGACGGGTGCGCCGGTGAATACATTCCTCCACCTCAGCTGCCCTGCTAAATTATGGTTTCTTTCCCGCACCCATTCTTGTGATGCACTAATAGACTCAGGAGCTGAACAAAGTTTTTTGGATGAGGCCTTGGCCCACAAGATGGGTTTGCCTGTTGTTTCTCTCCCGGAAACACTCCAGGTGTCAGCGCTTAATGGTAGGCCTTTAGCCGCTGTCACTCACCGCACTCAAGAAATCACACTCACTCTCTCCGGCAACCACACTGAACAGATGTTCCTGTTTCTCTTCAAGGCACCTGACACACCCTTAGTTTTGGGATTCCCCTGGCTCCAGCGACACAATCCACAGATTGATTGGGCCAAGGGATGTATCGTAGGGTGGAGCACCCGTTGCCATGAGCAGTGTTTACGCTCTGCTGTGCCGGGTTGCATGTCAGACGATCTTGCGGGGCCGCCCTCTTGCCTCGACTTGTCAACCGTGCCAGCCGAATATCATGATCTAGGTCGAGTCTTTAGCAAAGACGGGGCCCAATCGCTGCCCCCCCATCGTCCGTACGACTGCGGGATTGATTTGCTCTCAGGCGCCCCCTTGCCCACTAGCCGACTCTACAGTATCTCGAAACCTGAGCGCGAGTCTATGGAGCGCTACATCACAGACTCCCTGGCAGCAGGCATCATCCGTCCCTCCACCTCTCCCTTGGGTGCAGGCTTCTTTTTTGTTAAAAAGAAAGATGCGTCCCTACGCCCCTGCATTGACTATCGGAGACTGAACAAGATCACTATCAAAAACAAATATCCTCTACCTCTGCTCACCTCAGCTTTTGAACTCCTTCAAGGAGCCACCCATTTCACCAAACTTGATCTCCGCAATGCTTATCACCTGGTCCGCATCCGCGAGGGGGACGAGTGGAAGACGGCCTTCAACACCCATCTGGGCCACTTCGAGTACCTGGTAATGCCGTTCGGACTCACTAACGCCCCTGCCATTTTCCAAGCCCTGGTAAATGACGTCCTACAAGATTTTTTAAACCACTTCGTGTTCGTCTACCTTGATGACATTCTGATTTTCTCCAGGTCCGGAGCTGAGCATGTTAAGCATGTGAGACTGGTGTTGCACCGCCTGCTGGAGAATCGGCTGTTTTGTAAAGCGGAGAAATGTGAGTTTCATGCCTCAACTGTCTCTTTTCTGGGTTTCATCATTGAACAGGGCCGGTTGCGAGCAGACCCGGCTAAGGTCAAAGCTGTGTTGGAGTGGCCTGTGCCCGGCACTCGGAAGAAGTTGCAAAGTTTTCTGGGATTCAGCAACTTCTACAGACGCTTCATCCGGGACTTCGGTAAGGTGGCATTGCCTCTTACCCAACTCACGTCGCCCAAACAGCCGTACCAGTGGTCTCCAGCGGCTCAGCAAGCATTCGACCGTCTCAAGAGCTTGTTTGCCTCGGCCCCCATCCTGGCCCAGGCTGACCTCGCCCTGCCGTTTGTGGTGGAGGTGGACGCTTCTGATTCTGGAGTTGGGGCGGTTCTCTCTCAGCGCAAGGCAGGTAAATTACACCCCTGTGCCTTTTTCTCCCGTCGGCTCACTCAGGCTGAAAGGAATTATGACGTGGGCGACCGGGAGCTTCTTGCCATCAAGTTGGCGCTGGAGGAGTGGCGGCACTGGTTGGAGGGGAGCGAACATCCTGTTATCGTGTGGACGGACCACAAGAACCTCGCCTACCTCCAAGCGGCTAAGCGCCTGAATGCCCGACAGGCCAGGTGGGCACTGTTTTTTGCACGGTTTAACCTAACCATCACCTACAGGCCCGGGTCCCGGAATACGAAGCCAGACGCCTTGTCGCGCCAGTTCACGCCAGACACGGACCCTGAGGAGAAGGAGAAACCCATTCTGCCAGCCTCATGCATCGTGGGGACCCTCACCTGGGAGATAGAAAGGGTGGTCCAAGATGCTCAGCGACAAGAACCCGACCCCGGCACCGGTCCAGCAGGTAGATTGTACGTTCCCTCAGCGGTCAGGGGTAAGGTCATCCACTGGGCACACACCGCACGGTTTACCTGCCATCCGGGCAGGAACCGAACTGTCACCTTCTTACAAAGGCTGTTTTGGTGGCCCTCTCTCTCTCAGGACGTCCGGGAGTATGTGGCCGCATGTCCTGTGTGCGCCCGAAATAAGACGTCCAACTCCCCTCCATCGGGACTCCTCAGACCACTGCCTGTCCCCAGCCGGCCGTGGTCGCACGTCGCTCTGGACTTCATCACTGGCCTCCCTCCGTCCTCTGGTAAAACTGTTATACTCACCATCGTTGACCGTTTTTCTAAGGCTGCCCATTTTGTTGCCCTTACCAAACTTCCCACCGCTCTAGAGACTGCCCAGCTCTTGACCCAACATGTTTTCCGCCTTCACGGCATTCCTCTGGACATTGTTTCTGACCGTGGGCCCCAGTTCACCTCGCGGGTATGGAAGATGTTTTGTACCGAGCTGGGGGTCCAGGTCAGCCTGTCCTCTGGGTTCCACCCGCAGACTAATGGGCAGACTGAGCGAGCGAACCAGGAGCTGGAGGCCATGCTGCGCTGCGTCGTTTCCTCCAACCAGTCGTCATGGAGTGAGCAGTTGGTGTGGGCCGAATACGCCCATAACTCTAGCACGTCGGCCGCTACGGGTGTCTCTCCCTTCGAGGCGTCCCTGGGGTATCAACCCCCGCTCCTCTGCATCACGGAGGGAGAGGTGGCCGTGCCTTCCGTGCAACATCACATGAGGCGCTGTCGACGGATCTGGCGGGCAACTCGAGCGGCACTGCTGCGTACGAGCGCTCAAAACAAGAGACTGGCTGACCGCCGCCGCGTCCCTACACCGGCCTATCGGGTGGGCCAGCAGGTGTGGCTTTCCTCTAAGAACATCACTCTGCGGACTGAGTCCAAGAAGCTGGCTCCCCGGTTCCTTGGACCCTTTTCTGTGCAAGCCATCCTGAATCCAGTGACTGTCCGACTGGCCCTCCCGTGCAACATGAAGGTACACGACGTGTTTCATGTTTCTCAAATTAGGCCGGTCCGGACCAGCCCGTTGTGCCCGCCTCCCGGGCCCCCGCCACCCGCCCTGGATATCGCTGGCGCTCCGGCGTATTCCATTACTCGCATAATGGATGCCAGGCGCCGCGGTAGGGGCTTCCAGTTTTTGGTGGATTGGGCGGGGTACGGTCCGGAAGAGCGTTCCTGGGTGCCGCGGTCTGCGGTTCTCGACCACGCTATGGTGAGAGAGTTCCGCCGTCGGCACCCTGACAAGTTTCGTGGGTCGCCCGGGGGCTCCCGTTAGAGGGGGGGTACTGTCATGGTCGGACGGTCCTTCCCGGAGCGACCTGTCTGTGTGTGTATGTGTGTGCTTCTCTCTCTCTCCTCCTCCACCCAGTGGCTGACACACCTGCACCTAATTTGCCATCCAGCTGTCACTGATCATCCTCGTTGTGGACTGAGGTACTTAACTATGTGTCTGGATGGCAGTCGACGCTGGATTGTACTGGAGGCTCGGTAGTAAAGAGTGTTTTCTTACTTTTAACATAGCCTTAGCCGGCTACCCTTCTCACCTGTAGCTGTCGTCACTTGTTTATAGGAGGAAGTGATACGGAGCAGAAGGTTGGAGAGAAGGAGTCCGCTGGATTAAGCCCTCGGAGGAGAAACACACTCAGATAATCACTTGGGAGACTCACCTGCACACCACTGGGAATTTGGAGATGATCACCGTTGGATTTTTGTACTTCGCTTTGTGACTGTTTTGAGCACTGTAAATAAACGCACTGTTTGCTTCGCATCCAGAGCTCCGCGACTGAGTCTGTATTTCCCCCATTACCCGTGACATCAGCAGTGTAAAAGAGACTTAGCAGTAGAATAGGGCCAGGCATAAAAAGCTTTATACATTTTCTACATCACTAAATGAATACATGCAAATTCCAGCGACAATGTGAAGCACAGTTTGCGCTGTTGTAACTTTACAGCTGGGCTTTATTCGGTCGAGTTACCAAGGCGTGGCTTAACAAATTGCATATATGAATTGCGCCCTTTCAGCAGATGATCTATATCACGCTTACTGGAATCAGTTTAAAATGTGGCACTTCAAGCTGATTTTAAGCTCAAACTCTGAATATTACCTTCTCTAGACTAATTATGGGTTCAGCATAAGTTAACATGGTCAGGTTAAAAAGAGACACCTTCATGCCACTGTGGATGACTGAGAATTACACAGTCATGCTTCATGACACTGAAAACTCTAATTTTACGCTCAACATACACTGTAGTTCCAGAAGTATTCCTTCACCCATCCAAATCATTGAAGTTCTGTGTTTCAATCACTATAAAATCAAGCACATAGACGTGCAGACAGCTTTTACAAACATTTGTGAAAGAATGGGTCCCTCTCAGCAGCTTGGCGAATTCCTCTGTGGTACTGTGATTGGATGCCACCTATGCAACAAGTCCAGTTGTGAAATTTTCTCTCTACTGAATATTCACACAGTCAACTGTTCATGTTATTATAACAAAGTGGAAGCAACTGGAAAAGACACTAACTCAGCCACAAAGTGGTAGGCCACAGAAAAACACATAGCGGGGTCAGCAGACGCCGAGGCACACACTGCACAGAGGTCACCAACTTCCGGCAGAGTCAGTTGCTACAGATGTCCAAATTGCATGTGGCCTTCAAGATTAGCTCAAGAACAACGCGTAGAGAGCTTTATGGAATGGGTTTCCATGACAGAGCACCTAAATCCAACCCTTACATCAAGCACAATGAAAAGCTTTGGATGCTGTGGTGTAAAGCATGCCGCCGTTGGACTCTAGAGCCGTGAAGATGTATTCTTTGGAGCAACAAATCATGCTTCTCCATCTGGGAATCCAATGGACGAGTCTGGGTTTAAATAGATTGCTGGGGGCTCAGGAGGTAGAGCAGCTCATCTATTATCTCTATCAGAAGGCTGGTCGTTCAATTCCTGGCCGGTCTAGTCTGCATGCCTTGGGCAAGATACTGAACCCCTAGTTGCTCTCAATACATTCATTCAAATATGAATGTTATGATGATAGAAAGCTCTTAAATCTAGAATGTGTGTGTGAATGGTTGACTGAGACATGTTGATGTAAGTCCTTCGAGTGCTCAAGTAGAGTACAAAAGCACGATTTAAGAATTGATCCATTAATCTTGAGCAAGTGTGATACCATGATAGGATTCCACCGGTTCATCTGTTGTTACTTAGGCTTCTTTTCTGAAACTTATAATTCCCAAGATTTTTATGCATTGTAATCCCATGACATATGGGAAGCCTACCTCTACATGCTGCAAAATCAGCTGCAAACCCAATCTTTGCACAGCCCTCCTCACCCACCTTTCTGTTACTTGGGCAAGGACAGGGGGAACGTCAAAACATATATGGACATGTATAATGTAAGAAATGTGGCCTATATCTTTGCACGCAAAACACATTTAAATTCTGTCGCGGGGGAACGTGTTTAATTACAGCCTAGGAAGCAACTGACTCCACTGAGAGCGAGCGAGAAAAAAACACTTGATAACAGTGACATTTACAATCTGCCTCATTTATCAAAAGCTGCCAAAGCAGAGTCAAAGAGGGTCATTACATAGTAAACATAGATTAACTCAACTCTCACAAAACCCACACAAAATTGTCTGATAAATGATTTTTATTCTAAGAAAATTGCAAATGTCAGCATGCATTTCCCTGGACTCTGTCAATTAATAGTGTTGTTTGTTACCCAATATTTGTGTGTGCCCGTGTGTCTGCGAATAAAAGCCTGCGCCGGTGCTAAATAGCTGCCACAATCAGCATGCATTTCCCCAGCCTCTCCCTGTTATTTGTCTCATTTGTTACCCTGTGTTTTCATGTGCTGTGCATGCACCTGTGTGAACATCATTCCTAATAGCGAAGCACTTTTACTTTTATAGCACGGGGGAGGATTTGACAAAACTAAGCCGAGGTGCATTTTGGTTTTGTGTAGATGATGTCGAAGAGTGAATTCCAAGGGCACATCGGGTTCTGACAGGCCCGCACTTACTCCCAAAACAACTCATAATCCCTTTCAATCTTTCACAAACACGGTTTATGTGCACAAATTCGTAATGCGGGGAAAATAACTAAATTAAGTGTTTAAACCAGATCCCTTTAATATATACGCAAGTCTGTGTGCCAAATGCTGGACCAGATGCTACTTTGAGTTGTAAACCCCTTTAAAGACATCCTTGCATGTTTAGGGGCCACATATACAAACCCAGATGAGCAGTTTCCTGTCTAAAAGAGCGAATGTGGGGATGGGGTGAGTGGGGCGCATTGAGGATCGGAGGAGTGGAGTGGAGTCGGCCCCAGGATATTCTTCAGCAACTCTGCTGCTCTATTGCTGCAGCTACGGGATGCTTTTGAGTGTCAGCAGCTGGCAGAGGCACAGAATGCCAGGGAGAAGACAAAGATAAAGAGGGATCGGAAGAAGAGGGGAGGGATTGTATTTAATCTCACCGCCATTTATTTTTAATAGCATGCAGCTGCTTTGTTCTCTCTTTGATCATCAGCAGTACAGGTTGACAGTAACTCGGTGGAATGCACGAACACACAGACAAGCATGTGTGCATGAATATACACAAAGAAGAATACAAAACTTGCATTCTCTATTTTGCTTTACTTTAATTTTGTGGAAATTCGTACTTGTTTACACTATTTTTTTTTACTCTTCTGTGTCCCCGGTGCAGAACAGCTATGCTATTGGTCCACGAAGGGACCACAAACAAATGGGCATTCCTTCTGAGAGGCATGGTGCCACCGACTGCTGCAAGTGATAAGCACCACTAAGTAAGGAATATGTGGTAGGTACAATCTGCTACCCTAATTCAAATCACCACTGTGTAAGAGTCACAGCCAAGAAGAAGACAAAGGAGTAAAGCATCATAAATGAGAACACCGACTGGCTTCCTACTGGGGATCACAGTTGAAAGTTGTTGGAAGCCTTGCTTTAAGGACTAGAGGCACCTCTACTTGTAATCACACATCAGATGGAAGAGACAAATATATTGCTTCTTCAACCGTGTACCCACGGGATGTTTATCTGAAAGGGAAATGCTACTACTGTGCAGCTAAACATGTTCACAAGCCACTGAGGGTGCTATAAACTAGTTTGTCACTGTAGAGGGAACTTCTTAAAGTTGAATTAGTATTTAGGGCGTGAACATGGCAAGTAGGAAAATGAAAAAAATATATAATTTGGGTCCAAATGTGGATCTGCAACAAATCGTTGGGGGCTGAGTTCCAACAGCAATGCCCATCATGAGTTTGACACTGCTAAAATCGGTGGACAGCTCACTCTGAATGGAAAGAGGCCTTTAGGGGATGTTTGTGTGGCCGAGTAAATACACACCTAAGCCGAGGAGCGATTTGAAATAGTCACACTTTCATCACGTAAGACTTTACACAGGTTCCTTTGATCTTTTCATGGAGGATTCTGCAAACACAGTCACACAGAAGGATGCTCTCTCCAGAGGGTTAGGATGAGTCCCTGAATCCTGCTGAAGAGGACATATTATGAGAGGTTGCTGCTGCTGCTTTTCTCACAGATATTTGGAAGTCTCCCCAAAGAATGGAGAGGACAGAGAAAACAAAAGAAGCCTCTCTAGCATAAAGCTTCTTCCCAGCCACCTCACAGTGGGTTTTCCTTGCCATTCGGTCTTGAATACAGACAGCGGAGGTAATCGTGCCAGGATACGAGTGGCAGAGTTTGGCCAGAGTTTTTGGACAAGGCATTCCTTGGCCACTGTAGTGATTTGTCAAATCAAAGTCAATGGAGAAAAGGGAATGCAAAATGAGGGGAAAATGGCCACACAGGATATATAGTGCAGCTCTTCAGATTTCAGTGGCCTCATTCTGGTAATATAGGCACACGCGTGCACATTTGACCATATCTCTGAAAACGAGAGGCCAGACCTATAGAACCCACATAGCTGGCAAAGCCTGTGTGCAGTCTAAAATGAAGTCACACCCCATGAGCTTGGTCTCAAATCCATAGAGGGGGCCTGAACATAACACAAAGGTGTGATATGACCACTAAAGCAACAATACAGGGCCAGCAAGGGTGAAAGAAATGGGGAGAAAGTGAATGTGAGTGAAAGAGCAGACATGAAAGGTGTGACAGAAAAGCAAAGAAGGACATCAAAGAAAGTGAGAGACAGAAAGAGAGAGCAACAGATACACAATTGAGAAGGGACAGTAGATGATGTTGAGTGTTGTCCAGGCAGTGAGGTAGATAGGTGGGTGGTGGATTCTCTCTGTGACACTGATTTCAAGCCCTGGGGGTAAAACAGCAGAGGAGAATGTAGAAGGGCCCATTTAGATCCATCTGAAAGGAAAGGCCACAGCTTCTAGAGACTGCAGTGGCTGTGCTAATGCCTGCTGTCTCGAGGTGGACCTGCAGGGATGACACACCCCTGGGATGCGCTAAATAGGAGCCGCGGAAAGGACTTGGAGAGAGACAAAGAGATGTACTATGAGTTGAAAGATCAGAGAGACAGTGAGGTGAATACAACAAAGAGAAAGTGCAGTAGGAGAGTATGGGGAAGTGTGCCTCTGCACATCGCTCAGAGTGATGTTTTACACTTTTGTCATATTTTTATATCTGTCGTGGGTTCAATTTGGAAGCGATTCAAACTGCTAACAAACCAGCTGAAAAAAACAAGACAGGGAAATGAAACTTGTCACAGTTTTATGTATAAAATAAATCCAGCCAATGCGTCTCTCGTATTCGGCTTTTATGGGAGTCAGATTTGCGCCTTATTGGGATCACTCGTGTTTTCAAATGCATGGCTTTGTGGTGTTAAATAGTGAACACTTGTAATGAGCTTTCCAGGCTGCTGCATGTTATGTTGAGAAAAAGACTGTGTTATTTGGCTGTGCTTATCCAAGCAGACTAGGTAATAAGTGTGTAATGGGGAAACAGTGGAGTTGATATCCAATGAAAGTGGGGGGTCTGTTGGAAGACACAACTGAGCCCGCTTTATCAGGATCTCCAAAGAGCCATTTCAGACAGCTAGTTTTCAAACACTAGAAATAAACTGAAATGAAAAAGGGCTGCACAAATCTGCAGTATGTTTGGACTGACATAGGATCAAAAAACCCCAGAAAAAAATCAAGGATTTCAGCCACATGCAGGAACATATTGCACAATTCATCTTTCAACCAGATAAACAGACCAAATTCCTAAATGCTTCATTCAGCCGCCCATGAATGAACGTTAGCTGACTGACTACCTCTTAGCAAGGCAGAGGTCATTTTGTTCTGTTGCTATTTCAAATGAATGATACCTTGCAAGTCACATGAGGTGATAATCTCTCAATATCGTTGAGTTATTTCTTTAATTATAGGAAACAGCAGTCAGTGAACACAACTCAACATGCTGTATAGTTCAAACATTAATGTGAAATGCAGAAAGCAGATGAACTTTTGTGATAAATTTTTCATTTGATATGTATGCAGATGTATCTTATACTACGTCTGTGAAGGTTCTTAGTCATCCAGGTCATCGTAGTCAAAGGAGATTGCAAAGAAAAGCGTCTGGACTTCTTTAAGTTACTTGAAGACGTTTCACCTCTCATCCGAGAAGCTTCTTCAGTTCTAAGGTCAAATGGTGGGGAGTCCCAGATTTAAACCTAGTGGGAGTATCCCCCCGCAGAGGGACAAAAGTACCCCCTGATGATCCTCTAATCGCCTGAGCCAAGGTGTGAAACTGGGTGTGGGTCCCAATCAGCCAGAGTTTCGGGTGAGCTCATTGTGAAACCTGGCCCCACCTTATCATGCGATAAGGTCAGATGGCCCAGGATGTGAGTAGGCGTTAAGGCGTCTGGGGAGTCCATAGTGGACCACAGACCTCATCACAGCCACAGACCAAACAGCCACTTCACAAGTGCATGGCACAACATAGAAGAGCCACCTCCACAGGATAAGACTTTGCATGCCACCTGCATCTTAAGGACAAAGGTCACTCTTTCGAGGATGCCAATGTTCACATTTTGGACAGAGAGGACAGATGGTTTGAAAGAGGAGTGAAAGAAGCCATCTATGTCCACTGTGAGCGACCATCTTTGAACAGAGGCGGTGGTTTACGACACCAACTGTCTGCCATCTATAATCCAGTTTTGAGATCCCTCCCCAGACGCCTTAATGCCCACTCACATCCTGGGCCATCTGACCTCAGGAATTCGCATGATAAGGTGGGGCCAGGTTTCACAATGAGCTCACCCGAAACTCTGGCTGATTGGGACCCACACCCAGTTTCACACCTCGGCTCAGGCGATTAGAGGATCATCAGGGGGTCCTTTTGTCCCTCTGTGGGGGGAAACTCCCACTAGGTTTAAATCTGGGACTCCCCACCATTTGACCTTAGAACTGTAGAAGCTTCTCGGATGAGAGGTGAAACGTCTTCAAGTAACTTAAAGAAGTCCAGACGCTTTTCTTTGCAAGCTCCTTTGACTATCTTATACTACCTTTAAAAAATTTATACTACAAAATCCAGAGAAAAATCTCATCGTTGCTGATTTCCAAAGCACACTGCAAATATGCTTCCAAAACCAGATGCTGTTTTTAGTTTAATTTACAGCGCTGAGCAAAAGTCATGAACTGCTCCGGAAAATCTTTCAAGTTTTTTGAACTTTTTTATTTGGACACGTCATCTGATCAATCTAATGCTTGGCCTAAGATGACTCCGCTATTATAAATATGCTAAAGGTATGCTAAATTACACGAGAACTGAAAACCAGTGACAACAGGTCTCATGGAATGATGCATCTGAATGAGAAATTTATTCTTCAAATTATTCTCAATGTGTACAGAGCAGGTCAGGAGATCCATTATGGTTTGAGGCTGCATTCAAGCCTCAAGTGTTCAGGATCTTGTCAAAACTGATAAAATTACGAAAGAAGAAAAGTACCATCAGATATCGATCCACCATGCAGTAGCATCTGGAAAGCCTCTGATTGGTGATGGCTTTATTTTTCAGCATGGCCAAGATCCCAAACACACTGCCAATTGAGTATAAGCATGTCTGGCTAGAAAAACACCCAGTGGAACACTAACAGTCATGGACTGACCTCCCCAGACCCCAGACCTCATTATTGAACATTATCAATATTATTGAAGCAGTAAGGGATCATCATGAGAGGGATTGGCACAAAAGGCAGCTAAAATCCAAATCCATTCATGAATACTTCTTACAAAAACTACAAGAAATCTTGCCTGAGAAAGTTCAGGCTATGTTGAAGAAGAAAGGTGGTTATACCAAATACAGACTTCAAAGCTTCTTATAATTGTGAAAACTCTGTTTTTTCCATATATACAGTATTTCCATGTATTCATTTACATGTAAAGGAACAAGACAGTAAAAACCAGTATTTGATTATTAGTTATTCTACAAGACAATATAAACTGAGTCTGCATTTACCTTTAAACTACTGGTATATATTCAAAAAACTTGCACATCACATATCACATGCACATCTGAGCTCAGTGGGTGCCCTATTCCCACCTGTGCTCGACTCAAGCTTTGCTTTCTTACACATGACTCTAATGACAGCTGTAAGGGTGAGTCAATATGCATTAGCACACGACAGAACTGCAAATTGGTTTGTGTTACACAGAACCATTAAAGCAAAAATAAAAATGTGAGAAAATCTTTAGATGACCTCAGAACGTCTTGACAACACAAAATAGAAAAATGCCAGGATGGCTTACCTACTCGATCACAGCTGATCGTATTTTTCGTGTGATTTTATCAGCTATTAATCAATAATACTACAAATCAGTTTCAGATATCAAACTGTTCCTCCTTGGGTTTATTTAGGTTTTTTTCTTTTTAGAAAATCAATAGAACAAAAAGTCAATATTCTGAGTCTACCAGCTACTATCTGTAAGGAAAATAAAGTATCTCGCTTCTTTCTATCTTACCGCTAAAGTACTTGATAACGACAAAATATGAACACATTGTTTCCATCCCTCGTTATCTCACATACTAGTTATAAAAATATCTAGTTGGAGGATCATGGAAACTCTGTCTGCTGCTTCTTTCGCTCTATCTTTCTCACACTCAACTCCTTCTCTTTCCCCATCCTTCCAGCACCATGCCTCCTCCCGTAGTGTCACAGTCCATATGGTGCTGCAACACTGTTGGTCTCCTGTGGCCACACTTCCCACGATGCATCTGCGGCTCTGGGCTTTCGAGGGAGCCGATAGGCTGAGAGGACTTTGGTATCGACCAGCTATTGCCTGGTGTGAGGTCAGCTCAGTGCAGCATTGGAGTGTGTCCGAATCTACACACACCACTGCTTCCAGTCTTTCATCCATTCTGCCAATCAATCCTCCATTTTCTGCTGTTACCTTTGCCTCAGAAGAAGTATGTTCTTCTATTGTATTCCTTTCTTCCAAAACCTTTCTCCCCTGTGAGTGTGCCATTGCACATTTTCTTCTTTAAACTACTGCCCGATTGATCCATTTCTCAAATTTCTTGAGACCACATGCAGTTAGAAGCTGTTACACCTTTTCTTTAAAGCTTTAATGACGATATTCTATTTGCAAAAAACCACCAAGGATTCTTCAACATACTATACACATTTATTTATGCATTTGTTTGACGGAGGTGGGGGGGATTTTGTTTTTTATCTATCGTAGGCATTGTAGTGTTGTATTACTCTGAGCTGGCTTCCTCCTCTGTCTGTGTCCATGCAGAGAAAACAGAGCTTAGTAGAGATCAATCCCATTGAGTCTGACTCCTTTCACTAGCCAAGGATCAATACTGCCTGTTTCATGTCCCCCTGCAATACACGTACACACGCACACACAAATCCACACATACACATACACACACAGTTTAAAGACATGGGCTACGAAGGCTGACCCACCCCTTTAAAAATGACCTATCGGCCTATCGGCTAGCTTGCTCACTGGGGGATACAGAAGTTCATTATGACAGCCTTGCCAGTGTTAAAGGTCTGCTTTGGTCCTCCTCCGCAAAGTGCAGGATCTGATTACATTAACAGCTTGCTAACAGAAGCAAAAAACGCATAGTGGCTAAAAGTAACGTACAGCTGGAAGCCTTTTTCACATGCAACAACGTGGCCGTTCACAATGTGATAGAATTTTTTTTTTACGTAATGCTGGATCACAGAAAAGGAGTGGAAAGGCTTTTGAAATCTATGACTGCGCTAGGTTCACCCACCTGTGCTGGACAGAACAATACTGGAGTTACGCAGGCATCAGAAATAATTGTTCAGATTTTGACAGGGAAATGTTACCCCCAAGAGCTTTGAGTTTCGCTTTTTAATCTCAATTAGTAGTCGTCATCTCCTATTACCCTGGATGCATATTGCCTGCAAAAAAAACCCAAACTCTCTTTTATGCTTAATACAAAGCTGGATTTTATGCAGGTAAATTATGCATAATGCAAATTGTTATTCCAAAAAATCATATGACACTTTGGGAAATGTGTTATTGCTCTTTTGCTGAATGAATCTGAACCTTTGCTTCATTGCCCTAAAATATTTAAGGCAACGAAGGTACAAATAGAAAAACAAAGAGATGCTATATCACAGAAATGTCAAACTCATTTTACATCATGGGCTACATACGACTTTGATGTTAAGTAGGTCGGACCAGTGACTATTATAAATGTGTAAAATTACAGAAAAAGTTCTGTTAGTTCATCATTCCTTGCCTACTGAACTACCAGAACTGCAATAAAATATACATTTTTAATAAATTCACAGACAATGCCCCTTTTAGTAGAAAGTAGAAAAACAAGAACTTTTCTGTCATTTAATCTGTTACTTGATTACTTTAGTGTAGTATGAATGGCAATTGAGGAGGGTCCTTTATTGAGTGGAAAAGCTGTAAACCAGTGCGCCTGATTGGAGTCTTTGTGAGGCCGATTCTGGTCCCTGGCCTTATGTTTGACAGCCCTGCTATAGCTGTTTATTGTGTTGCATTTGCTCAGTGTATATGCAATGTGCAAAAATAAGACATAATTCAATACACCTTCTTAGCCAACAGCATGTTATTTTTATATCATTATTTTTATCTGAATACATAAATAAGCCTCTTAGGTCTCGTTAGGTGGATTTCTAACCTTTGGGCAAATAAGCAAAAAAGCAAATAAGTGTGTTTCCCAAAACAGATGTCCTTTGAGGTCATAAAGGTACATGATTTTCTCAGTAATGTCTTGAGTCCAGCATAGAGTGGGTGCATAAATATATATATGTACAGGGGATTTTAGGGCAAACTGACCTTGCCTAGAATACTCATCAGCTTCATGGTGAACCAGGTCCGTCACACACCCGCCGTAGTGCAGCCTCTGCTCATGGTCGAAGGCCTTGAGCGTTTCACTCGAGCTGTAGGACTTCTGGGTAGGCACACGACACTCATCGGCGTCCAGGGAGGAGGTGTTATACTGGGAGTCTTTGGAGCAGCGGCCCCTGGTCAGTGAGCGATTTCTGCGGTCCTTCAGATCCATGCTGATGTTGTGTGTGGGGGGGTTGAATGCAGCGAGAAGAAGACAGAGTAGACGGAGGAGAAGGCAGTGACGGGAGAGGAAGGGCTCTCCTAAGGGCCTCCCTAATGTCAGTCTCCACTTCAGTCACCTGGAAAACAGAGACAGGAAGAGGAAGAGATGGAGAGATGGGAAAAGACAGAGACAGGTCTAAAATTAATGGATGCACTGCTGTGACTCACTCTCGCCTCGCACTCCCAGCAGAATATACAGACAAAGTAAGACAGGAGCAAACAGCATGAGTGGACATGAGTAGCCAGGCAAATATAAAACACATTAGAGTATTGATGCAGGATAAGTAAGGCTATTGTAGGTACCATTAGGATTTCCACAGATTAACTTGTTAATTTGTGTGATTAAGGTGAACTAAAAAGGAAAGAGTCACACCGCTCCTCCAGTCACTTACTGCAACTGTAACTTGATAGCAGGGCAATAAAACCCCCAAGTCCCCATTGTTTCTCTTCCTTTCTACTTTTACTCTCTGACCCCTCTCATGTCTTTGATGGTTCTCTTTTAATTAGTAACAGCAGCCACAACACAAAGTCTTCCAGCAAACTTTACCGAGCAAGCAACAAGAGCAACAAGGCAAGTTCTCAACTCCGCAAGGAAAACAAACCGCTTTTTCTTCAACCCGTACACACACACACACACACACACACACACACACACACACACACACACACACACACACACACACACACACACACACACACGAAACCACAACTCTTCTGAGCCTGGCTCATCATAACCAGACCAAGGGAGCACTGCCAGCTCGTGGAGCTGCGCACCAAGGACTTTCCTTCTCTTTCATGCACTAGTAATTTCCCATACACAGGTATCCCAGTGAAATTGTGCACAGCTAAGCTTTGCTTTTATTAATGTACATAAACTGGTTTTGTTCACTGAGATGTATTATTATGTATCCTACAGTCAAAGCTCGCATTTCAGATTTTGTTTTGTTTTCATCTAAAACATGTGTTCACGTGGTGCACATTGAACATACGGAGGCATATCACATAATCTTCCTGGTGCATGCTCGCCCTCCCTCACATACACAAAGCTCCCTTTTAGTTCTTTAGGTGGGTACATTTAGTAAAACTGTATATTACCTTTATAAATACACACTAATTCCTTTATTACTGCACAGGAGTGAATGCTGCCAACCTCTGCTATTAAAAACTCCCAAGTCCTTAAATATATAGTTTATTGCACTTTAGGAAAGCGATGAATCAGACGATATAAATTTCCAGTCTTTTTTATTAAACTTAAATATTAACTGAATGAAAAAATGTGCAATCCATCACTAAAGAGAATTATTTGGTGCAGATGTTTTCCTTCAGTCTAAGGTGGCTCCTCTAATTTGCTTCCCTTCCTTTTTTCAGAGCATCCCTGTTGCGCTTACGCTTTGCAGGGCGAAACAGAGCTGTTAGCACTGTGGTCCACAGAGACAGTCAGCCATTGACCGCGCTGATGAAAAATGGTCAGACGGCATTTAAATCTATTAGAACAGAGAGGGACTCAAATGCGGTCATCCTAAACCAATGCTGGCGGAGGTATGCACACAACGAAAGTGGACAAGTGCAGGTGCATTATCGAGACTAAAAAGAAATAATAATAAAAGAAGATGCAAAAGGCAAGAAAGAAAGAAAGAAAAGCAACAGGAAGGATGGAAGAAGAGGAGAAATGACTTGAGGGCATTGCTAGTCTCTCCCTCATTATCAGAGTGGGAATGAATCCGGCTCCCTTAGAGGCTTTGAGGGATAATCAAACACACCCAAACACAGATACACGCAAACAGAACATCGCTAACACACATATTCAGTCCAGCGATACCTGAGACAACAGAGTCTCCTAAACTTGACATAAACTGTAAAACAGCCTGTAAGGCAACTAAACATTTGTATTATGACACTGCGTCTATGATACGATAATGACGCTAATAAAGCTTGATGCAAGTTTTGCAGCCTTGTGGAATGCATTACGCTGGCGTCCAAGGATCAAAGTACAATGATATGACAACAACCAAACAGCCAGCTGTAATTGACAGGCACCCTTCCTCCAGCTATAGCTACTATGGGATATTTATGGTAATGAACCCATGGTTCCATTACTTGAGGCTGAAAAAAGTCCGATCCACCCACAGAATTACAGCGTTGCATTGCATTTGCACCAAAAATACTGTTCAGTCTTAATAGTTTTTATCAATATGAGAGCAGACAAGGGCATCTCTAAAGGACAGGCATCATTTCTTTTTTGAATATGTGATGTAATTAATTACATGCAGGAGCAGAGGAAGAATTAGAAGAGAGAGGAGAAGGAGAGACAAGTATACAGAATGTGAGTCAATCTATTCAATGAGGGCTCATTTTAAAATGCTTAGAAGGTAGTATTGAAAAGTGCCCTGCTATGTCCATTGATTAACAGTAGGTATTAAGTCTCATAAAGAGCTCATTATGCTTGGGCATCCATCACACAGGCTATTAGGAGTTCGACCTTAATGTGTTTGTACCTTGAATGGAGGGCGAGGAAATAGAGAGCGATACTGGCTCAGAAAATGTGGGGACATTCAGACTGGGGTTAAAGAAATAATGGCCCAACGAGTCTCCGTGTGGAGCTGTGGGTGTGCACAGGTGGGTGACAAATTAAAGGAAAAAACAAAACCAGAAAGTACCCCATTGATCTTTACAGTGAAGAGCTCTTGTGTATGCTCCTGGGCATTCTGCTGGAATGGTTTAGGTCTACTTGACAGACGTGTGACCACAAACGAATACAGCGGTACTCTGTGCGATCAGATTTATCCCACCCCTTCACATTTCTATCCTCACGGGAGTGGTCTCTTCCAGGGTGACAATGCCACCATCTATAGGGCATGACGGGTCACTGAATGGTTTGAAATGTATAAAATGGATGTGAATCATATGCCATGGCCTTTGCAGTCGCACAGCTCTAAACTTGATCGAGTATGGTAGATTCCGGACTGACAGCTCTGTCCGCTGCCATCGTTAAAAACGTCAAATGAGGGAATATCTGTGGTGTACTGTAGAGTTTCTGAGCCAGTGCAATGGCACATTAATGCTGGTCTACCAGCATATACTGAGCCAAAAATATAGGCAAAAGTTGGTCACTTTACATCAGATGAAAACTTGGATGTCAAATCGGCTGAGAAAACAGAATTACACTAATGATGCAGACTGTACTGTCTGTACAGTTGAGCTTCACTGTACAGAATAAACTGCGAATATGAACACTCATCTGTCGTAAGTGGAAAATTTCCCTTTAGTCATCCAAAGGTCTAAGCTTTAGGCGTGAGCCTTACACACTGAGTTGTGATGTCATAAACTGGATTTTGTGATTTTACTTTTTAATGGAAAAAAATAGTAGAAGCAGAAGAGAAGACACACAATAGCGGGCTGATGGATAGACTGGAGGAAGCTAAGGGAAACAACCTTGAGATCTGGAACACATTATCAATCACATCCCATCCAGCCAGGTGTTTCCTCAAGGTCACTGAAGCACATACAGGCAAACTTTTCTTAGTTAATTACTCCAGCGACAATAGTCCAACCCCCCAGATCGTCACAACGAGGCAGATCATCTCATTTATCAGAAGTACAATGACTTACTGTCATTCTGACTGTTCGCATACCACAACTCCATGGTACGCTAGCACGTATGTGCATGCATATTTAAGTGCAGACACCCACACAGACTCAGCAGACAGACAAACACACGCATAAATGCAAAACTATAGAAAGACGTGCGCGAGCCTGCAAAACAGCCGCGTCTCCTTGACAGGCAAGAAAGCGTGGTTAGATGAAGGAGAAAAGAGACATGCATGCAACCGTGAAGTGACCATGAAATCCAGGCAGAATGAGAAATGTAATTGGAAGATGACAGGGAGGGCGGGGAATTCATTTTGGAAATTACAGAGGTGAAGTTTGGTGCAGATAATGGCCTTTTCTCTGCAAATAACAGCTTTGAAGGGGGAAAAAAAGAAATATGGAGCGCACAATGTAAATCCACTGTAACTAGAAATCACACCCAGTTAATAGGATGTTAATGACATCAGTGGATTAGCAAGTATCAAACAAGACGGTTTTGTGTTCAACCTTAACAACCTCCTAAAGAACAAAAACCAAATATCAAGGAAAGCAAAGTAACAGACAATGAAGATTCAGTTCTTATGGATCAAAATGAGGCTTCATTTTCTTCACCTGGCACAATCGATACACAAGTGACATATTAAGTCGTGAACAAATCCCAATTCTCCCTTCCTGTTTTCTCGCAAACTATTCTATCAAACTAGCAGAATATGGGGGTGGGAGGTTAAAGTGAATAAGACCTACTAATCAGTGGGCAAATTGGTGCATTTGTGCCTTGAAATTGCCACAGGTATTGTTCCATCGTGACACAAATCTGCCTCAGGAAACCATTACCGAGATATCCAGCTCTGGGAACATGCTGGATACATTTGACCGGACTCAGACCTCAATCCTTTGCTCTGTTTTCTGATGATTACAGGTAGACTGGCACGATCGCCGAAAACAATTAGCTGCAAATCTTCCATCCAGCCACTGCTCACATTTATCATACAAATAAGCACGGAGGCGATGTGTGAGCGCTAGTATAGATGCTGTTTAGGGCCATCACACTGTGGGAGGCTTCCTGACCAGATGACTCCTACTGCAGCCAACCAGGAGGTTACAAATAGGGCATGTTCACTCTGCTGACTTCTTCTTACAAGACACCAGAAATAGCTGTTGTTGTTCTTAGCTCTAAGAGTTGTGCACTTGCATTATTGAGAATATTATAAGTCTCAATAATTGTTCATATCAGAAAATACAGAAAAGTACATGTCCTATTTTTGTTTTGTTAGATGAGATGCTTAAACGGGTTTTCAAGAAATAGAACACTAAAGTAGTGCTACATTATAATATTACCTGTAACTTACACTTCTATATAGTATGTTGAACCTGTTAAATGTATTTACAGCTGTTTTATCCATAGTAAAACTTCATTTACTCCATTTCTCGTTTAACTAAAACCATGTAATTACATCACATCCAATTTTATGCATGAGGATTTGATTCTGTTATATAGCTTTTCTTTTGTTCTGTGAAGGTTTAATATTTTTATGCTTCTTTAAAGCATCAAACATAAGAATAATTATTACTGTTTTTTGTTACTCCTTCAATGTACTTTTTAATCTTTTATATCCTATAAGCATCTCATCTGATCTTATCTAGTCTTATCTTTATTTTAGCTTCTTATCATTGCATTAGAGGAGCCTGTAACACAGCCATTACCTGGCTCATTTAATTCAATTGTAACCACACCAAAAGCAGCAATCAGCCAACAAGACTGGCAGCTAAAAGCCTGATAAAACACAGCATGGAGCCTTTCCATCAGAAAATTTATCCACTCTTCCAGCACTCTTTGTCAACAGGAGATGAAGTTGTTCATTTGGTGTCTTTTTCTTTCCCCGTCTCTCTCTCCCTCTCATGATCTCTTTCTCTCTCTATCGCTCGCTCTTGTGTTTTTTTGTGGGGGATTTTTTGTGGGTTTTTAAAAATTTGAATGGAATTTGTATAGCAAAAGATGGCCTATTGAAAACCTGGCCCTGTTATCACAAAAGACAAAATTGTGGCTATAAAGCGTTTGGCTTCAATTTTCTGCTGTTTTTGTGCCGCTGCTCAAATTAAGTTGTTTACGCAGTTTGTTCACAAAGACAAAGAGAGGAAGACACGGAGTGACTGAGAAAAAACAAAAGAGGAGGCAAGAAGAGAGCTGAGTACAGAGAGGTTGTGAGAGAATAAAGACGGAAAACAAATCCTTGAATGAAACTCATACTCAATTATACATCGCCACAAAGCCTCTGTGCATCTTGACTTCAGGAGTGAACATCCAAGTCAAAGTCCAAATATGCTTTAAATGGAAATACTATATGCACAGTTCATCAAAGCATTCAATTACATGTTCAGATTTAAAAGCAGCGTGTACTTGACATCCGATGTGTAGGTGTAAATCCTTATTATCCTAACATATAATTTTTCTTTTCACTGTAAAATCTTTTCTTTTCTGTGCTGAATACAAGTAAAGGTGAATCATAGTAATTAGTTTTTAGAATGTGTAGTAATAAAAAAAAAAAATCACTTAATTTCTTATTTTATATATCAGAATTCGAGTTTCATTTACAGATAACAAGTTAATGTTGTAAAAATAAACGCGTGTTTCTGTGTCAAAGGCTAATAGGAGCTTCAGCAGATAAATATTCCTGTATTTATACAATTTTATCAGTGCACTGCGACCTCCATTATTCGTCGTACAACTCACACTCAAGCGCTCCGTCTATGAGCTCTGCACTGCGCCCCGACGGAGAGGCTCCTCACCACGAACAGCCATTAATCATGTCTTCGATCTCGGGTGGCTTTGAATATTCACACAAAAAGGTGTGTAGACTCACACGTACAGTATACACACAAGGCAAACGGATGGACGCATGCTTGGATGGCTCCAGTTCAACTGGAAACTACAACTCCATTTTGGATCCAAGGTGCTTTGCGAGCCAGCAGCTGAGGGGTGCAGGACAGGAAACATCTCATCCCTCGCTCTCTCTCTTCCACAAACCTCGCATCATTACCTCCAACACCTCTTTGAGCCAAATAGGTAAAAATCACTTGCTTATTATGAGTGATCAGTCGTTGTATTCACTGGTTCTGTCATTATTTGTTTGTGTTGTTGACAAACCACACAAACTTAGTGAAAAAGAAAATTGCTTCCATTGTAGAAAATTGCAACACAGATGCAAAAAATACAATAATAATAAATAAGATATTGACACTGAAATGCCAACACAGTCTCATTGCAGTTCAAAAGCACAACGTATTCGGTTTGTTCAAGGGCAAGAATTTTTTTTCTCTTTTTAATTTTATTTACTAACAACAAACAAAAAAGGTATTGCTGCTAAAATACCAAGACGTTGCACGTCTTATGGCAGTTCAAAACATAGTGACCAAATTTTAGCTGTTCATCAGCATTAATGGAGGTGAATTATACTCAAGTGCTTTCAGTTTTAAAGAGCAGCGTTAGTTAGTGGCATCATAGGATTTTCATCTACAGAGACAACTCTTTAATAACTACATAGCTTGGCAGACTGTCAGTCTGTTGACTAGCCGGTACTGAATTCCAGTTAGCCAGACTAGTTAAGGAAGTGAACACTTGTTTGCTAGCGTTAGCAGGCTAACACATTGATCTATCACCCTTCAGTATATCTTTCTTCAAAATAAAATGCTACTGCTTCATCTACCTCCACGCTGGTCAAGTAAGGTACATGACATGACTGTTATATCCAGATCTTCAGATCGTTTTAGGCTTAAGCGCTATTAGCTATTTCACCTGGTACTTTGCTAAGCTAATGGCTTAGCTGCAGCGCACGCTACAAGCCTTTCAGTTCACTTGTTTAGCACACAAAGGTTTGTTTCTGAGTTCGCTTAAAGGGCAATCTTGGAAAAAAAACTTTCTGCTGAAACACATTTTCTTCAAAGCATTGCTGATTTTCACACACAAGAAAATAAATTACATTTTAAGAATAATATCAGGTTGGAGATGCATGAAGCTGTCAGATTTACATGATAATTGTAATGGTACCCGTGTTTGATTACTGTGTACATTCTGGGTTTAACTACTTTACAATGCAGCATCTGAGTGCAGTGATGTGCGGCAAACTTCCATATTTCAGATTTTGAAACAATCATTAGCAAGTGTACACATAATGAGTCTGTAGTAGAGTTTACAAATTAGGCTGCCTTTCATCTGCACTGCTATGCAACAATAAGGTCACCTAGAAAAATAAAGCAAGATATATTCTCCGTAATTGAGCCTAGTTCTATCGTGTTTCATGTCCCTGCAAGCTGATTTTCATACTGTACTGAAATAGAAAGGAAAGCAAGAACACATTCATTTATCTCCAGTAGTACAGGCTTTGGAAAATGCTAATCAGAAATGCAGACAGACAAGATGGAATTCTTAGTGAGCTAATAGTTGTGTTAGGCTTTCAAGCCAATGCAGAGCCTTGTTCTGTGCCTAGTTTGTGCTCTGCTGAGTATTGGGTTTGAGTGAGGCAACATCCCCTTTGATCAGCCAGTATTTATGAAGTATTGTTGGGATTGTACATGGGTACAGGATAAGATTTAGGCCTACCAACCCCAGAGTCTGCATATGTGACTCACAGTTGCTGGGAGGAGGAAAGGTCCCATCCACCTTCCATTTTCTCGCTCTCTCCTCTCATTTGCCAGGATGGAAAACAAATGAGGAAGGATGTGAGGAGGTGGTGGGTGGATGGGGGGGCATCCATCCCTCTCTCTTTCTTGCACTTGGTGCCTGTGTAATCTCCACACTGGGCTGCAGAGTGCCACAGAGCCTCTGTTTATTAGACTAATCCTTAAATCCACATTCTGCAGGCCTCGCAAACGCCTCGCAAAGCTCTAATCTGACTCAAAACAAAGGGATTAGGAACGACAAGGTCCCTCTCTCTGTCTCTCCATGTCTGCCAGAGCGGGCTCGGGGTGGCGCACACATGTGCTGAGAAACACACAAGAACTGTTGCATACTCTTGCCTGTCACGCCCATATTTGCTAAAGACTGATTGGCACATGCAAACCCTCATGCACACGCGCGCACACACGCACACACACACATGCTTCCTGTGAACACAAGCTGGCTGTGACAAGACAGCCAGTTAGAGCCAAGGTGCAAACAAACTGGGTAATTACACATAGCTCAAAAACTCATGGGAGAAATGACGGACAAGATGAGAATGAGCTGTGGGAATGGGACGCGGCGACAGCAGGGAGGATATACTTGGCTAACTAAACAAACCAGGCTTATATTATAGACTTACACTGTTACGAAAACAAATGAGAAAAGGTTTTTTTTATGTGTGTGGATTGTTTTTTTACTCACAAGCATCAAATGCCAGAGGTCCACCTTGGGTGTACTGGCTTGTTTTAGTATACACACAGCATAGAGCCAACAAATCAATATTTGTTGAGTATTTATCTGTATTAAAGGGCCTTTACACCCAAACAGTGCAACAAGTCAGAACCTGCTACAAATTTACATTGCACTTCAGTCTCTCCACGAAACCTATTTGCTAGCTAGAATTTGCTCTCCAAGTCTCTTTGTGTTTTTCACACAATTCCATCCCGTTTCCCCTCAATATGGCAAATGAATAATGCAAAAAAAAAAAAAAAAGTCACTGCTTAAATTGTGTTCACCCAGCTGTTAATCCTAATTTTACACTATAATCTTAATAACTGAAGTTCCATTTTGGAAATGCAACATGTAATAATTCTGACAAGTGGGCTCGGTTTATTTTCTGGTTCATCTCTTCACGGGGAAACTTTTAAAAAAAAACGTTTCTTTCAATGAGATATAAAAACCAAGCAAGCACAAATACAGGCAAATGGTGCCAGTATGTGGGCACGCTGACATATTGCTAACATTACTGGAAAGATTTACTCAAAGTTGTAGAGCCTGAATGATGTCTACATTTACAAAGACAGTTTAACTTGGTCTTTTCACAGTTACAGTGGGGCAAAAAAGTATTTAGTCAGCCACCGATTGTGCAAGTTCCCCCACCTAAAATGATGACAGAGGTCAGTAATTTGCACCAGAGGTACACTTCAACTGTGAGAGACAGAATGTGAAAAAAAAAATCCATGAATTCACATGATAGGATTTGTAAAGAATTTATTCGTAAATCAGGGTGAAAAATAAGTATTTGGTCAATAACAAAAATACAACTCAATACTTTGTAACATAACCTTTGTTGGCAATAACAGAGGTCAAACGTTTACTATAGGTCTTTACCAGGTTTGCACACACAGTAGCTGGTATTTTGGCCCATTCCTCCATGCAGATCTTCTCAAGAGCAGTGATGTTTTGGGGCTGTCGCTGAGCAACACGGACTTTCAACTCCCGCCACAGATTTTCTATGGGGTTGAGGTCTGGAGACTGGCTAGGCCACTCCAGGACTTTCAAATGCTTCTTACGGAGCAACTCCTTTGTTGCCCGGGCGGTGTGTTTTGGATCATTGTCATGTTGGAAGACCCAGCCTCGTTTCATCTTCAAAGTTCTCACTGATGGAAGGAGGTTTTGGCTCAAAATCTCACGATACATGGCCCCATTCATTCTGTCCTTAACACGGATCAGTCGTCCTGTCCCCTTGGCAGAAAAACAGCCCCATAGCATGATGTTTCCACCCCCATGCTTCACAGTAGGTATGGTGTTCTTGGGATGCAACTCAGTATTCTTCTTCCTCCAAACACGACGAGTTGAGTTTATACCAAAAAGTTCTACTTTGGTTTCATCTGACCACATGACATTCTCCCAATCCTCTGCTGTATCATCCATGTGCTCTCTGGCAAACTTCAGACGGGCCTGGACATGCACTGGCTTCAGCAGCGGAACACGTCTGGCACTGCGGGATTTGATTCCCTGCCGTTGTAGTGTGTTACTGATGGTGACCTTTGCTACTTTGGTCCCAGCTCTCTGCAGGTCATTCACCAGGTCCCCCCGTGTGGTTCTGGGATCTTTGCTCACCGTTCTCATGATCATTTTGACCCCACGGGATGAGATCTTGCGTGGAGCCCCAGATCGAGGGAGATTATCAGTGGTCTTGTATGTCTTCCATTTTCTGATGATTGCTCCCACAGTTGATTTTTTTCACACCTAGCTGCTTGCCTATTGTAGATTCACTCTTCCCAGTCTGGTGCAGGTCTACAATACTTTTCCTGGTGTCCTTCGAAAGCTCTTTGGTCTTGGCCATGGCGGAGTTTGGAGTCTGACTGTTTGAGGCTGTGGACAGGTGTCTTTTATACAGATGATGAGTTCAAACAGGTGCCATTCATACAGGTAACGAGTGGGGGACAGAAAAGCTTCTTACAGAAGACGTTACAGGTCTGTGAGCGCCAGAGATTTTCCTTGTTTGAGGTGACCAAATACTTATTTTCCACCCTGATTTACGAATAAATTCTTTACAAATCCTACCATGTGAATTCATGGATTTTTTTTTCACATTCTGTCTCTCACAGTTGAAGTGTACCTCTGGTGCAAATTACTGACCTCTGTCATCATTTTAAGTGGGGGAACTTGCACAATCGGTGGCTGACTAAATACTTTTTTGCCCCACTGTATTTACCTCTCTTTAGTGTTAGTGTGAATCCTCTGCAACAGGGATTGTTGCCACAGCTTCTGCCACACAATCTGCCATTGTGTGATCATCAGCTGATAAGGATCCAACCCAACACCTGCCAGCCAAACTAAATTTGAGCAGACCTATTCCTCCACAGGCATCCAGTGTGCGGACATCCTCTCAAAATCTCCTAATTCTAGATTTTTCAAGTTGGAAAGTGGTGCTATATTTTTAAAAAAAGAAACTTCAGTGTATTTTGGAGTACCATCCATCTCGGCATCTTTGCAGTGATATGAGGGCTGGATATTTCCAGCCACTTTACAGTAGTGTCTTATTTTGAGGTTATGGTGCACATCCACGCTGGGCTGCGCGTCTGACAATAGTGTTATAATGCAGGTGAAGGTCATGTGAGATATAGAAAGCTTGGCAATCTGCAGATGGATAATGTCAGCAGTTGGGTCACAGAGCTACGCTACCCCGTTCTTTTATTCATTGAGGGAATTCCTGCTCATCCTCATTCAGCAGAATCACACCCTTGGTAGTGTGTGGGGCTTTTTTTTTCACCTGTGCCCTAGGAACTAGCTGCAGCACGGAGAGTGAGGGCAAACTTCGCTGCGGCACTGCCACTGAGTTATTAAAACAATCGAGTGCTGACAAGCCCTGCATTCTGTCGCAGAGGGAGAGGGCTAGGGCTTAATAACTCAGTGTCACGCCTTGACATTCTTACCATCTGTCTGGGTAAAATATTCAAATGTGCAATAAATGTCACTGGGGACAGCCGGTGACACTGTCTAATTAACACTATGACAGAGGTGACACACTGAAGACTTTGGCTGGCTTTTACTGTACAACATGCATCGTCTGTGTGTGTACGTGTGCATGCCATAACTCTGTGCGGAAGTGAAATGTTGAGGGACACTGTAGCGATTATACTGCCATCCTGTCTCTTTAGAGGGTAGTCAGCTATTGTTTAAGTTAACAGAAAAGTGTAGCACTAACACACATATTACAAAGTGTAAATGACAGCAGCTATAGGGCTGAGCAACCCTGGAGCGGTGAATAAATGCCAAAGGTTTAATTTCTTCAGGCTGAAATGTCAACTAGTCAGAGAGCGGGGAGGAGACACACCGTCAGCCTTATATGGGTGTCTTACCTCAGCTCAGGTAGATGTATGTAGGTCAAACACAAGCTGCAGTGATTCATTCCTTAACTTAAAATGAAACAAAGTAACCCCTCCCATACACACACTAAAAGCTGAGGGAATTCCCAGAAAGAAGATCTAAAAGATACTTTATTTATTGGGTAAATAAGAAATGATGTCTTCTACTTATCCTAACAGCGAAGTCTGCGTGCACTTTCAAACTTGAGTGGCTCTAACAAAAATGCAACGGCGAACATGTGACAGTTTAAAAGAAAAATGTGAAGGCCAGGGATGTGTCCAAAATGTATATTTTTGCTTGCCAAAACACATTGCAGCATGCTCATATTCAGTATAATGTATCCTCCAGTAATATCATGGTTTGCTTGCGAAGTAAGGTACTTTGCAAGCAAACCATGAAAAGGAGAAAGTTATTTCTGTTCAATTCAATTCAGTTTTATTTATATAGTGCCAAATCACAACATTTGCCTCGAGGTGCTTTATTTTGCAAGGTAAAGATGCTACAATAATATGAGCGAGAACTAGGGGTGGGTTTTTATAATTGATTCATCGATTAAAATCGATTCTGGCTTGGATAACGTAAAATCGATTCATTAAAATCCTGAATCGATTTTTTAATATAAATTTATTTTGCCCAAAATGCCAGAATCTCTGGTGAAATCTCACAAAATTTCAAGAACCACCAAACAGTTAAGACAGTAAATGAGAGCAGGAACACGGATTCTGCACATAGACTTAAACACACAGCGCAACCCGCGGATCAGAATCAGTTAGATGTCGCCTTTCTCACAGTCGGGGCTGAAAGCCGACAGCTCGCTGATTCTGATCTGTCGGCGGGTCCGCGCTTTGTGTTCACGCCCTTTATGCGCCGATTCTAAAGCTGTTAGTTTGATCTCTCTCCAAACAATACTGACCGAACCAGCAGCAAAAGAAGATCCAAACGCTTCACATAAAATCGTCATGTATTCACTCTGACTTTTACTGTTTTGCTTCCACCGCGATGCACAGCTCTCTCTCTCTCTCTCTCTCCCTCCCTCCCTCTCTCTCTCTCTGTACTTCAAGAACATTTTCCCTTTTGTCATTATTCGCTTGCTTGTTACGCACAAGTCTACTGCTGTTTACAGCGTGGTCGGCCGCTGTTTTTTTCCCTTTTACATTCTTCCGAAAAGAAAACCTCATTTCTGCTGTTCAATACTGAACAAATTTAAACTTTTTAAAATTATTCAAAATGCAAAACGCTTAACGTGTCTCTAATAAAACTGCTGTAACTTCAGAGGTGATGTTCATATGTTGATTAATGGTTTTCTTTCGTTTTTGATGTACTGCAGAATATTTTTATAAATCCCAGGCCAGGAAAACCTTCATGTTTTTCTGTGTTTTATCTTCAGCTACTTTGACACAAAGGCATCTGCTGTGACGCTCACACCTGTGATAAAGTCTTGCGTGTGTCAGCTTCCTTTTTATTGATACAAAAATATGTAAATGTACTGATCTGAATTATAATATTTCTGACTGTCAAAATTTCCCAGATTTAAATCGAATCGAATCGAATTAAATCGAATCGTGGATCGAATCGATTCGGGACCTTGTGAATCGGAATTGAATCGATTCTAGAAATCAGTGACGATACCCAGCCCTAGCGAGAACCCCAACAGTTCATCATGGGAAGCCCCCAGGACCCTAGGCCTATTGCAACGAGGGAGGATTCAGAGTCACCTGATCCAGCCCTAACTATAAGTTTTATCAAAAAGGAAAGTTCTAAGTCTATTCTTGAAATTAGATAGCGTATCTTTCTCCCAAAGTCAAACTGGGAGCTGGCTCCACAGAAGAAACGCCTGAAAGCTGACGGCTCTGCCTCTCATTCTACTTTTAAATATCCTAGGAACCACAAGTAGGCCAGCGGTCAGAGAGCGAAGTGCTCTGTTGGGGTAATATGGTACTATGAGGTCTTTAAGATAAGATGGGGCCTGATTATTTAGGACCTTGTATGTGAGGAGATGAATTTAAATTAGTCTAGATTTAACAGTAAAGAGAAGCCAATATGGGCAAAATATGCTCTCTCTTTCTAGCCCCCGTCAGCACTCTCTCTGCAACATTTCTATCTGCGGTCATTTATATTTGGTGCCATGGTTCTGCTCTGGGACCTTGTGCATACGTGGAAAGGGAGGAAGGTAGAGCAACAGCAAAACCCCAGCTCAGATAACAGATGTGACAGTAATTAAGTCAGATGCAGCATGAAACGGGGAGGCTGCGATGAAGGTTGGCCACCAAGCTTGCAGATATGCAGAAGGTTGTGAGATTTATCAAGTGAACACACAGGACTGTATCAGCTCAGCCATCACGTGATGTTTGCTGGCACTGAGGTCAGTTGATCTACCAGGACTGCAGCTGAACTCGACTTTCTGGCATGCCTGAGCTAATCCTACGCCCGACTGAAAAGCCCCGGTTTATTTCCAGATAAAGAGGCATTTGCTAGCGATAAAAACATTTTATGCACTACAATGACACAAGGACACTTCATAATAAAATGTATCTGTGCTTACAAATGTACAGTTTTAAACAACTTAATGAGCAGAAAAGTGTTGCTACCGCATGTTTTACTGTTCAAAGCGTCATAAAAATGAATCTGCGTATAAAGCGGTGTACACATGTACACCAGAATGTGTTTGAACTTTTACCACCTAAAAAACGCTCTTGTGCTCTGTTTCCCTCTCAGTCTGTTCTTTTCTCACTTCCCTCTCTGTATTCTCGCTGAGAGGCTGTTGTATGAAGCACCTTTAATGGGTTTGTGAGGGATATATTGGACTTCAGTAGGAGATTTGGCACACTGTGTGTGCGCGTGTGCGTACCTGTAAGTGTGTGCGCATTTTGGATTGTCATGTAGGGTCCTATAGTACGGTGCTTTTCCACTTGTGTGACTGTGTGCACTCACACTCCAAAGCCATTAGATTCTATACAAAATCCTGAAGCTGAGAACTTTAAAGCTGAGAGTGGTGCAATTGACAAGCCGGTCTCCCACCGAGCATGTCTCGCTACTGTTGATCTCTGGTACAGTAGCGATCTCAGCTGGAGCTACAGTTGCACTTTCACATGCACATTTTGACTCCGTTACTTTTATCTGTTCTCTACAGCCCACACATGGGTACCTCTGTCTTCGGCTGTATGCATGGTACCAATATTTCAGAGCTACCACTGATAAGTGCCCGCTACTTGGGACTATATTGTTTGTGCCTACTGTACTGTGAATGCTTCTAATGCCACCGACTTACCGTCTTGAAGTGTTTGTGCCTTTGGGGCCAATAGAAGACAGCCCAGGCTGCTCCAGCACCAATGACATAGCTGACTGGTCCCATTTAGCATGCTAGATTTAGCTTCATTAGAGAGGATATGGCTGGGAAGGCACACAGAAGAAATGAAATGAGAGGTGGGGTGGTGGGATGGGGGATGGGATGGGAGAATGACTGCTCAGCTTTTGCAAGGGCCCACTTTGCAGAAGAGGTGGACAAAAAGCTTAAGCTGTCTCATAAAGATACTTTATAAAGCAGCCATATCCATAATGGCAACGCAATAGAGAGAAATGGATGAATGAAGGAAATCAATGCAGCAGTTAGACTTGAATTAAAAAGTACCCCACACTAGGCTACATTACGGCCTGGAAAGCAGCTCTTGCAAAAGTTTGCTGTAACTTGCAAAACAAAGTATGTGAAAACTGCATTTAACAATAAAGAAGAAATAATGAAAACCAATTACAGACCAAAAATAATAATGATGTTTTATTTTATTCAGTCTTCCCGAAAATGTGTTCACCACATTTCAAGCACAAAAATCCAACAATCTACCCGGTGGGGTAAAGGTATTACATAATTTCTTATGCAACAAGTGTTCTGCCTGCTGAAGCTTTAAAACCCCATCTTAATTCAAGAAATGTCCCACTTTGGCATGACAGATACAAATGAGCTATCGCATCCAATTGGCAGATTTGTTTCTCTTCTATTAAGGAAAATAAGTCTGCAAAATTGAAAATAAGAATAAATGACTTGTCAAGATGGATACTGCTCGCAGTGATGGGAAAAAAGAGAAGTTGAGGCGATTAATGTGTTGCTGTTTGAGAGGTTAGCTAGGACTGGGGACAGATGCTGGGTTAAAAATCTGTCATTTCGAACAGCATACCGAGGAAAGGAAGGAGACAGAATCATCCTCCATGATGATTGGTACATGTACATGTTGCCCTTTAACCTTCTCCCTAATCTCTGCGCATTCAAATATGCATGAAGCCGCGTGACCTCACACAGAGACTGTGTGCGTGCGGTCTTGTGAAGAACATGTCCCTTAGAAACACCGCACAGGTCACCAAAAGACACCCTGCAACTAATGGTGTGAGGTCATCACACTCAGGTCATGCTCTAGGTCAGTGTCACAATAACTGCTCATGATGAAGGGGTTTCCAAGGTAACCGGAGGGTTTTCAGCAAATCAGAGAGAGGGAGAAAGGACTCCTCTGGGTGTGCATGTCTTGTAGCAACCAGAAGACCTCTGGTGATTTATCCCTCACTGCTCTTGTACCACGCTAAACCATTAGGGCACAGTGATAAGAGATAAACAAAGTCTAGGACAGAGTCTGTGGGGTAGATAGGGTAGAACACAGCCTGCTCATTGCCATGTGAACCCGTCTCTGGCTGTGCTGTAAAATCATTATTTTTTTTCCCTTTAGAAAGGCTGGAGTGTCGAACGTACACACATACATTAATCACAATTTTGAGACATTTATACCACCTGCTGCTGCAGCTCCTGTAACTATACTGCCAATCACTTATTCTGTGGTGGCCATTGTGATTGCAGTGGAAATAATAGGCAAAGGCAGGACTTGGAAAAGTTGCCTTTTTTTATCCTACGCCTACACCTGGACTTTAAAATACCATGTTTATGAAAAGTGCTCAAAAAGGCCACAACTGTGCTGCAAAATGAAACTCACAAGTACAAGTGCATGAAATGTTTGAAATCACCCGTGTCTGGGGGCATTTTTAAGATCCACAAAAGATCTGAAGACATTTTTAAGAACCACCTGAATCACCTGCTCTGGTTAGCCACAAAGATTCATTACAGCTCTGCGGGGAACTCTTGTAACCAAAAACCCTTGCAGATTGTTCCCTTTTTTGTCTTTGTAGTAAAGGAAATAGCAGTTGGTATTGGTGTTAGTAGTATCATGTGGCATGGAGTGGTCAAAAAAAAAAAAGTGGTCGTATTATGGTGGCAGTAGCCACACCAGTCTTGTATAGTGCTATATTGATGAAGATTGGAGTGGAGTGTTCTCCCTCCTCCTTAACGCACGGGCCTATATTGGATTTCACGCTGGCTGCCCATTCACCAGACACTGCAGTGCATTCCTACCAAAGGCCTGGAGGCAATACGACTGCTTTATTTGTTTATAATGTTTAGGCTTCCCGCAAATGGCTTGCGCTGCAGTACCAATAACTGTGCATAGTTACATTTAGGCAATCGACTGGGCTCGTTTCGACATGAGTGCTGCAGCTCAATTCATTTGGAATGGACTAAAAATCCAATAGAGTTGTCTAAGTGGGGGGGGGGGGGGGGGGAGGGAAAGGGAGAGGAGGAGAGAAATATGGATAGAGAAAAATGGAGGAATAAAGAAGAAAGACAGGGGAGGGGTCAGTGGGACTGATGCTGAGCACGAAGAGCTGATACGTTTCTGTCAAGAAAGCGATCAACGGAAAGCAAAGCGCAGATCTTCTCCCTCGCTCAAATCTAACTGACAAATAAAATATAGATGCCCTCTGAGTGCTCGCAGTTACTTAGGCATCCCTCGCCATGTTGCACAGCTCTCCGCCGTGAATTCCTCTGGCTGCAGCGGCGGCAGCACCCAGAAAATGCGAGAGCCAACTTTCACAACTTTGGGTCCATTAAGAGATTTGAGCACATCCAAGACAAATTCCCTGGAAACACTTGCCGGAGTGAAAATATAATTCACTGAACTGATGACAGATGATGACACGCGGGTGACAAGGCAGGAGAAATTAATTTAGCGGTGTTGCAGTAGGTTGTCGCCGAGATGACACACAAATGACGGCATCTGGAAAGTGAACTGGTTGAGTCATGTCACTTCGCGTGTGCGCCACCAGCTTGAATCATCATCGCTCGCGTCTACGTGCCTGTGTGTGTGTTTGTGTGTGTGTTTGTGAGCGTGCGTAAATCTCCCATCTTCTTCACTAGCCTACTCCTTGTCCTCTGCCAGCTGCTCAGCTTCTCACTCCATTTGCTCCAGACTTCATACACATCTGCTCGCAAAAATCCATCCATGTCTCAGTTACCCACACACACGTACACACATGCACACTATCTGCAGTCATAAATATGCCCAAAGGCCATTGACCGAGGCAAAGCAGAGCATTCACTCTGATGCATCACATAGCTCCTAAACACTTATCTTCAGCTTGTCACATGAACAAACTCGACAAGAGTGGCACAGCTGACCAAGGTCAGCAGAGAAATTCTACCTTTTCTCCCTAATTACTTTTGCCTTTTCTTCAGTGAGTTTGCCGCACATTCTTTCTCTGTGTGAAATGGAACGTCCTTGCAAACTTTAGGCGATGTCTCAGAAATTCCTTTTCTACGTGGTTGTAGCAAATAAAAAATCTGAAGTCTCCCAAAGGCTCCTGTGAAGTGAAGGATGAAAGCCAGCGAGCAGGAGAGTGGGTAGAAAAACTTGGAGTGAGGGGTTTGATGCAGTCTCCTGAGTGAGGGGAAGGGAGTGAGAGAAAAGGGAGAATGTACGGGGGAAAAGTGTCCTCTTAAAAAAAATAATAGTTCATTGATGCAACCATTTCCCCTTAACCTCAAACGGCGAGCTTCAGAGCTAAGAAGGGCAGAAACCAGGGAGTTTTTTTTCTTGAAAAAGAAAGGAGAAAAAAAACATCCGTCCTCAGCCTTTTCTCCTCCTCCCTCCTCCTCCTCCTCCATCCTTCCTCTCTTTTTCTTTAGGCTCTTTGAGGAAAAGCAGGAGCATCTCTCAGAAAAATGACAGTCCTTATACTGGAATTTGGTTCTGTGATTAACCTGCTCATTTGCTAATTTGACTGTAATCAAGCCTCTCATCTTTCCCAGCGGGGTGCCAGAGCGCTTTGAGCAGACAAGGCAGAAGACAGTAGCAGTGAGCTCAGTGATGAGTTGCATCAAGTGCCTCCTCTCCTTTACTTCACCTTCGAGAAAAAAAAAACAAAAACAGCCACTTGCGTGCTTAAAGGAATGAGCAAACAAGTTCAGGTAAGACGCATAGAGGACTGTGATACATATGGTGTAGTGTTAAAATAAAAGCGCAGTAAAGGACGAGACATTCCTTGAGGCTCTTCATGTCTGTTATAGCTCTGCTGCGGATCTCAGCCCCCGCAGCCTATTAGAAAAGCACACACATTTTAGCAAAACATTTTAGCAAAAGAATTCAGGTATAGGTATTCTTCGTTCCGAGCCCTTCAAAGCAAACAATCCAGCTGACATTTACATCTGTCAAGACCCAGTGTGTGCCCTTTTTCTTCTCCTTGAATGATCAGAATCCAGCATATCTCTTTTGATTCCCTCTTTATTCAGGCTGTTTTGCTTGGTCTATCACCTCTGTAAGTGTCACAGAAATGGCTTATGTATAAAGAAGTTTAATAGATGGTTCCAGCAGTTAAACTTCTTTATACATAAGCCATTTCTGTGACACTTACAACCTCTCTCGCTCACATTCAATTCAAATGGGCGGCACGCACTCTAGAAAAAAAAGAGGCAGACTGTATTGGTAGCCAGTGGCAACAGAAGCTTGGGGGTAATGGCCTTAGACTGGCTATCGGTTTTGATGTGAACTTCATAGTTAACAATTACGAGAGCCGCGGCCATTACGGCAGCATTTCCACACCAACCGTTAGTCCATTCGTGGAGCCGACAGAGCTGCACTCACAAATGCAACACTTGAGCTGAAGTAAACCAATCAGGCTAAAGTTGAGCTCAGATTTTGTACTGGGCGGGAGCCTTAGCCCCGCCTTAGCCCACAGAAAATCTGTTCATTGGATGAATTTTAGAATAATAGCTCCAAGTAATTATCAATCAAACAGCGCAGATGCATTTATTTCATCTAAAAGGATTGTTACTACATTATCATATCTGTGTTTGTTTTTCTTTTTTCATAGGGAATATGTAATAAAATGCCATAGCTAAAAACTGTCCTGATGCTCAGCTGGGTGCACTAAAGGTATAATCTTCCTGTTAGTGCAACAGGTTGCCGCGATAAAAAAGCGTTTTAATCCAATTAGATGATTGGCTGAACACACTTTAAGAGCCAACATATAGTTGCGAACAAATTAAATATAATACAGATCAAATTAGATGAGTTTTTGGCAGCGTTCCTTTAATTGGCAGAAAGAAAGTCAGAGGGAGAGAGCTTGAGGGAGGCTGACAGAGATGAGAAAGAAGTTATTTAAGAACAGAGAGGGTCTGACTCAGAAACGGGGCTGCCTGTGACAGTCAGTTTCAAGAGAAAGGAAAAAAAACACACTTTGACGTGCCGAGTGTGACTGAGGAAGTTCTACTCATCCAAGCCTTTCCTCTGTCATTCTCTTTATGTCTAATAGTTTTTATATATAATTCATAAGCTGACTGCAACCCCAACTCTGTCTTGGCTGTTTCTTTTCTCTTTCCTTTGCTGCTTTCCCCCCCTCCTTCCTTCCTTTTTATTTTAAGCACTGATAAGTGGTGATTCCGACTCTCCAGATGTCGACACAGCAGGTGTTGCGATCGGTTGGGATCAGCTCGTCTCAGCTCAATCAGATGCCCAGAGAGGTGCCCAGGTGAACGGGAGCAATCCCTTAATGAGACTAGCATACTGACATAGTTTGCGCACACTCAAGAAAAGACATGCGCACCCACATGTGAGATAAGCACGTGCCACTGGCGGATTGGCTCGGAGTCAGTAACCTACAACAGAGAGTCGCCAAGAAATGGGAACACACCGAGTTAACCTATGGACACAAAGGAATCACCCCCCCACCCCCCTCCCCAGAAAAGGTAAAGTTGCACACAAACAACTAATGATGGTGCATTTTGCTATGTTGTGCAAAGCATCTCCATGCGGTTGCCATCTCTTCAAAAAAGAGGACCTGCACAAAAGCAAAGTGGTCGGTTGGCATGACGACGGCATTGACTCAAAGTCTAACGAGCTGACGGGCCCAATTATGAATGTTTGGTCAAACGTGCACGTAATCACACACCCACATACATATATACACATGCTGATTGGATGCCGTAACTTCCCCTCAGATGTCATAAAGGTGAGCAAAAGGAAGTCTCTCTGAATATTAGCCTCCTTTTCACACTCTCCCAGGTTTTCCCTTCACCATTCCTCCAGTACCAGAAAGCATCTCACCTCATGAACACCATCTGGTATTTCAATCTGAAGATGATCCCACAAAGGACCCTTTGCCTGGCCTTGACCGGCTACAATGCAACATCCAAGTACTTCCCCCCCCTTTTTTTGCACTTACTGCAAAAACTCGCTTAGTGAAACAAAGTTTTATGCCTCCAACAAAAAACAGGAAAAAAAGGTTACATGAAATTTAGAAAAAAAACGCAAAAACCTAAAACTTGTGCTACTTTTGGTTTCAATTAAATCTTTCTGCAGCAGTTGCTTGTGGGGGCCCTGGCTTTACTGTTCTCTTCCTGCTTTCTTTACACTATACAGAGACATAACTCGCCTACTCTTCAAAAGGCTGAGCCGCATCAGGGCCGCATAAAAATTCCCTGATGAAGCAAGAACCAAATGAGCTGCGCGTTGCAGTGGAGGAGAAGTCAATAAAAGTGGATGGATTTTCAACTGGGGAACAATTACGTGTTTTTGTTGTGGGATGATGTTTACCTCAGTATTTGCTTCTCTTTGTATGTGTATCTTTTTGTATACATGTAAGTGTTTCGATGCTTTTCCCCCCTTCATGTTTTGGAGATAGTGGGGCTATCCAGACCCCCCAGAAAAGAAAAACAGTAAACATCTACACATCTTGAACCCGTGTGCTAACGTGTACATACACAACCTGATGAAATAACCTCTTAAGCCATGCACGGCCTTTGCGTAACACCTCCAACCCTTCTAGGCCTGTCCGGAGGGGAGCGACGATGGTAGACAGAACTCACTCACATGCTCCTGCTCCTGTGGGATTATGACTATTTTTAGATAAGCGCCCCCCTGGCCGGGCTGGCGTGCAGACATGTACCTGTGACTAATCCACAACACATGCAAACACACACAGACACACAAACTCTGCTGGAACACATGCACAAAGATCAGCCCGTGCATGCAAATGTGAAAGATATGACTTCATTTATGATTTTAGCGATTCTGCAGCCATTACGGATTCTGGTGGTCGAATAGGAGAGAAAACATGGAATAACTCTTTTAAATATAACACTTAACACGCAGCTTGTGTGTCGGAGCTTTTAGTTCCGTGACCTCCTTACCCCGAGACAAACCGCACTTGCCACAGCAGCAGTGTCGCCACCTAACCCTTCCCCTACGCTCTCACCTCTACAGATAGAGAGGTCCCATCTAAGTTTCAAATCCTCTAAAATATTCATCAGCACTAAAAAAGGAAAACTTTTAATACACATGAAACAAGACCTCGCTACCTTTGTTGTTGCTCTCTATCTCTTTGCTCCCTTCCTCCCTCTTTCCTGGTCCCTCTCTGTGGTTCTCATGAATAATGAAGGCCTATAGAATCCAGTGGCTCAGATTGTCCCTGCAGTCGGATACAGCTCCCCTGTATTGATCAAATAAGGCTCCTTAAATAATTAACCAAGCCTTTGTCATGCAAATGAGTGGCCACAGCAGTGTGTGTGTGTGTGTCTGTACGCTTGTATGGCTGCAAGTTCAAAACGTTAGAAGTTACCGAGGGTTCATGTTGGGGCCTGAAAACAAGTCGCACCTTACTAACTAAAGTCACACAAGAAAACCAGCTACAACATTTCCACAGGGATCGAGCAAACAGGCTTCTTTCCTGTCCCGTTTTAAGCCTTTCCTGTGATAAGGTTGATTTTTTGAGCGGTAATGGACACAATAAACAGTAGCAGTGGAAAAGCACAACGAGGTCAGACACTGCAGAAAAAATGTCATACCTTTAAATTTATACCTATGAGCAGCATCTGTGCTGACCTTCCAGTTTACCAACCAGGGGGATGAGATAACTTTCACTCACTGTGAATCTCATTCATGCCAGTTCTTCCATATTTCTGGCACCATACAAACACTTGGAAAGAGACTCTGCCTCGCAAGTCTTTCTTCCAAGGACAGACTCTATTGTAATGCAACAGTTCTTTGCAACAAACAGCTCATTTTCATTCAACCCCTGCATTTTTTTCCATTCTCTGACTTCTGTATGATATAAGCGGAGTCTTTTTTTGTGGTCTCTACCTTTTTCCTTTCAGTTACCGTTTTCTTTTTGAGGGGTAAAGCTATTTCAGCAGCAAAGAGATGAGCAGTGATAATATTCTGATTTATTACAAAGCGTTTTTGGATATGTAGACTTATTTTGACTGTTAGCTGCAGCAGGCAGTCAACAGCTACAACATTAAATTTGTGACTTTGTGTTTATTTTTTATTATATTGAAAAATCCAAGTGAAATATTGACGTTCTGACCTCCTTTAGTCACACATGTCATTAATTATTTAACACACAATTATACACAATGACAACATTTATACAGTATCAATTCACAACAACTGTTGCCCCAGGGTGCTTTATATTGTAAAGTAAAGGCCTTACAATAATACAAATTCAGACAGTACACTATGAGTAGGCACTTAGAGACAGTGGGAAGGAAAAACTCCCTTTTAACAGGAAGAAACCTAGAGCAGAACCAGGCTTTCATTAGGGATTTACTTTTATTTACGGTTATTTCTGCCAGTTTTTAATACAATTATTTGCATTTAAGGACAACATGTTATTGTAAAACGTGACAGAACAACTATTAATTTGTTTCTGCTTCGATTTTCAAGAGACTTCCACGTTGGCAGCATCGAAGTATCAAAGTTTAAATCTCATGACCCTGCAGCAAAACTTTTGGGCACAGAAAAAAAACCCAAACAGCACTTTTTTTTCCAAGTTGGACCAAACTTTTGATAGCAGACAACTAGGAAAAAAAAGGGGGGCACCTAGCTGGCAAGATATCGAACCTCCTCAGCCATTGAGGTCTCTGTTCCACTGTAGATTTCAAGAGTCATTAGTAACTCCAGCTGAATAATGGTAGGTAGTGCAACTTCCAATCAGTGCAAGTCGGAATATGGCAAAACAAGTACTTTGCTGTGAGAGTTTTAAAGTATAAATACATATACCCAAATACTGAGTAACAATTATATTGGTTGAAGAGAAAAACATTTTCTGAGATGATAGTGACTCTAAACCCTTTACAGCAACTGCAAAAGACTTTTAAAAGAAGTAGAAAGTAGAACCTGGCCAAACATGTCCCCTGACTTTGTCCAATAGAACACCTTTAGTGCATTTTCAAAGTTGAAGGCTGAGGAACAAAATCCATCCAACAAAGAGCTGAAAAGAAGCATCTGGGAAGAAAGAATAAACATCTCTCCACAGACCTGTGGACAGACTGCTATCATCTCTGCTAGAATAAAAACAAAAAAATCCCAGAAAAATGGTAGAGATAAAGAATATATGTACCCTGTAGGTACAATTTCCTTTGGAGAATATTGAATAAGGGGATAACTGTGGAAGGCATTCTGGTCTATAAATCTAATTTTACCTTCAAAGAATTCAACACTTTTTTCTCCACATCTTTCTTTCAATTCAGCCATTAAGATTTAATTCACGAATTGTCCCTGGGATGTCCTTGACTGGCCGTCTCTGTCACCAAATTTTAATCTAATTGAAAATCTTTGGTGAAATTCAAAGACAAGAGCTGGCTGCGAAGAAATGAAGGCATACTAGTAGACTTGGAAGCTTTGTGTTTGAGAAATGGGGTAAAAATATTCAAATGAGTGATATGAGAAGCTTGTTTGAAACTACCAATACATTTATCTGAGGGTTAAAGGCTGCCATTCTTAAATGCCAATTCTGGGGGTGTGGTTGAATAACCTTGTTTATAAGGTGGCAGAAAATGCTATTTGTCTTTGCTACTATTAATCACTTCATATTATCGTGTATTCTAATTTCCGTTATTGACTGGCTCAGTGGCTGGTGGTGCATTTATATATAAATTTATTGCATGCTGCATTGTGAGATTATTTCCACGGGGCTCTGGAATGACACAATGCATAATGATCGCTCCTGTGCCCTTAAAAAAACCTGAGATACAGTGAAGGACAACCTATGGCCCAACTTTGCTTTCTTTCCAACTCATTTTTCATTTCCATGGTAACTGGCAGCATGTACTCTATTCTCGTTTAATCCTTTCTTTTCCTCATTATGCTAATTAAGACCAACTCATAAGGATCACACCAATAAGTGCTCTTTTCTCTATTTTCGTGTCTCCGGCTCCTCTTCCCCACTCTGCGCTTTACTCTGCTCATTTAATCAAGATGGCTCAGCGAGTTAGGAGCATAAAAACAGAGTTTTAACCCTGCTACCATTGATACACTTTTCATGTTGAATGGTGTTAAAAGCTGATTTTATACCAAATTAAATGTTAATTTCACCCTGCATAGCCGAGCAGTAACGTGCTTCTTTTCAAATGTATCATGAATGTAGCTGAGGGAATAGCGTTACCTGTGTGCATGTTTGTGTGTGTGCTTGAATGAACACGACCGTGCTTGCCACCGTGACTGTATATCACTTTTAGGGCAGGGGTGTCAAGCTCATTTTACATCCCGCTTTGATCTCAAGTGGGTCGAACCAATAAAATGACACAATAAATGTGTAAGATCACAGTAAAAGTTCTGTCTTTTAATTATAAATTATAAAAATTCACAAAAAAACAACCTGTGGATTCACAGTAAAAAAAAAAGGTATTTCTAGAGCAGAAAACGGGAATGTTTATCTATTACTTCATTACTTTGCTGTGGTGTGAATGGTGAATAGGAAAAGTAATAAAACTTAGGAAAATGCAGTTTAAAATCTATGCACTCATTCATATTTTCCAAAGCCATTCAGTGGGCCGGTTTGGATTCTTTGTAAGGCCGAAAGTGGTCCCCAAGCCTTATGTTTGACATCCCAGAATTAGGGCACACCAAGTAAACCCAACTCCCTCTTCGAATACCTTACAATTCTCACAGGGCAACTTTTACAACAGCAAACATGGCGCATCAACGCTCGGCTTTGATCAGCCGAAGACATTTTGTTGCCACATTCGTATTTCTGATGCACAGCTGACAATGTTGCCAATTAACGTTGACTCTTAGTCACCACACACACACGCACACACTTACACACGTCTTCGTAACTTTGGTCCTGTGCATCTGCAATCAAACAGGGACAAAATTCGCCAAACATTTTTGATGCCTTGTCTGTCTCAAGGCATCGTCAGCCTCCTGTGGCTGCTTCTCTTTCCCTCTCTTAACTGTGAGTAGCCAGAGGAGAGCAATCTCACCAACTGTACTGAACAGACAGGCGCCAAAAAAAAGAGAAAGAAAAAAAAAAGGGAGAAAGCGAGAAACAGAGATTGCCACTGGGAAGGAGATGGAAAAAAAGGAGAGACATCGCTAAAAAGAACCAAGGTGCTCTTTTATAATCTTTCTGCCAGAATGCCTCTCATTGAATGCCTTTTTTTTCTCCTTTGACTTTATAGCCCCCCCCCCGAACAAATGAGCAATTTACCTTGACAACAATGGTACATAACATAAAATTGGAACAGAAAGGAGCAGTTGACATTTTATGTAGATTTTGTCAATAGGCATTGTCACCCCTGGAAACCCCATGTTTAACGGCAGCAGACCTTGATTTAATTACTACTCAAGATCCACATCTATTCTCTGTCACTCACACACCATAACACAAATGCCAAAGAGACAATGAAAACATGATTAGAGTGATGGAGGAGATGGTTTTTTTTTTTTTTTTTTAGAGGTGGTGCTTTGAAAAGGCCAAATTCTTTGTTTCGTGCAAGACCAACATGCCTTTCACAAACAACACGAGAAAATTAAGTAAAAATCTCTTAACTAAAAAAATGAATGGACAGACATGTAATTTTGTCCATGCATTTTTTTGGTCTTTTTTGGTTCGGTTGTCTAACATATGGCTCTTTGGTTAAATCTCTCATTTCTGTGTTTAAGACTAAAGTTCTCAATCAGCTTACTCCCTGAAACAGCTTTCATCTCCTCTCTGTTTCCAACTCACGCACGCCTTCGGGGACTAAAAGCATTCATTCCCTCAGCTATTCTTAACATGCTCACTTGTTGGCTTTAGTATACAAACACACACAGACACCCACATATATATACGTGTGTGTCTGTGTGTATACACCCCCCCCCCCCCCCCCCCCACCCACCCACCCACACACACACACACACAGGCAGAACTTGGCGGGGGACGGCAGACAAACTTTCCCCCAGCGCTGCGACATCACCTCAGGACAGAAAAAGTAAATGAACGAGAGTGATTTGTGTGTAAGTGTGGAACCAAACACACAATGTGTTTTGCTGTAAAGCTTTTCTGTCAGCTCTGCAGGCTCTGAGAGCACACGGCCCATACAAATAGGCTGCCCCAGGGCTGGCTTCCTCTAATATGCCACAACTATCAGCAACAGATGACAGAACAGGGGAGGGGAGAAACACAGAGAAGGAAACAAAAGCTAGATCACCACTAACAGAGGGAGACACGAGGCTGGCTCAGGGTACAGCGAGTGTAACGTAAGAAGGACCGGCCGGCACGCGGACGGGAAAAGATCTGATTGTCCCAAACAAGCAAAAGAGTGCTACAAGTAAAATCTGATCTTAAATAAATGGAGCTGAATACTGCTGTATAGGTGAGAACTGGCGAGGCAGAATGTTTACCATGCAGGTCACATGTAATGACTCTGAGCATTATGGGTTGCTGAGAAGATAAGTGTGGGTGTATAAAATAATGATACGTTACAACTGAGACAGAAAGGCAAGCGAAAGCGCGTCTAAGACAGAGGGGGAAAACACAGAGAAACGAAGGCAAAAGAGATAAACAAACAAATTAAATGACTGACAGAATTTGACAGAGACGGAGATAAAGTGGGAAGAAGACTGGGAAAAAAAGAGGGGAAGAGACAGTGAGTGACTGAGGAAGAGGGAGAGAGACATTGCCTTAGACTTTGCTATGACAACCTTTACAGAACTCAGCATGCTCCCAAATGTGCAGCTGAAATGTCACTGACAGTAAGCAAGCGAAGAGCTCCACACAGAGAAAGACATATCTGCGCGGAACAGGCAGCACAGCTGACAGAAGCAAATCTTACATCAGGAGGACTGAAAATGTGATCAATTCTGTGGCTAAATAAAATCCACATCTCAATTCCGAAAGGCACGTCTTCGTCTGTTTTACCAGAAGAAGTCTCGCTTTCGACTCTCTTTCTTTTCAGCCTCCGCCACTTTAGCCGATGAGTAATGGTCTTCATTCAGTCCCATTTGGAACTGATATTGATTCAAGGTTTCAATCAGAAGTCTCAAAAAACCTAATAAAATTAGCATCATGAGACTAATTTCACAGGAATTTAATAAAAGGTAAGAAAGCACGCCTGGTATGACTCATATGTTGCGCGTTCGAGCTCCTTTGTTTGTGTGTTTGCTGCGCATTTTGTTTTGTGGAGCCTCTGACAAAGTTGAGGAGTGCCCCACCTGCTTGAGCACCTTTTTAATGATTATTGATGAAGTTGTTCAGTTAAACAGAAAAACAATTAGTGCCCTGCCAGTACAGAGTCCATACTACTAATGAGCGAGAGCGTGCCTGGGCCTGCTCGCTGTACTGCTGACTAGTGTGTAAAACCTAATGGAGGCGACGCTTGTTTTAATCGCACCTGAATCCTACAGGCTCGAGGTAGCTGTCAGTGTCAATGTCTTTACAGGACTTGAGCTTATGGGGCTGAAGCAAACAGCAGATGGGCGACGGCTTCGCGAGCAGCAACACACGGCGAGTCCTTGACTGTGCAGCTCGCTGGAGCCTGGGGTGGTGGCGTGTGCAGGCGCCTTTTCCACATCTGCTGTTTACACATGGGCAACCTGACCCTTCCCCTCCGCTGCAGGCCCCCGAAGAACCCAATAAAATCATCAGCCTCTGCTCAAAATGACTGCCTTTACCTCCCAAAGCATTTCTGAGCTTGTTTTTTTTTGCTGCCCTCCTTGCTGTCATCTCATCTCTACTCTTTTGTCTCTGCACCGCCTACTCGTGGCTCTTGACCCCCTTCTCTTCCTCGTGTTCTGTCATTTCCCAGCACCCCCTTTGCCTCCTTTGTCTACATTCGATGTATTCTCCTATAAGACAATTGTAAGCATCCAACAGCGGCTTTAGCAGAACCAGTGACTGACTGACCTTTTGCACTTCCAGCTGTTTCCTCCTCCCTCTGGCTTCACTCTTACATACTCTCTCTCTCTCTCTTGTTTAACCCATTTACATTCAGAGGATAGGGGCCATAGAGGGACAATGTGTTACATAGTGTGTGTTTGTCTGTCTGACTGCAAAAGAAAGTGTGAGTAATAGAGCTAACGTCGTCCTCCAAAGAGCTCTGTCTGAGAAACATTGGCGCTTCCTCTACGTAGGTATGGGTAAGTGTGTGTGTCACATAGACAGCACCAGGCCTGACTGGGGGATTAACACAGCCCATATGTGGGATTCACCCAACCACACACACACACACATCCTCACATACACACACACACAAGCGCACACACCGTCACAGCAGCAAAATCCTCAGCTGGATTTGCGAGCATCATTCTGTCTTTCTTACTGTCCACTCATTCCCTCAGTCTGAACCCCAATCTCATCTAGGAGAGGATTTATGACGGGGCGCACCTCATCCCTTCAACACAACACAATCTCAATTGGACTGAGTACAGCCTTATTCCAAACCAGACATCCATTAAACCAAGGTATTACTGTAATACAACTATCGGACAACTCTATCTCTTTCTATCTCCCTCTGTCTCTCTCATTCAGGCTGAACATCAGCAAGGGTGATGTTATTAATATAGATTCTGCTATAGTGCGAAGGCATTTCATTTCTATGTATATCAGATTTAAATGCCTTACAGCAAAGACCTTATATATTTCCATAGAAAAAAAAGCTGCTTGGTTCATGATTAGGTTTGGGTCTTGTTTAGACTTGGTGTTGAATTCTATCAAGTAAATGAGTGTGTAATATGCTCCATAGCCCCTCTTGGCTGATAGGCTCAGGAGAAAAGGGTTTTAGCCCACGTTACTTCCCTAGTGTCTATCCTCCTTTCCCCAAAGACTCCCCGATCCAATTACCAACCTGGCACTGCTTGGCTCAGCACTGACTCTGCCAACCTGTGTGAGCTATGTCTTTCAGCTCCACCTCCCTTAGTTTGCTTTCATTCATTCACTCTACTTTTATCTTCTATCTCTCCTTTTATTCATTATGTGACGTAGTCACGGTCTGTCAGCCTGCAGCGGGCGCTTATTTATTTGTTTTTTTGCTTTGCATTGTTGTGTGTCTGTGTATGTGTTTGTCAGCTGTGTGCTGGGATGGAGTTTCAGGCTGATTAAAGAGATGATTTATAGGCACACGATGTCGGAGGAATTCCCTGATCACTCCTCAAATCGCATCTTCTCAAACGAGCTCTCGCCATTCAACCACAGTCAGCTGCAAAAGAAAGTCACCCCAAGACACAAGACACACACACACACACACACACACACACACACACACATATACATACATACATACATACACATATATATATATATATATATATATATATATATATATATACATACACATATATTTCTCTTTACACATATCACCTTACATCTGCACAGCTGAGAAGTAGCTCAGATTTTGACAGTGATTCGGTGCCTTTATATTTCGGAGTCACTCAGTGAAAATGTCAATTCCACACAAAGCCTCAGACTTGATTACCTTGGTATTTTTTGGACTTTACTGGATCACAATCGGGTTGGGAAAAAATGCTTTTGCTCCTACTTCTTCTGTTCGGTTTACATTTACCTGTAAAATCTAAAGCTTACCAACTTCAGATCATCTTTCTCCATCTCACCCTATCCCTAGAATCCTCTGTCACACCAACCCTCTGCACGTCCTCCTTCACTACATCCACAAATGTTATCTGAGTTCTTTTCCTCCTGCCTGGCAGCTCAATAGTCATCATCCTTTGTCCAATATATCAACTATACCTCCTTTGTACATGTCCAGATCATCTCAGCCTTGCGTCTCTAACTTTGTCTCCAAGCCGCTCAACCTAACCTGGTCCTCTGATGTACTCATTTTTAATCTTTTACAGTCTGGTCGCTCCCAATGAAAATCTTAACATCTTCAGTTCAGCCTCCTGTCTTTTTGTCAGTGCCACCATCTCCAAACCATACGTCACAGCACATCTCACTATGTTCTTGTAAACCTTCCTTTTCACTCTTGCTGCTATCCTTCTGTCACAAATCCCCTCTGATACTTGTCTCCACCCACTTCACCCATCTTTTTCCCTTCTCTTGTGCACTGTCTGTTGCTTTGGATGGTTGGCTCCAGGTATTTAAACTTCTTCACCTTCACTGTCTCTGCTCCTTGAATCTTCACTGTAACACCTGTCTCCCTCTTGTTCACAGACATGCAACCTGTTTTGCTTCTACCTACTTTCAACCCTTTTCTACTCCAGAACATACCTCCACCTCTCCAGGCTCTCTTCCACCTGTTCCTTACTTTCACTACAGATCACAATGCCATCTGCAAACATTATAGTCCACAAAGACTCCTTCGGGACCTCATTTCTCAACCCATCCATCACTGGGAAGAAGAAGGGGCTCAAAACCTATCCCCGATATAATCCTGCCACCACTTTGAACCCATCTGTCACTCTTACTGTTCACCTCACCTCTGTCTCAGTGTCCTCATATATGTCCTGCAAGATCCTCCCATACTTCCTCACGCAGCACCCTACCAAATGTTTCTCTAGATCCACAGACACAGTGAAACTCTTGACCTTTTCTGTACTTCTCCATCAACACTCTCAATCTGTAGTGCTCTTTCTCAGCATGAGGGCTTACTGCTACTCACTAATTGTCACTTCTCGTCTTAATCTAGCTTCAACAACTCTTCCCCATAGCTTCGCAGTATGACTAATCACCCTCGTTCTCAAAAATCGGTATCAGTAAACTTCTTCTTATACATTCTTTGGGCACTCTCCAGGATTGCATTAAAGAATCTGGTTATAAAGTCCACTGGCATCTCTCCTACCGTACATCTTTGTACCTTTGCAGGTATGTTATCTGGACCAACTGTCTTTCCACACTTCATCCTCTTCATAGCTGCCCTAATTTCCTCCGTACTAATGCCCTGCTCTTCCTGATTCACTAACTTTCCTCCCCATGTTCTCCTCTCTTTGTTATTATCTTCATTCATCAGCTCCACAAAGTACTCCTTCCATCTTTTCGGCACACTGTCTTCAAGTGTTAGTACATTTCCATTTCCATCCTTAATCACCCTAACCTGCTGCACATCATTTCCAGCTCGATTTCTCTGCCTACCCAAACGATACAAGTCCCTTTCTCACTACAAGCCTTTTCTTTTTCCTTTACCACCTCTTTCCCATACACCTAGCCTCCCAGTACTCCTGTCTTATTCATCTACACCATGGTAGAACAGCTTAAATCCACCTGCTCTTGCTTCCCTTCCACCTAATTTCCTGCACACACAATATATCTACCTTCCATCTCTCCATCATGGCAGCCAGCTCTCTCCCTTTAGTCATAGTCTACAGTAGGACAGTTTCCTGGTGGTCACCGTTAACCTGGATGCACGACTAATCTGTTATGGCTCAAACTTATTCTTGGTGATATGCATATTTGGTTTGGAAAGATTTTCTACAGGATACTACGGCGGCCCTGAGAGGCCAAATGGACTGCAACTTAAGAAAACACCAGCAATAAGAAAAACGTTGCAAAAGCACACAAAACACAATGGAAATAGGAAAAACGAAAACGGAAATAGAAAAAAACAGATTTCCAAAAAGCACAAGGGAAGTGTTTCTGGGGAGACAATAACCCAGTGGACCAGTTGCAGGAACCAAAACATGCTAGGTAAGTGTGTTTTAATCTCATGGTTCTTATAATACTGATGAAGGATTGTTGGGCTAATAGTTAGGCTAACACACTTACCTCTCATCTTTTCTTTCCTCTCAAAACTGATAGACCTTCCACTTCTTTTAAGTGTCTCCTAGTGCAATTCTTAGCATATTTTGGTTCCTGCAACTGGTCCGTCGGGTTATTGCCTCCCCAGAATCTGTTTCTTCCCATTTCTGTTTTCATTTTCCCTATTTCTGTTTTCTTTCTTCTTATTTCTGTGTTCGTTTTTCCTATTTCCATTGTGTTCCGTGTGCTTTTGCAGCATTTTTCTTGTTACTGGTGTTTCCTTAAGTTGCAGTCCAATTGGTCTCTGAGGGCCACCGTAGGATACTCACCCTGACACAACCCTTCCCATTTATCTGGGCTTGACACCGGCACTAGCAGTACACTGAAATTGCTACTCTTTACATGTCTTCCACAAACCAGACACCTAAAATCTAACCTACTTTGGTCAATGTCTGTTATGTTTAAAGCACCAAGCTCAAGTTCCTGTTATCAGTAATATGGGCTTACAAGATAATTAACAGTTTATGTCACTGTTTTAATTGTTGTTATTTCAACACAGAATCTTGTTTATGAAAATTTGTAGTTCTATAGAACTAAAGTAGCTAGAGTTATAGAGCTATATAGAGTAGCTCTATATACATGGTTCTCTCTCTGTCTCACTGTGGCTTATTACATTAGGTAATATTTACAGTAATGTAGGAATTTTCTTGAGATTCTGCCTGCTTATCAGTAAAGCAGAAAATGCAGCTCCTCCACACAGCGTTGGCTTTGTTTATGTTGTGAACTACAGTATGCATGCTTTTCTATTACCATGTATAGCACTGTCATCTAGACTCAAAGAATAGGTCTAATTGGGGTAATAAGGGAGTGAGCTAATGTGAGAAGACATGTACACTAATTGGAGCAGGAACAACACAATCACAGAAAAAAAATGCTTTAATCTCAATGTTAGCTACTTTTAACATGTGATATTTGGGTCTACTGGTTAAACAAATTGCAGAAATTACCCTTCTGTTGTATCAACCTTCTCCTAACCATCTTTGATCTAAGTGTGCTTCATTGATTTTCTGTATTTCCCAAAAGTAGGTTATGTCTGTTTACTCTTGATTATTAGGTTGTATTATTGATAATTTACATGTCTATCTTTCTCAAATGAATCACTGGTAACATAATTGTATCAAATTACATTGTCAGTCTGCTTTGGCACTGATGCCTCGAGCAGCAAGTCCCCTGTTTCGATCTTGGCTCATTCCCCTACTGTCTTTTCCTCATATTCCCTTTCTGTTTTTTATGTTTCAGTCAATAGAGCCCGAGCAAACACACATTCTCAGTATAACACCACAATGAATCTGAAATGAAAAAATTAAAATGTAATTGATGTGCAGACCTGCAGTTTTACCTATGCATACATAACAGCTCAGTTTTAGAAGCTGAAATTTAACAATTGACAGACAAACCAGGTGAGGCCTTTTTCCTTGTTATTTCATGGTAAATTAAGCAGATACAAGGTCTTGAGCTGAACTCAGTAGAATTCTGAATGTGGGGTCCAAAGGGATGTAATGGAGAACCATCATTAGACTTAAAAACCAAAATAAACCAATTGGAGAGATAACACAAACTTTGGGAGTGTGCAAATCAACTATCTGGTACATTCTTTATTATAAGGAATGCAACAACCAGCTAAGCAACACCAAAACACCTGAAAGACCACAAAAGACAACTAAAGACTGTAGAAAAATTATTTAATCTTCAGCTAAGTCAAGAACACTCTCAATGACATAGTTGCGACAATTCTGCATGATTTTTAAAGCCTACACTCAAAAATAAACGTAAATGGAACGGGTTTATCACACAGTGCAAACACTCAAGAACCGATTAGACTTCGCCAGAAAACATTTAAAAGAGCCTGCACAGCCCTGGAAGAGAAAATTCATTTGACAGATGAATACAAGATTAACCTGAATGATGGAAAGAGAAAAGAGAAGAAAAAAAAAACCCAGACCGTGATCCGAAGCATACCACATTATCTGTCAAACAAGATGAAAGAAATGTTATGGCGTGGACATATATGGCTGCCAGTGGAACCAGGTCACTAGTGTTTATTGATGATGTGACTGCTGATAGAAGCAACAGGATGAACTGTGAAGGGTACAGGGCTGTAGTCTCTGCTCCGATTCAGGCAAATGCTTCAAACCCGATCAGACAGCGCATATGACAGCACAGATAATGACCCAAAGCATGCCACAGAAGGAACCCGACAGTTTCTCAAGGCAAAGAAATGGGATATTCTTTAATGGCCTAGACAATCACCTGATCTCAGGCTGTTTTTCAGTTACTGAAGAGAAACCCTGATGGCAAAGGAATGCAAAATATATAACATGTAAACCACATATTGTTATGTCTTTGCAATGTGAAGAGAAAATAACAATAACAATGACACACCAATCTATGATGCAATCTCTCTCCCGCTGCCTTCTCATTCATCTCTAAACATCTTTTCTATCAGTTTAACACCCATTGATCAGACAGAGCCCTCTTTGCTGTAGGGCTAATTTTAACATGCAATCAATAGCCACCAACTTGTTTTTGTTTTATAACTATTACAAGAAAATTATGTGTTTGATGGAAAAATATAGACCAGCTGCGTGTTTCTGACATACTCCTAGTCGCTTCAGGTAATTTATTCTCTACTGGGAGAGACATTCGATTTTTGACACATTGGGAGTGTTTATTTTTTTCTATTTTCTTTTCCTTGCCTGTATTTTTTTTTTCAGCCTGCGGAGAGAGTACGAGAAAGGCCTTGAATAATGATGAGTGTGTGCTGTAATGCAACTTCAGTTCAGTTGAGAGATTCATTAACAAACTCTGATGATTTCTTTTTCTTTTTCTTTTTTATTTCTGCCACATCACTGAGCACGGGGGTTTTGGTTGATGTTATACAACGTTATCCTCTCTCAAGGTTACGCATTCTCTCATTTCCCCTGACTCCTCTGTTTCTTCTTAAAAGTAATTGTTTCGTGCTATGGCTGTATTCGGGCTATGTGAGTTATTAGCTGAATCCTCCGGCAGGAGTGTGGGCTAAATGGAATGGTGTCAAGAGGCTGGCTGCCCTGCTGTGTGGGAGGATGACTGGGAGTTAAGTAACAATGGCCAAGTGAACACAGCGTGATTTTTTCCCTTTTTTTATGTGTGCATCAGTACATGTGTCTATCACAGCTTTTTTCTTTTCAATGCCACATCTCCTGAGCAACATTTCAACCTGAACGTCAGATTCCAGTACATACCATGACTATTTCTACACAAATTGAAATGTATTGTTGGTCAGTGAAGATAAGTGTGAATATATAATGGATTGCATTTTTTTTTACACTGATAGCGGGAATACCTAGAGGTTAGAAAAAGGTAAAATATGTGCAGCATCCAGTCTGAGATGCTGAAAAAAGCACACTGCAAAGAGTAATAAACAGAAGTAATAAGCTAGAAGTTAAAGATCATGGTAAGTTTTTTTTCCGTTTAACCTTTTTTCAACAGGAGAGTGGAGAGTATACAGGAAAGTAAGGCGACAGTGTGGGGGAATGACCTACATGATGTTGTCTAGAGTAGACTCAAACACAGACCCTTGCAGCAAGGACTCTTGCTTGCAGTATACAGGCCACCAGCTTCACCAGGTGAGCTATAGAGACACCCTGAATGAATATACTTGAGGACACTGAGATACCGTCATCATAGCCTGTGTTTCATCGCTTGATTGTTAGCCATTGGCTGATTAACTTGAACATTAGTCAGTTCTTACACAGAAATAAAGCTGTTTCTAACTAATCATAGTCTTTTAGGAAAAATTAGACCCCCCAAAATAGGTACCACAGGGTTGCAATTAGACCCCATTCCCAGTAACTGCAGCAAGGCTTTAAGAGAAACGATCCTGCAACAAATCATACGAATCCTAAGTGCTTCACCCTCCACCCAACTTCCTCAACTGCCTCGCTACAAATCTAGCTGCTTGGTAATGACGAAGAACAAGCCACGATAGCTTTCTTTCAAAATAAGGGAACACAATTCTTTGTTCATTTTTTCAATTCCTAATTTTTTTGATAAGATTGTAAGACTACTGCACAGTATTAGTATTTCACTCATAAAACTCTAGTTACTCCTAATGGGGAAAAAATGGCTCAGAGTTGGCACAGGAGAATTAGACAAACTCCTATCACCTTACACCAGGGGTCGGCAACCCTGGGCACGCGTGCCACGGTTGGCACGCGAAGGGTTAACTGATGGCACAACCATAGCTGGACTGGCCACTGAGCATACCGGGCATTTGCTTGGTGGGCCGATGGTGATTTTTCGTTTTTATGGGCCGATGATTTTTATTTATTTATTTATTTTATAACAGTATAAACAATGAAAGGTGGTTGATTGGCCAGATGCTGGCAGATGTGTAAAAATAACTTGTTTGGTGGTGGCTATGGCGGAGCTGCCACAAGAGGCCAGGTGGATGAGGGAAAGGGGAGGCAGGAGGAGCAGAGACCCGAGGCAGCCGCCGGTCTGAGTGTCAGGTGAACTGAACTTCAGGTAATAAGTTATGACCTGCAGTCTATCTGGGTCAGATATAAACCAAGTTTAGGTGGAGTTTATTTTCGTTGTGCTGACTTTTTACCCTCAGTTACAATAACTGGTACTGCGTACTAGCTAGCATGACACAGTTTCTATACAGCTGGGTGGGTGCTGTGATGTTACTGGTGAACTTTATGTTATTCATAAGGTTAGTTAGTAGAGTTGCCAACCGTCCCGTACAAACGGAATCGTCCCGTATTCAGAGAAAATATTACGCGTTTCGTATTGAGCTGAAAAGGAGCACAGTTTGTCCCGGACTTCAGCTAGAATGAAAAAGACACAAAGCTGGATTTATTCTGTCTTTACGCTGCACAGCTGCCTCTTCTTCTCTCATTCAGTCATGAAACTGATCAATGATCAGCTGATCGGCTTTTCTCTCTTGTTTGTTTATCGTCCACTTTGCAGCAGCACGTTTAAGCTTGATCAGCTGTTGTTAGAATTTATTTAATATTAATTTCTAGTATCAGCTGATGTTTGCTGGATCCACAGCTGTAAAAGCTGCTGGTCATGATATCGGTTTGGTTATCTGGTGAGAGGGAAACATGAAGATGAAACCAGGAGATGTCCTTACTGAATCACCAGAGCTGAACAGGTGATGGAGAAACAGGTTTACTTTTTAGGTGACATGAATGAGTTGAAGGGAAGTTATGAACTGTTTCTGAGAGATAAATAACACCAGGATCCTTTTCTGTGTAGCTGACAGCTGGTAACTGTGCAGGGGCGGGTCTAGGAAAGTTTTGCCAGGGGGCCAGGTAGGGCATTAACAGGGGGCCACAAAGAAATACTTTTCTTTCTTATTCTCATTTAAAATGTTTCATTTTTATTAAATAATTATCTGAATCTTACAACCAATGTTTTTATCTGATGTACAACGTATAGAAATCATACATATACCAACAAGACTGTACATCACTGTCACAACAGCGTTTGTTTTCATTCAAAGGCTTTATGGCTTTAATACCTGGTGGGCCGGTCTCTGGTCAAAATGCCCGGGCCCATTTTTTGTCCCAGTCCCAGGGTGCATTAAAAAATAAATGGCTGGGCCAGCAGTGCACATCGCAAATTAGCTCGCATAGATACATTAGTTGTGCCACTTCTTAATGACCTTATCTTAGCTAACAACCCCAACTACCAGATTCAACTTGTAATTGGCTAAAAATCCCCTAGCCTACTGGTGAGAGGGGCATTGCTAGCTGTCAGTTTTTTCAGGAGATGTTGAAATTTCCACATTCTGACACTTCAAATGCCTCAGGAGCTGTCCGCTCAGTGCAGCAACTGTTAATATAGAGCGTTATTAAATTTATTGCTAATGCAATCATATGGCACATTGACTTCTGAGGGAAATTTTAGATGGCACTCGTCATCAAAAAGGTTGCCTACCCCTGCCTTACACAATATCTTCTTCCTTGGCAACGCATGGCAACTGCAGTAGCCCAAATCCAACTCAACTTATGACATTATGGGCAGAGTCTCTGGGTGAGCTATACCACACACAGCTGGTCTATAGCCTCCAGGAACTAGCTGTTTATTATTTTTTATTGATATCCACCATGGGTTAAAGTGGGTTTTGGCAGGATGGGGGAACTCAGAGATTGGCTGTAGTGGCGCAGCATGGAGAAAAAGGGTCACTTAGAAATAAGTCATATCATAATTTTTGAGATCCAGTAGATTTTTACTTTTACAGGCAGGACATTTTCTGCTACTCCAGATCGATCCAGTTCATTGTGGTAAAAGTATATGCTATGTCACCCACCACCGTGTTTCTGTCATCTTCTGCTGCACAGATACCTGCTAGTGTTTCCCTTCAAGTCACAAAAAAGACACAAAGTCCCACTGATGCTTTGCTCCTCCTCTTCTCTTTCTGTCAGTCTTTGATTCAGACACACACACACACACACACACACACACACACACACACACACACACACACACACACACACACACACACACACACACACAGAGCTGACCTATTAAAAGCTTCAGAAAAAAGAGGGCTGCCTTTGTCCTATTACTGAGTAGTGGAGCTGATGTTACTGAAGTTGGCAGCCATGGATGACTGGGAGCCACCAAGGCCTTGGTCAGCTGACATTATTCTGGCCCTCAAACATTACCCAGCCCCTGCAGCGGTGTCTACCTCTGTGTGCATGTGTGTGTGTGTGTACCTCCTGTACTATTTGTCCTTGTCCAAACTTCTGGATGGAGTTGCCATTTGCGGCTAGGTGGACAAGAGAAAAGGAGGGAGGGCCAGAAAGAGACAGAGAGAGAATAACAAAGAAGGTCGTAATCTGAGCGGATCCAAGCACTGATCCTCTTTGGCTCTCGTAGCGTGTGTACAGGGGTCACATCAAGCTTGAGCTCCAGGATAAGACGGGCAGGAAAGCAGCAGAGATACGGTATTTGGACAGGCAGTAAAGTCACCAATGACAGATTGAGAAGGATCAGCGTTATCACAAAACAGAAAAAAATATGGAAAAATAATTTGAGTTATCCATCTGTACTGTTTATGTCTCGACGTGTGTGTGCGTGCCGCTATGTCTGAGTCAAGAGCTGCATCTGCCGTGGGATTACTCGCATATCGCATATTGTGATTCATATAAAAATTGTCCGAGGTAATTTTGGTCGATCACCGACAAAACTTCGCCACAGCTGTAATGCCGGAGGTCTGATTTAAGTAAAGGCAGCAGAGATGAGCACTCCGCCTGTAGTCCGGGGATGAAGCTGAAAACCAGCAAACAGTCCAGATGGGTCAGCAGCACAGAGCCAAAGCCCTCCTTAACCTGCTGGATCAGGGAATCAGCCATGCTTCACGACTGAAAGGCAACACACACACAGTCCCCCACATAGAAAAACACTCAAATGAATGGCGACACAGGCTCTACCTGCACACAACCCTCCCATTCACAGCAGGTGTAACAAATCGGGCGGCTTTAAAAATTCTATCCACACTGCAAGTGATAAAGCCCAGCTCACTAGTTTGTCTTTGGTAACTGCTGTAAAAAATAGCAAACGCCCCGCTTTATAGATTCAATGTCATAAAAAGATCAATTTGTTTCTTTGGGAATAAACAATAATACGGTGAATGTAATATTCTTTTTTACAGACTTGTTTATTTTCATGTAGACTGGAGCATTAGAGATGCCATTATAAGGCTGTCTAAATTGGTCCACTGAGGTTTGGGCTAGCCCATAACAAGCGCGGCGTTTCTGAAGCATTTATGCAACATCGCCCAACATTACAGCTTTTAGTGTTTACTTCAGAGAATTGTTTGGTCCCTATAGATGATCAAGTGTCTCGCAAATTCATAAACCAGTCCTCTGCCAGTTACTTCTGTCTTCTCTAGTCATGTGGAACTGCGTGAAGAGGCGCAGTTTACACCCCCCCCCCCCCCCGATTCCCACTCCAAAAAGACATCCATTAACTTGTTTTGACTTTTTCATTCTATATCAGTAATTAATGGAGAGTTAGCACGCTGGCCATCCTTAAAACTTTGAAGTCGTCAGGAGCAGGTTTTGAAACTAATTCTCTCTCACGCGTTTCTAAATTGTATGATTAAGCACACTGGCTGCAGCTCTGCCTTGCTGCACCGCCGACAAGTTGGCGCGCACGTACAATGCCGGCAATTACTTTTTAATTTTTTTTTCCCCCTGAATAATTGTCAGGGAATTGAGGGGTACACAGAATAAATAAGAACATAAGTCAGGTTTAGGGCACATTGTTATCACAGCTATGCCAGTGCTGTGACTGTGAAATGGAGAATAGAGTTTCAGCGCTCTCGAAAATCGCTCTCGCCCACTGGGCCAGTGTTCCTCTAGTTCAGCTCACCCAGAGTGATATCCTCTTGCCGAGGGTAAGTGCAGGGTCCTGAAATTCCATCCTACACTGATTTACCAAAAAACATTACGCTCTGTCTTTGCTCGAGCTAAGTAGTGCCAACTCCAGCACTCCTCTAAACAACTGTGATGCTGAATTTTTATAGCACTCCAACGCAGAAGAAAATCTTTTTGTTGTTTTTTTTGTAGTAAAACAAAACTGAGACAAGTGATAAATAAAGGAAAGGAAGAGGGGGGGAGACAAATTCACAAAATCTCTTTTTTGGGGGAGAAACATAAAATAACCAATCCATTATCTGAGCACCACCCCTGCTGTGTTCCCCTGATTCCTTCTAGCTATTAGCAGCTTAGGACACAAATAGATCACACAAGATATTAAAAAGCAGCAGGAATCTAACAGTTTAAAAGCTCTGTCGTAGTCCTTGCTGTGGAACAAAAACATGTCTGAATGCAGTCAAATTATTTTTCCGCTGATTCTTTCTTCTTTTTTTACGGTTATTGTTTAGTATTCATATTTTATAGTACATGTTTTTTTTATTATTAGAGAAGGAATTTTCAAAGAGAAGATGCAAGGCAACAAAGGTGATAAGCTACTCAGCTGAGCATCCACACAAACCCTGCTGGTGGTATATAAAACGTATGTAGTCTTAACTCCATTTTTATTCCTTTTCCCAAGTAAACATGACTCAAATGAATGGAAGGCATTATTTTGTGCCAGAAATATAAAAGCATCTGGTTATACAGTGGCAGTACTGAGGCAGATTTAATAACAAAACCTCAGGAGACAAATGTAATGTGGTTCATAAGAATGAAAACGTACAGATATACGACTTTATTGTATTTCCAAGCTTCGCCTTCCAAACATCAGCCACAGATTTGCGGTTGGCAGGAAATAAAACATTCTGTCAGAAGCGATCAAGGTATCAGGATGTGAGAGGGGCTGGTGGCAACAATTGTTGCCATCATTTAATTGACAGTAGCTGCGACCCTAATATTGTTAAACTCTTACACGAGTGCAAATCCTGGCACACAGTATGTTTTTATCCTTTTACACAAATGTAAAAGGAACATAAGGGAGCAGACAAAAAAATAAAATAAAATAAAATTGCTGGCTTCGGGTAGGAAAAAAGCAAGAATTCAAAACGTCCTTGAGGTTTTCGATGGACTGTGATCGTGTCCATGAAAACACTTAATACATTCATGCTCTTGCACCTCTGATTTAATGAGTATTCACATTCTGCTTCAAACTCTCTTTGGGTTTAGCTCCTTTCTGGGGTTATAAAATCCATGTTGAGGAAAATATTATACTGGCAGACATAATAAACATGAAGGCAGTTTAAGTGATTATGTCAGTGCGCCTTCACCAACTAAATCCATGAAAATCCACAAAACTAAATCCATGAAAATAACACAGGATGCAAGTGTTTGCTCTAAGATATAGTCTGAGCAGTTAAAAGCAAAGCACACACACTCCTCTAAATTGAACTTGAGCCTTCTCACATATCTTATGCTGACCTTATAGCAGATGATATTTGAGGTGATTCAGTTCGAGGCAAATTTCTAATTTAGAGTCTAATCACAGACCCGAGCTCTGCTGCCACCAAACTTCGTGGATACGACTCAGTTAGAGCTGAAGTCATTTTACTAGACATTATGTTATGTATGTTAATGCTATGTTACCCTTCCTTTTTCTTTTATATCACTGAAAATATCTTCTTTCACATCTTTTCTGCTTTTGGTGTGAAGGATTAGTAAAAAAAACACTATATGACTTTAATGTATTTAATATATTGCACAGGGATAGTTTTAAAGAAGCTATTAACGCCTGTCTTGCAGGTTGCAGCAGGAAGAATAATTGTTCATTAGGAGCCCAGTTTAGCTCTAACATAAATTACTTTCAATCAAATAACAATCAGTTTAGTATATATGTATTTTGTGTGTCTACGATATCCATATTAGTTTGGTTTATTTGCAGTCTTTTACTTTAATATGTTAAATTGTGTCCATTCTTTGAACTACTGATAAATACTCACCTGTAGTGTGTTTGTAAATTACTAAACTTTTGAAAAAAACGTCACCAAGTTTATGAGAAACCATCAATTGATCACAATCCACACAGCATTATCGCCACAGGCGTTTTCTTGTTCTGTGCTGGCTTTTTTGGATCCCGTGTCACAATTGGTCAGTTTCTGGCCATATAAGCAGATAATATATTTACATATAACACTGTTTCACTGGCCTCACAACCTTTAGAGTTCAGCAGATGGTTTGTGTAACTATAAGTCACACATCAATTGGATAGTTTAGAGATTAGCTGACAAAAAAACCTCCTTGTAATTGCTTTGGTTGCGAGCAGATTGCTACAGTCACCCATAGTTTGTACAGAGATCCCCAACTGAAGAATGTTATCCTTCAAAGTAAAGACTGATATTAAGACATTTGAAAAGGTGCAAACTTTTATTTTTAATGGTCTCTGTTTCCAGTTTGCATCGCAGTCCTCACAGTTTGAATACCTCCCAGTGAGCAGATGGTAAGGTGAATGAGACAAGTCTGTGCCTTCCATGGATGACCATGGCAAAGCAAATTTCCAACAAGCAACCTCCTGCAACCAACTGTCAACCAGTCGGGGAATACATATTATTTCCTATCAACTGGTTGTTTCCAGGCAGTACTAGAATTTTATCATCACTGACAACATTCAAAGTTCACTCAAAACAAACAATTAAAAACTTGAAACATCCAGAAAACCTTACATTATGAACCAAATCCTCCTCCTGTGAGCAGTCTTTCCCAAACCACTCTTGGCAGCTGTTCACATATGCCAACCTTTAATTATTTGTTAAAAAATGTCAGGTTTGTTTAGGCTTTTTGTGCTCATGTGGGATTTTTGTAGCTGATAAGTAAAATATTCCACCACAGATGACCTACCACATTTCACCAAACACAGAGGTCCAGTAATATTATTAGTCCTGTACATTTTGGTGATTTTGGTGTCTCTTTTTTTGTTTTTCAAAGTTTTATTTGCTGTCCTCCACCTCTTTCTTCTGTCTGTTTCCTACATCAGAGTTAAAGAGGCTCTGCTGGAAATTATCAAGAGGCTCATGTCTTTACACAGTATGCAGACCAAGTAACAGAAAGCAGGTTCAAATCTATCAGAAGAGTGACATCGGGATGATGAGATGGATAACACGCAGTGCGATAAGGAACATTTTGCTGTCTTTCAAGAGGCTCAACAGTTATTACGTGGCGTTCCGTGCAAATAGGGCTATATTCTTAAATCAATGTTGAGCGACAGCAGGGTAAAGAAAACAGAGAAGTGGACTTAAAGATTAGACCGCTCTGCCTAGATACAACCGCACAAACACGGTGAACGTGAAGTGCCCTTATTATGCACAGTGTCACACCGCACCGCGAGCTCCATCAGGGCTTGACACTTATAGAAACAAAAGAACTCTTGAGACGCGACAACATGTCATGAATCGCTGTGCGGCAGGCAGGAGTTGGACCCAAAGTGCAGGACTCACAGACTCAGGGAGGTGAACTCAAAACTCAGCTTTATTTGCTGGCAGGGAAAAAACATACAAACTAATCTAAACTGGGAACTTGGAAAACTCACAGAGAGACACACAGGGAGATCCACACAGCAAGAGGGACGACGTGACACTGACTCAGAGAAACAGAAAACAAAAGAAGAGCACAGCAAACACCGGAGCCCAAGAAAACAACCCAAACACAGAGCAGTTCAGGGGGCCGACCATGCGGAAGGCAACGGCGGAGACGTGGAACCAGTTCAGGGGGCCGACCATGCGGAAGGCAACGGCGGCGATGCGGAAACAGTTCAGGAGGCCGGCCATGCGCAAGGCAACGGCGGCGACGTGGAAACAGTTCAGGAGGCCGGCCGTGCGCAAGGCAACGGCGGCGACGTGGAAACAGTTCAGGAGGCCGGCCGTGCGCAAGGCAACGGCGGCGGCGAAGGAGACAACGGAGCAGTTCAGGAGGCTGACCGCGCGGAAGGCAGCGGCGGCGGCGAAGGAGACAACGGAGCAGTTCAGGGGGCTGACCGCGCGGAAGGCAGCGGCGGCGGCGAAGGAGACGACGGAGCAGTTCAGGGGGCCGACCGCGCGGAAGGCAGCGGCGGCCCTCCAGTCTCAGGCGTGCTGGCCATGGCCTGGTGGGCACAGGACCAGACGAGGCAGGACCAGACGAGGCAGGACCAGACGAGGCAGGACCAGACGGTGGCGATGCGGGGGCCGGACCAGGCGAAGCACAGGCTGAGGCTGGACCAGACGAGGACGAAGACTCGGAGGCCGGACCAGGCGGAGCTGCAGAGGCTGAGGCTGGACCAGGGGGAGCACAGGCTGAAGCCGAAGCTGGGCCAGGCGGAGCAGAAGCAGAAGCCAAAGCTGGACCAGAAGCAGAGGCTGAGACCGGACCAGGCGTAGCAGAAGCAGAGGCTGAGACCGGACCAGGCGTAGCAGAAGCAGAGGCTGAGATCGGACCAGGCGTAGCAGAAGCAGAGGCTGAGATCGGACCAGGCGTAGCAGAAGCACAGGCAGAGGCTGGCCCAGGCGTAGCAGAAGCACAGGCAGAGGCTGGCCCAGGCGTAACAGAAGCACAGGCGGATGCAGCTGGACCAGGCGTAGCAGAAGCACAGGCGGATGCAGCTGGACCAGGCGTAGCAGAAGCACAGGCGGATGCAGCCGGACCAGGCGATGACGAGGCGGTCGCAGGTGGCGGCTGGACAGGCTCCTCGGGCCCTCCAGCTGATGCGGCGTGAGGCTGAACGGGCCCCTCGGACCCTCCAGCTGACGAGGCGTGAGGCTGGACGGGCCCCTCGGACCCTCCAGCGGAGACAGGAGGCTGAACGGGCCCCTCGGACCCTCCAGCGGAGACAGGTGGCTGAACGGGCCCCTCGGACCCTCCAGCAGAGACAGGTGGCTGAACGGGCTCCTCGGACCCTCCAGCGGAGACGGGCGGCTGAACGGGCCCCTCGGACCCTCCAGCGGAGACAGGAGGCTGAACGGGCCCCTTGGGCCCTTCAGCGGAGACGAGGAGGTGCTGGCCAGGCTCACTGGAACCCCCAGCGGACGAGGTAGATGGCGGCGTGGGAGCCGCGGAGTCCTGGATGAGCTCATCCGAGCTTCCAGCAGGAGCTGATGTAGAGCCAGAGAGGTTTGGGACCCCTGGCTGAATGTTAAGCCGAACAGAAGACCGTATTGCTATCGGGGACTGGGTCAATGGTTCAGGTGCGAGCTGAGCTACTGGAGATGCGGATGAGAGTGGGAGCTGAGCTACTGATGGTGGTGAAGTAGATAACTGCACGGGAGACTGAACTGAGGGCGTCTGCACTGGCACAGGGGACTGAACTGATGTCTGTTGTAACGGAGGTGGTGAGAGTGGAGTAGGCAGTGGAGTTGATGACTTCACAGGAGAATGAACCAGAGGTGAGTGCACAGGAGACTGAGCTAGAGGTGGTAGTGATAGTTGAGGGGAAAGTGGAGCTGGTGATTGAGTGGATGACTGTGCTAAGGGATGCTGCACTGGGGACACTGGAGACTGCGCTGGGGACACTGGAGACTGCACTAGAGACTGCAGTGACGGTTGTAGTAGAGGTGTAACGGGTGGAGGAGTGGCTGAAGTGGCTGCGGGTCGGGCAGCTAGTGGCTCAGCTACAGAGTGTATTAACGGCAGGGCTATGGGTTGAATGTCTGACTGAGTAGCAGCCTGAATGGCTGGGTGTAGTGATGGTGGTGGTGGAGGCGGCGACTGGGCTTTAGGCCGGGCGGCTAACTGAGCTGAGGGCTGGGGAACACACAGTTCATTTTTAACCGAACCCTCAGGACCCTTCATTTCAGTTTGTAGCTCACAACCATCTGAGTCTAAAACAGTCTTTGGATCCTTGGAGTTATTGAGCACAGAGACACCAATCTTCCTAGTTTCATGGATAGGCTCGAAAGGAACAGGAGTGACACAGTTTGAATGGCTCAATGGGCCAGAATAATTGTCCTTAAAATAGGCAGTTCTTTCATTTCCGGTGCCGCTTACACAACAAGCCGGCCCGGAATTAACAGTTTTTATTTCTGCAGGAGCCAAAAGAGTAGCTCCACCACTCACCCTAGCCGACTGTACAGGAAGAAATCCAGGCCCTCGCTGGGGCTGTGAATGCTGGCGGGGTGTCTGCCGCTTCCCTGTTGAAGAGGGAGAAGGGCTGGCTGAAGGTGATGTGGGAAAACTCGGCTGCAGTTGCTCCTGCTGCGGTGTGGAAATGTTGGGTGCACTGGGGGGAACAATGATAATCCCCAGCATTTTATAAAATGCCTGTGCTGGCGTGAGCTGGTTGCTCGCAGGCTCATAGTATTCCTCGCGGTGCCGCCTCGGGTGCTTTCCTCGGGTCCGGGTCGCAGGCGTCAACAGTGGAGAGGAAACAGAAAAGTGAGTAGACGGGTTAGTGGCAAACGAAGACGACCGGCTACACGGAGGACCCCCAAGAACCAACCAGGTCCCATCAAAAGCCAAGCGGCGCCTCCTCATTGAGTCCGCTGGATCCTTTTTGTGGTCACGTCGTTCTGTCATGAATCGCTGTGCGGCAGGCAGGAGTTGGACCCAAAGTGCAGGACTCACAGACTCAGGGAGGTGAACTCAAAACTCAGCTTTATTTGCTGGCAGGGAAAAAACATACAAACTAATCTAAACTGGGAACTTGGAAAACTCACAGAGAGACACACAGGGAGATCCACACAGCAAGAGGGACGACGTGACACTGACTCAGAGAAACACAGGGTTTAAATACACTGGGAAGTAACGAGGGGAATGAGACACAGAAGGAGGGCACAGATGGGAGAAATCAGGACTGACGAGACAAGCAAAGCAGGACGCATTCACATGAGACACGGACCATCAAAGTAAAACAGGAAGTATCACACAGAGACGCGAACTTGACACAGTGGAGACAGCAACTAAGAAATACAGAGACATAAACCATAAGGCAGAGGTCTAAGAACCAAAATACACAGGGAAATACTCAGCTGGGAACACAAGAGACTAGACTAGAGAGAGTAACAAAAAACCAACCATGAGAACATAATGCACAATGCAGAGTGACAGAAAACAAGAAACTCAAACATGCAAAGACACAATTACACAGAACAAAGGGGACACAGAGAGACATGAAGGGCAAGGGATCAAAACTAGAAGCCATAGAATAAATCACACAAGTACAATAATACAAAAATCACAAAGAACTAAAAACGCTGGGTCAGGAGACCCAGGACCGTGACACAACATGTGGTAATAATAAAAAACCGAGGCATTAACCTTAAGTGCGAATGTTCTGTGCAGGAGTTGCAAATATAACTGGCAAAGTCGAACACGCCAAGATCACATTTTTAGAAGACACATTCACACACACAAAAGTCTCAGAGGGCATTTTCAAGTCCAATAACATCATTACATCCATTCGTGTTATTACTATTCACATGAGTGAATAGTAATAACATCAAATATGAATATGGTGTAGACAAGTCATCTGTGTGTGAGTGTGCGTGTGTATAATGTGTGTATGCGGGTTATGAGATTAGAATCATCCAGGACATTCATCTATTCTGTTGCTGGTGAGGCGATTGAGTGGGGCTGGGTGATATGATGGCACTTTCACAAAGGATTACATTACTCTCTTTCATCCCCTTCATGCAGTACTATTTTGCTCTCCCAAATCTTTGCATTTGATAATGGACACTCCTTATGTTATGAATTAAGCTGGTGCTATATAAAGGATTAACACCCAAAGAGATAAAACACACAATCGTCTGCGAGTATATGTTCACGTTAGATACGTATGCTTCTCTTTTGCCAACTTGCATTAATCCACCACTCCAAATTGCCTTCACATGCACATGCGACGTAATGCAAACAGGGCTGCTGTTGCATTTTCGGTGGCAGATCAGTTTTAATTATAGCTGGGAGTAATAAAAAAAGTAATAACCTCATTTAAACTCAGGTTGCAAGTTAAATGCTTCCAATCTTCAACTTCTCGAGCTATGCAACTGACTCCAAACTCCTTAAAGTCGACACCAAGAGGACAGAATGCAGTTCAGATTGAACCAATTAGTCTTTACTGACTTCTTAATTTAAATAATGAAAGTTGGTTTAATAGCTCTGTAAACTGCTATCCGGTTGTTCAGTGATGACGCGACGAATCCTACTTCCGGGTCTAAAGTAGTCTGCGTTTAATATGGCTTTTGTGTTGTTAACATGTTTAATGTTATGTATTTTCTTCTATTTGATCTCAAAAAGCTCCTAAAACAGTCAGTGATCCCTGTTGACCTCCCTCGGCTATTATTACCGCTAATCATTTATTTAAGCTCAGTTTTTAAAACCTTAGGATGTAACTACAGCCCAGCCCATGCAGCAGTATATGAATGACTAACCTTGTATTGTGGATGGATTATCTCAGTTGTTCTCCTGGCTGAAGTTTGGTCCTTTTACAGCATCCTGCCATGCGATTACATTTGTTCCTGACCACCGAGAACACTCACGTTAACTTTTATCGAGTGGAAAAAAAGTTAGCTTGTTTATATTATGCTAACATAGCTGTGTCGCTAGCGGTCACGTAGCACATCATTATATACCAGCTAGCCCAACTTCAGTAACTGTCACGGCTGGCGGAGTGAGCCGTGTGGTGTGGAGGAAAGGGAGGACCCAAAATGCAGCAGTGACTGATGATACGAGTGATGTTTATTTACAAAGTGACAATGGCAGAAACAGGCAGTGAGGCATGACAAAACAACTGAAGAAACCTAAACTGGGAGAACTAAATGACAAACCTGAGACCATACAAAAGGGGTGCGGGGCAGAGAGACGCAGAGACAGGAACACCATAGAACGCAGACGAGCCGACAATGAACACAGACTGACACCCACTAAATATACACACACAAGGTAATCAGGTAATCACACACAGGAGGGAAGAACAGCTGAACCTAATACACATGAGGACCGGAGGACACAAGCTGAACACAATGACAACAGACACAGACCTTCAAAATAGAATAGGAAATCCAGAACATGAGCCTTCAAAGTAAAGCAGGAACACACAGACTGATTTACAACACAACACGGGGACATGAACAGAGCACCAAGGACAGACACAGGTAGGGCTGAATACACACACCAAACTACAGGTTCAACCCTAAACCAATACAAAATCAGAATAAACACAAAGCACAAAAATGAACTTCAAGGAAACACAAAACGCTGGGCCAAAATGACCCAGGACCATGACAGTAACCCTACAAACGTCACTGCTGTTTAGTTTTCTGTCTTCATTTATGCTGGAAGTGATAGCAGAGCTGTACGTTTTAATTTGTTTCCAAAACCCCGCAGTCAGGACATGCTATATTGTATTTAGATAGAAGCTAGCGAGCTAACTCCCTGCTAACTTCTAACTCCGATGTCATAAATTCCGTTTTCATGGATGCCTGGATGTTAAACTCAATTGTTACACCTGGTAGAGCAGAACGCTGATCATTTTATTAAAGATGAAAGACTTTAGACAGTTTTTCAACTCTCAGTAATGCCATAGTGATCGTTTGATATATGGACCTGCAGCGGAGTTTAGACCCAGACACGGCTAGTGACGTCAGACTGAACAATCGGATACTAATAATGGCTTCATGTTTTGTATTTTAGCAAAGCAAGAAGCTTTACTAAAAAGCATGCTTCTCACCACCGCTAACCACAAGTCGGACCATGGTGGATAAGACTAACATTAATGATAAAAATATAGAACATTTTTACTGATTATAGTGCAACAACAATAGCTTATAAATCGAGACTCGCTATACATAAGGTACACCTATGTGGGTAGACATCAATTACATTCCCACACTTAGAGAGAAAAATTTCTCCTGATTCTGATTTACTTTTAAAAACTGTACCTGACAGCACATGCAAACATATATCAGCTTTTTCTAACTTTCCCCCCCCAAACTGCAGCCTGTTCTACAATCTTCTCTCACTTAAACAATTTCAAATAAAGTGCTTTAACCAAAACTGAACTGAAAATGAGCTGCTGTACACCGACCTTGATCTATTTTTACCTTACCACCTTAACAAAAGCAGGAGAAATAGACTTATGTAACAAAACAAATGTCAGGGACTTATATATACATACTGATAAAAATGATGTATGTAAATTCACCAGATAACAGGACATTGACCGTTTCCCCCTTTTTTGTTCGTCTCCATAATTTCCCTCGTAACTGCTTTGATCCTTTCCAGATGGCTTTTAGCTTTAGCCACTTTGTCTTCTTTTGATTTAATAGTCTGACTAGTTTTTTGCTATGAACGTTTTCATAGCTTACTCTGGTGGACTTAGCTAATGACACTTTAGCGTGAAGCTGTGACTATTTGCTTGCGCATGCATGAAATAGATCCACTCATAATTGAACATTATGAATGGCTGCTCACTGGTAAGGGATGATAATGCTAAAAATGGGCAGACTCCGGTCCCTGTCTGCTCCATCGGTGTAGTCTTGGATAAAAAGCTAACCACAATTTACAAAGCTAATGGTCAAAAGCTTTGGTGTTAGATGCTCATTTTATCCTGAATTTGTTCAAGTCTTCCTGTCTTGCTAGAAACATTTAATTACATGATTACATGACAGTGTGTTTCTACAAAACTCATATCCCCACCCCCACCAATGCCCACCCTCCCATCCAGTCCCAGGAAAGAAGATGGACTGCATTCGCAGCTATACTCAATCAGTGATACAGAGACATAGCCAGCTCTGTGTCTTTGTTGCTATGTAAAGAGGCAGAGAAGCAGAAATGACAAAAGCATAGGAATCTAAGCTACAGTTGTCTGTAAATGCTCTCCATTACAATAAATGACTTCATTAAAATAAAGATGTGTTCAACCACCCTCTGTGTTTCAATGAGTACAACTGCGGAACAATTTGTTGAAGTGCGCTCAAGTAATGGAGCTTCGGATGCAGCCCGTTGTATTTACACTTATCCTCTCAATGTGCTGGCCCAGGACTGCCAAAAAGTATTTGTACCTGTGCAGAGCACCTGAATATGCACACTTATGTACATAGACACAACTGTATCGCACAAAGAGGGCCAGATCCTGCCTTTCTCTGTGCTTATTAAGACATTGAAGCTGTTAGCACCTAGCAGCACTAATCCTATAGCCTTATGCTCACTGTTAGTGGAGCCAAATGGCCTTACACAGAGCAGCTCGCACTCTTTCTCTCCCTCCCTTTTCTGACTCTCTTTCTCCCTGTGTGAGTGTGAGCATCTGTGACTGTTTGTGATGAATGGACAAGGCAAAAGAGGAGAGGGGTGAATGTGAGACATTGCACCACTGAGGCCAGTGAGAATAGAGGGGGAAAAGACAGAATGAACAAGGCAGGCAGAGACGAAAAAAAAGAGGATATGGGTGTATATGGGAGTGTGATTTTGTGTGAATACATCCGTCTGGATGCTAGGTGGAGAGGGTCGGGGAAGGGGAAGGTAGGGTAGTTGCACATGAATTGCATACAAACACAACTACATGCACTCTGGCCCAGCGTTTATGTCCAGCTTGTTAAGCATGCAGAGTGTGCGCGTGTTTACACCTGTGTGTGTTTGCTGTGCCGTGCGCACGCCCGCACGTGTGTGCGTCCAGGCATGTGCAAGGCCGAGCTAGGTTAAACTTGTATTCGTGAAGTGTTCCCAGAAGAGATTAATCATCCTGTGCTGGAATGCAGCATCGCGGTCATATATCATCACCTGACCTCTCTCTCTCTCTGTCTCTCTCTCTGTCTCCCTCACGTAGCAGTGGAGTCAGGGTAAAAGGAGTGTCATTGCATATCTGCAGTAAACAAACAGCCGAATGCTTTGACAGAAGTGGGAAAGGTAGGAAACTGCGCTAATTATCAAATACCAGTGTTCAGCATCAATCAGATGTTACAGAAACCTGTTAAGGTCAGAACCATTTAAAAAAAAGAGAGGTAAAAAGAAGACAATGCGAGCTACAAATGGGAGAAGAAACTAGCAAAAAAAAAGAGGAAAATGCTGGCCTTCAGCTGCCTCTGCTGGAGACATGCAGAAGCAGATGGATGCTCTAAAAGTCTTTATTTTAAACAGAATCAGAGCCACTTTAGCTAACTCCAACAAAAATGCTAAAGATGCCAGCCTCATCTCATTGCAGTAACCACAAGAGCATCACTACTGTGGACTAATTTGGGTTTGACTTGGCTGTATAGTCATGCAATATATACTGTCTATGCTGGGAAGCATTAATAAATGCCTTTAAATACTTCCACAAATTCCTAAACCACAGAAACTGTAACACATTGTGTGTGTGTGTGTTTTTATTGTTAATCCTGCATCCCAAAAATATAGATATATATAGCACAAGGTCTGAATGACCACTTCTTTGAAAGGCATTATTTTTGCATATATTTTCAGCATACCCTGCCTTGGCCTATGCATAAGTGAAACGTTTTCCTGGAAGACCCCTTTTTTAAGGAATCAAAGACTGAATGGCTGACTGGTTATTTGTTAAGACAGCCAAGACATCTGAAGAAATGATTTCCAGTAATTGTATCCAGATGACTTCTCTCTTTTTTTTTACAGCACTACATGAAAGCAGTGTAAACCATGTATAACTTCATAATTCTGCAAATGTACCTACACACTGTGAAATCTTGACCTTCAGATGGATTGCAGCTTAATTCAGAAAATGCTTTTGGTGCGTTTAACATTTTTTTTAAAGTGCACTTATGCTTGCGATAGCCAGTCCATTTTTTCTTTTTTTTTTTGGAGTAGGGACTTAGGTGAGGACAATGTGTGCTTCCAGCTGGTGCTTAAACATTCAAGGGTGGACGGGAGGTAGAAGATGCTGCTCAACAAATGTTCTCATCAAACCTTTACATCTTCCCACAGTGAGAACAGGAGGCCAGCCATAAGTCAATGCTATTCTGTGCGAGCTGCAATGCATGTGGAAGAAAGGACCTTTTACTTAGTTGTGTTCAGCAATAGGAAATTGATTCTTTAATATTAAAAATTCAACAGCTGAGTTTCATTACTTTTCTGAGTCTATCCCCTTTCCCTTGTGGAGTGGGAAAATATAACAGTTTATTAAATTACTTCTCTGAAAAGTCTCTGGGGATGCCATCTTAACTCCCATCCTCCTTCACAAGGCCATTTTAGACTGTAACTAGACATGTCTGCTTAGAAAGAGAGACAGAGAGAGGCAGAGAGAACATGGATAGATGGTATACTAAATATACAGATTCCACTGACTGCCACAAAGAGTTTGTAGTTATTTCACTGGCCAAGGAAAGGCATGGAATTGAATGATCCCACATATTAAGGGAAGGGATTATTGTCAACTGACTGGTCTGAAACTGTGTGCATGTCCGTTGCTTAGCTATATCAGTGCTATCATGCAGTTATTAGAGAACATAGATGACATGTTAAAGATAAAACCTGAATGCTTGATTCCTATAGTAAGGCTATTCACTCATTCCACGTGTGCCCTGAAGGAAATGGTCACTGCAAACCAATACAAAGTTCTTCTGATTGACCACTTTTATCCTATATGGGAATGCTGATGGAAGTGATCTTATTCAGAATGGCAATGATCCCATGCACAGGTGCCAGGGGGTCCCAGAATGAGTTGGTGAGTAAAGTCTTTATATCCCAGTCCACTTAAACACTTGTGGAACTGTTTTGGACTGACACATTAAATGATAATCTCCACCAGTGGAATTAACACACAAAATAAGGGAATATTTTTGGGCAGGATAATTTGCCATCCCCCCAGTAGAATTCCAGAGACTTGGAGGATAAATCCCAAAGCATACTGAAGCTGTTCTAATGGCACATGGTGGCTGAGCACCTTACCCTTTACTGCCTTAATGCTGATTTTCCTCTTGAAGTTGTCCTCAGTCTCTACATGTTCGACCAGACAAGGTTAAAGCGGATACCTGTCTAATCCCCACAATATTCAATAGTTCCTGGGTCAGAGGGCTTTACGAAAGTTCACTCTTACAAAAGATCCTTAAGTATCATCAATGAATGCTGTTAATACACTTCCTGATCTAAGGAGCAATGGGGTCAGGCCTTAATGACTCTGTAAGTCTAAGTAATAAAGGCAGTATATTTGAGCATGACTCAACCGGTCACAATGTCTTCTTAAAGGCAGATAAGGACTTTCCCACTATTAACTCCACTCCTCGGGAACAGAAGGAAATAATTTTAGTAACTTGTTAAAAAGAAAAAAGACTGTCTACACTGAGAAAGAAAACCCTGAACTGTTAAACAAAGACCAACAGACGAAGGATGTTATTTCTTGGTGACTTCAATTAAGTTTCCTCTGCGAAAGTTAGCCATGAAATTCAGTTTCATTCGTTTCCAATAAGGTGCATGTTCAGCTGTACCATGACTTCTTTGCAAAAAGATCAGCCTTCAGCCCGTTTCATACACAGTGCTGTAGGTGTCATTTTCACTGACGGATGACTGACAGTGCTCGCCTTCGCTGAAACATCAACATGAACGCTGAGCACCTAAATGAGTGAACACATCACTCACTGGTCAGCGGCCTTTGTTTCTGTGTGTTCCAAATTTCACCCACATCATCCGCTGAAACTGATGGTCTTACACAGCCTTGTTATGATGAAAGGCTCGGTACCAGCCGTTGTCCACATGCAAGCAGGCGCATGTGCTTGGCTGCACTTCAATGCAGGGAGGAAGCTCATCACAAAGCGCCATGAGTCCATGAGAGGGATGAGTTAAAACCAGTCGGTCAGCTGTCAGACAGATGTAGTAAATATTATCCCACTCTGCCATCACTTCCAACACAAAAACCCACAGGATCCATGAGCATGGTAATCCAAGATGAAGGCTGCTCTCTACGAGCGTCACTTTCTCCAAAGCACAGCTAATGCTGGGTGTCACACACCGCACACATGCAAACACACACGCATACGCTCTCATCATGTAACGCTTAGCGGTGTAGTCTGAGCAACACACACACACACACACACACATAAAAAAACCCGTCAAATAAAATCACAGGCCACAAAGGCTTCTGAGGAGTGTCCAAATCCCAGATGAACGATGAGTTTATGGTTTTCAAATTTCTTGTACGTTTAGGAAAAATCACAGAAGATCAACACAACGCAAATCTCAGACTATTATGCATTTTAAAATTTTATTCATGTTACGTTGGGATCTAAGTATTGGCTGCTCCGTCATCTTCTCCTATTATATGTTTTTTTTCGTGGCTATTTTAAGAATCCTTGTTGCGATAAAGAGCTATCCAATGCTCTACGTTAATGTGATCTCTCTTTTTCCACTGAAAAATGCTAGATAATAGGGAGCAACAGCCATGTGCGTCATGGCCTTTTAGAGAGATGCTAAGATGATATGTTGAGTCAGTGTTTTGGTTCAATTTGATGGGACTACTGGAAGCACAGACATTAAGGAGGACTGTTAATTGAGGCGCTCTTGTAAAAAGTGCTTCAACATAAAAAATTTAACTGCACTGGCAGATTCGTCACACGTAAAGTGGTACCAAACGTAATTGAATTCAGTCTTGTAATCACATCAGGAGGTTAATAATAATAATACTAATACTAATAATGATTTTAGCTTTCCTTTTATGAACTCCAGCCTTAAAATATCTCAACAGAAAGCCACTGGATATGTCATCTTCTATTGTTTTTTTCACACTCTGTGGTTTCTTACTCATCTACCCACCAATTAATCAATTACTGCAATTAATATAATTTTCTCCTTCATCAGCAAGCCTTTGTAATTTTAGCCTCTCAAAAACCCACAGCATGCTATTCCTACCTATGCCTTGGCAAGCTCTTGAAAGGAGGACAATTAATGTTGAAAGTTGAAATGTTGAAATATAACACAAAGAGGACAATCGAGCATGAATGGATCAAAGTGAGGCCTCGCCAGACGAGGCAGGAAAAAGGAAGGGGGGATAGTATGGAAGCATAACTGGTTAACTGAGTCTGTCCTTATAAAAGCCTTTCCGACACGGTTGTATGTCATGCTGCCCAAACTCTACTGTGTAGGAGGCCAAACAGGGCAGTATCATAGGAATGAGCCCATTCCTGCAGCAGTTTCTCTATCTGGATGTGGATTTATGACACTGAGATGATTGTATATTTGGCTCTAAAAAAAAAAAAAGCAAAAAAAGCCCTGAGCTTGTGAAATAACTGGGAGGGTGGAAGGCCGGGCGGACCTGCCTCTAATAGAGCTGTGCCACCAAGCTTAGTATTTTCTATTTACTAGCACGTCCTGACAATTACAGCAACAGTGTAAACATAATCACCCTCTCTGCATATTCTGACAGAAGGAACATCCTTTTCACCTACCTCTACTCTCTCTAAAGGTCAGTGTTCTTAGTTAATCAGCAGTGACAAGAGGCTATTTGTCCTCTGTTACTACTTATCCTGTTCTTTCCCAAATTATAAAGTGCTATAGTCTAATGTACTGTAGAGCAGCAATAATTGCTAATATATATATATATATATATATATATATATATATATATATATATTAACATCACAAATTGTTCCGAACCTTATACGACCAGATTGTTATAACAGGAAAAGAAGTGGATGCTTCAAGATACAACTGTGTGTAGATTATCTGGGTGTGATTGCTCAATTCATTCTTCCAAGCATCTTAAAAATAAATGAAGATCTAAACTTGGAATCCCAAATTGAACCCTGTGGATTTAAGTTATTTAAAAACTTGCTGATGTTGCTATGGTTGCGCTGTCAGAAACAACAGTGCTTAGCAGTTCACACCCTGTCGAAATGGCCAGGTAAAGGGAAAAAATGTTAACACCAAGCAACAAATGGCTGTTTCCAAAACCAAGCCAGTCAACACATGAAATCATGCGAAAGCCTTCAAATAAGAGGCACTTTACTGCTCTCAGGTAATTATACCTGAGAGACATATAAGCAGCTTTTTTCCTGTGACATCAATTAACATGGTGCAATGTAGTTCTAGTTGATAGGAATTAAAACAAAGGAAACAATGGTAACTGGTTTGTGTTTAAAAGGGATTTTTGGCTCTAAATCGGCAACAAAATTGCACTGGCCTAGTCACAACTATTCAGCTACTATGCTGGTTCATTTTCCAACACTAAGTAAGCTCTGAACTGGTTGGGGAGGACAAAATGTATCAACCAGGCTTTCAGTACCTCTACGGGTTCACACCTGTAAAGTGAAATCGAACCTTGGAAAGCACATAAGAAAATCTCAATCTGTGACTGTGGACAGTCCTGCACAGTGTGGGATAACACACAGCACAGAGGTCAGACTGGATATCGCTGACCTCCGAACAGCCCCGCAGCCCCCAAAATGCGCGTGTGCCTGCTGACATGCACATGCATTAGGGTTATTGTGTGAAGCCTTCAGTCTTTTAATCCCCTAATCTGCTGAACCCTGGAAATCACTTGCAGTCATCTGTCAGCCAGGTGGGAGTGGGCCACAGGACTCAACAGATTCGCACACGAGTGCACACGTACACACAGCCAAACACACACGCACACACACAGACACACACACACTTTCTCTATGCTAGTCATTTATTCAACAAGGCCAGCCTCATTGCAGGCTAATGAAGATTGATGCTCCTCTTTCCAGGACTCACAGGTGTTTCAGTGAAATGTATGTATAAATATATAACCCATATAGAGCACTGTGAAAAAGAAGAGAGATTAACAGAAAGATCGTGCCCAACAACATCTATGTGTGATTTAACAAATAAAAAGCCATATTTATGTAGAAGTCAACCTGCAGAATATCTGCATGGCAACAGCACTGACTTAATCTTGATGATTAGTTGTGAAGGGACGGCAAGGACATGGACTCAGGGAACCTGTAGTGCTCAGACCCTTAAGTCAACTCTATGCATCTCAGGCCTATTTGTGCATGTGTGTGTGTCATCATGCCAAATAGGACACCGTCAAGGCTAGTCTGGAGATTGCGGTTGACACATCCTGCTGCTCTCCGGCGTGAGCGCCTATTAGCACTTAAGACCGAGTCTCACTATATGCACACACAAACACGGCAAACTGGCCGTGATTACACCTGGCAGGTCAAACACTGTGGCAAACAGCTGAGCCTGTGCACTCGTCCTTGCGAGCGAACCAGACAAATGGCGAGAGAGAGCAACATATGCACTTGTTTCCATATGCATGCATTTAAAAGTGTGTCAGAAGTGATCCCACGCAAATCTGAGGGCTTTGCTTCCTTTTTGATTTCTACGCCCCTGTCAAAAGCTCAAGATGGAGGAATGGAAAGCGGGAGAGAGATCAAAGAGCGTCAGAAATCACACAGACGCAGGCGGGCTTGAAGAGAGCTAAAAAGGTGGAGGAGGAGATAGCAGGGCCGCAGAGAGAAACTGTACCAGTTAGATTGAAGTGTGAATCTCAACAGTGCGTCTCATCACCAAGATCTTCTCGGCATGTGTGTGTGTGTGTGTCTGCGTGTGTGTTTCATGTCATAAGGTGCCGATGACTGCCAGGCTCTGGGATATACAGCTGGTGTGTGTGCCTCATATCCCTCGCCACCCTGCTTGATACACAACTGACTTTAAAAGTTTTCCTTATTCATCCTTAAACTTTGTGCCTGAAATCCTTAACTAAAAGTCTCACTCATGCTCATTCCTGTGTGTCCTACACTGTTATGTTCTGCTGCAGCTTGAAGGGGGGCAGCTATCCTGTGCATGAGCACATCACCAAAAACAGCAGCAGAAGAAGAAAGCTCACACTTCCTTTGCCCTCACCTCTGATATAATACCAAGCAAGCAGAATAAATATGAATGAAAAAAGCTGAATAAAGTGCAGTGCACAAGACAGAAGAGAGGAATGCATCGTTGCTGCCGTCCCGAGGAGGGGAGGCAAGAGGCAATGACAAGTCAAGCAGCCAATTAAAGCCCTCCAGCAGCTCCATGTTTGTTATTATGAACTGAAAGCGTGATTTTGGTTTCTTTTCGAAGGGCACTCACTTAGGTTACTTTCTCATGCACGTTACGGGGATCGCTGAAAAGAGGATGCTGCGCTGCGGCAGCCATAAACGCGTCGGACAGGAGCTCTTCATCACGAGTCACGGCGGGGTCTCGCAGTCCACCCTGACTCTTTTAGGGTTAATACATTTCTTTAAAAAAAATATGCAGCGCAGAATCGCCATGTGGAAACCTCTCACGCCACAAAAAGTCCACCGCAATTAATAAGGTCATTATTGACGGGACTATATTTTTTGGACGTCTCTACGCATGGCACGTGAACGACACTGCAGTCGCGGGAGATGACCCCGATCACCAATGTCAGCCAAGCGTCAAGGGCTCGCATGAGGACTACAGAATGATATTCGGATAAAAGGCACCTCAATGTCATCGCTCTGCGCTGCCCTCCTCCCCTTCCTACTTGCCACAAGATATGACTGTGCATGTCACACACACACACACACACACACACACACACACACACACACACACACACACACACACACACACGTGCTGCTCGGTCACAGAAGCTGGCGGGTTAATCAGCAGCATCGTTTCCACAGGAATACATTGCAAAATATCACGTACCTGTTTATAGTTACGTGCGGCACTCACTGCATAATCCTCCTTCTTCAACTTGAACTTTTTCCTTCCCTCCAACCGAACCAGCCCGAAGCTACTTGACACTTGTTTATTGCATGCTTCTCTCTCGCTCTTTTTTCTTGTTTTGTTTGTTTGTTTTTGCCCTGACTATCCTGTCAAGCCGCTATTGAACGCGAAGTGAGATGACAGCACGAGGGGATGAGCTGATAGAGAGGGCAGGCAAGGAGCCTCCAGTTCAGCATCTCACCAAAATCGTGGAATCAAACGGAACCATCCGTTCAGCGCTGGTGGTCGTTACAGGCAAACAGTGCTGACTGGCAAAAAAAAGGGGGGGGAAAGAAAAAAAGCAAACCCCCAAAATGGACCAAAACCGGATGAATACGGCTGTGCGCAAACGGCACGTCTTCCGTTGCTTCTCTTCGGACCCGAGAAACGGCGGGGCGAGCGGGCATGCTCTGAACACTGAACCACGGCCGATCGGTAAAGGCTGCGCGCAGCGGCACCCAGGGAGCGACCATTCACACACACGGTATAGAGAAATGACCGTGGCTCGCGGAGCGCGCGTTCACGGCCCAGCCAAAGTCAGTGGTCATTATCAGCGCATGCCGAAGAGTAATCCACAGTAGGCTGTTACAGCCACAGCTGCAGCACTACGAGATGAGATGCAGGGGATCAGCATTGACAGCGATTAAACCATCTGAATCCCAAATGTTGAACTATGCTATGTTGAATAGCAGATCACAATTGAGGGCACTTCCTCTATTAATCTAAATCTATTTACATATTATTGTCACTTTAAAACATATTTAACATGGTGTAGGATTTATTCGAAAAATGCATATTCCACTCAGTATTAATATATGATTACTTGAGGACATAATGGGACAATTTCACGAGAGGCAGCGGCAGCAGCTACATTGCCACATGTATTTACAGCCTAACAAGCAAAAATTGAATCTCAGTGCATTTTTCAGGAAACTTACACATGCCCGCTTTTGGTGTTAGTGCCTTCTTTCCAGGGCCTGGTGCTCATTACAGTGGTCCTCAAGCATCTCTTTTTAAACAGTGCACCCACTGCACTGCAGGCTACTGTTCACATTAGCACACTGCCTAATGGGCTTTCTCCGTATTAGCAGCAATAGAAAGGTGCAATAATAGAAGCATGCAATTATGCACCATAACTAGGGAAAACATTGTTAACAGTTACCCTATTGCCTCTCACTCTCCGAGCTGTAAATGCATATTTCCCAATGGAGGTATGATAATAACGCCTGCTTATTTGAAAACACCTTGTAAGGAGAACCTTGTGGCTCTTTTGATAAAGATTTCATTTCAGAGGCATTTTTATGCATAACTGGGGATTGGCAGGGGACATAAACCTCCCACTTTCTGCTTTATTTATTTATTTATTTTACTCTTTCATTTTCTTCTTGTTTTTTGGCTTTGGCAATCCATCAACCTGCACACAACTGGTATATTGATTGGGACAAAGGTGTCCACTTATAGCGTAAGTAAAATTTAACAAAACTGCAAATGGGTTTGAATTCACAGATGGCTTGGTTGAATTCAGAGCGAAGGGTAAAAGGAACGAGGAAGGAATCACTGGATCTCTAGTGGGTAACACAGGTGCAGTACAAGATGAAAAATGCAGATGAGGGTAGGACGGCGTACTGAACCATTTTAAAGTCCCCAAGTGATAACCTAAAAAAAAAAAAAAATAGAAAGCTTTGACTTGGGCTCATGGTACCCATTCTTAATCATGCAGGTGCAGCTTTGTCCATGGATTTTTATTTGTCTCATACTGTCCAATGTGGAGTTTTGTTTTCTTGAGGCTAATGAGCTTAGCTACATTAAGATATAGCAAGGCAGCACTAGTTTGTTGACAACAGTGTATGATTGCTTTCTATGGTTGCATCCACATCTTTGTTTCTTTAAAGTAAAAGACACAAACCAGAAGACCACATATTATCATAATGGTAAAAAAAAAACCCCAAAAAAACACAGAGGCACACCCCCACCTTTCCTTCTGATTTTGCAGGGTGTTAGTGTGGACTTAAAAGCAGTGATGTCAGCAGTATTAAATCAGTCCTTTCTATCCATCTGCACTTAAGTCCTTGCATATGGACACACCTAGAGATTAGCCCTAATATGTCCTATAATAGGCCAACACTTAGCCAGCGAGATGCAGAGACTGGCCAGTGAATAAACCCCAGATTAGATCAACCAGAAGCTAAAACCACACACTTGCTCACGAGCATTTTACTCATGGTTTTTCTTTTTAATTCGAGCTTCTGCTTACGGCCCTGCCACAAAGCAGGATCAGTTGTGGAAATCCTCCATCCTCTTGTCTTTACTCGCTTCCAATTTTCTGTCAGTATTAAGTAAATTGGTCTTCCCCTACAAATCCAAACAATGAAGAGATATTGTTTCTAGTTTCTGAGTAAGCTAGTTTTTAAGTATTGTTGTTTTTTTAGTTAGTATTTAAAGTTGCACAAAATAAGTTAGTGTGAAAACCCGATTCTCGGTGGTTGTCTTGCCTAACTCTCGCCACGTAAACATCCTCCCTCATTTGGCCGCTCTCACACGTGTACGTATGCATACAGAGACATAAACACAGACAAGTTTGTGCAGCTCCTTTGCATATATACTCAACCTTAACCTCAACGTGACTAACCCCAAGCCTTCATCTCACTCCTAACTGTGACCCACATTCAATCTTAATGCTTTGCTGATAATGTCACAACTTCTGCCAAAAGGACCTCACTCCTGCACTCTAAAACACAAGCGTGAGCCTCGCATAGATTGACACAGACACAAACAAACACAGGCTACACTTGGCAACAAAACAACGGGCAATTAATCAAACACCTGTTGACGAAGCATGAATTAAGCCCGCAGAAATGCTAATTTTAGCAAATTGTCACGAACGACCTAAAAATAAATGCTAATTGTACCTAACATCTGTGTTTAATTGGCCATGATTATGAAAATTATTAAGAGTCTCACATTAGCAGCAGACAAGAGGCCAGACTGTCCATCCATTTATTAATTAAAAAAATGTTTAAAAATGTTTATTCTAATGTTATTCTAATGTAGACTATCTGAGATTAAATGGGACGAGATGTGTGGGTCCTTCTCAGGAAGGTTGGTGATCAATCCTAGAACGCGCACAAAGCAACAGTGTGTAGTGCATGCAGACACTGAGAAAGGCCTCAGCCACCCAGAAACTCCTTCTTTAATCTAAGACTAGTTAATGCCTTGCACACTTGCTGCAAACTGCCATCCTTAATCTCAAAAGGGGGTTGCACTGCATTTCCTAGCCTTTTCGGTACCTAGCCTTCTGTCCCATCCTTCTGCCTTACCCCGTAATTAGAAACAGTGAGGCACACAATCTGACCCGTGGATGAATGTGTTGCTTGAGACTTGCTCAAATGAGGAAAAAAATAATCCCGAGGCCAGTTGTCACATGCTATACGTGTAGATGAGTTAGTTGACCTTTCCCTATCATGAGCCAATATTAGCACAGGCTATTACAACCTATCAAAACTTAATGCTTATAGCCAATGCCCAGGGTCCATGAGCCTTACAGCGCTCTGACTGTGAATTGTGTTCCTAATGCTATCTCTGCTATTACAGACTGCATAGTGTCAGGGGTTCTATTTAACCTTGTGCAATGAGTTCTGTCCCATAGATATATCACCATCAGTCACATCTACATCCATAAGGGTTAACTCTCAATACGAACTGCACGTGAAAACGTGTGCCTTACAAACACAATGAAGAAGATGCATTGCACTGTTAATTATATAATCAATCTGATTAATTTTCAAAATGCAAATGAGCTAATTAAAGGACCTGAACTTATAGAATTACCACTGATTAGCTGGCTAAGCACTATTGCTGCCCTCTGGATAGACCCTTATTAAGCTATATTAACTGTGCCTTTCTCGATACAGCAGTAATATAGCTCATAAGTTATAACTATTCAAAACAGCATGAAAAGGATGAAGAAAACCTGATGGGCTCTGAGTTAACAAATATGAGAAAAAAGCAGCAGTAATGGGTGTTAGACACACAGTTTCTTTATCCAATTTGCGCTCAGAATAACCTTTGCTGCACAAAATAAAGCTGGTTATTAAAGTCCATATTAACAGGCTTTTGGGCATTCCTTTCAGTCTGTTTCTCCAGCGCCTGTCTATTTGTTTGTCTCTTCAGTAACAAAAGGCTGTGACTTTGTATTTCTGCTCCCAACCATTTCTCTTTTTCTCTCATCTCACCCTCAATACCGCAAGTGCCACTGGGAGCTGGCTGATGTGAGGCAGTAACAGGTACATCGGGGACTTGGAGAGAATGGAAAGGAGCCCGTTCGGATTGGCACACAAGTCTGCTGTAATTACGTCGAGTAGCGGGGGGGTGCAAATGAGCATATACTGTGTATTTGAGGGGCAGGCTATGCTGTTTTATGTTTGCATGTTTCATTATGTCCATGTGTGCACACATGTCTGCACATTCAAATGCGTGCCGGCGTGTTTTCGGGGGAAGCATTAGATCCATCAGCATGAGTCAAGAAGCTTACAGGCAGCTTACAGTGCAGCGGGGGGTTTGTGGCAGGGGGTACTGGAGAAGGAGGGGATGGTGGGTAAGACATGAGAGGAGGAGGGTGAGGAATGCTGGAGGGCTTACAGAGGAATAGGGCACAGCTGGTTTTTAATTGAGTCTCCCCCTCTACTTCACCATGTATATATGTGCGCATGAACACACACCCACTTATTTTTACTCAGCAATTTCCCATGATGGCTCAGAGAAACTAAACACTTCTGTGTGGCAGCAAACTGCATTCAAAGACCTCCGCAAGGGCTCACTTTTGGTTATATGACTGGTACATTTTTCCACCAATCAAGGCCTCTGACAGCTGCGTGCGCCCCTGAATTTTAATGCTAAGTCTCAGCTCAAGGCGAAACAGCCTGCCTCCTGCCGAACATCAGCCTGTGATCTCAGCTGGGAGGACCTGGGGTTACACCCAAGTTCAACCTTTTTCTTTTTCCAGTGTTAATGACTAATTATGAGCTGGACCAGTTTAACGAAGATTCACTCTCGGCCAGTTATTTGCCAATTTGATTTCATTTCTAAGCTTGCTCGATAAACAATTTAGCACTATCGCACATTCGCATATAATAAATACATTCATTTCCTTTTCTATTACATACATAAGAAAAATATGCTGCTTAACGAAATATTTTGACAATATGAAACAGTGAGGTCTATTGCCTTAAGAAGAAACACAGTCATTATCTTCTAACATTGAATTTAAATGTAGTTAAGACTGAAATCTGTTTTAAAACAATGCCATTAAAATATATATATATATATATATATATATATATATATATATATATATATATATATATATATATAATCTCCATGAAAACAGTTTGCAGTTTTTATGAATCCAGATCTTGGATTCATAACTATAGTTAGAGGCAGCAGCTTAATCTAGTCCTAAGAAAACTAGCTAAACTGCTAAGTCAATATCTCAACATGAGCTGAGATACAGGATAAAATAAAACATTATTATCTCTACAGTTCGCACTCTGTTGCTTAGTCACCCTGGAAACCTTATACATTGTTTTCTTCACTGTGTCTGTTTGATTTTCTTTGTATATTCAAAATATATGTTTTCAACTTCTCATAAATACAGCTGCGCCTTTTTTTTTCAATCACTACTGATAAGAAACAGAAAGAAACTTATTTCATAAAAACATCAAAAAACATTACTTTTTGCTGTTGTCTGCTGTCAGACATGAATAATACCTGGCAATCTAAAACCCAATTTAAAAAAACACAGACCCGATTTTATTTACAATAAAGCGTAGAACATTGGTCAAATGTTTAGACATGTTTACTGTTTCATTAGCAGCTCATTTTGAATTTGATGGCAGCACCACATCTGAAAAAAAGTTGGGACAGGGGCAAACAAAAGGTTGGAAAAGTATGTGCATCTAATTAGGTTAATTGGCAACAGGTCGGTGACATGATTGGGTATATAAAAAAAAGAGCATCTTAGAGAGCTAGAGTTTCTCAGAAGTAAAGACACCAATCTGCAAAAGAAAAAAAAAATCTGTCTACAATATGAATCTAATGTTTCTTAAGAGTTTGGAAATTTCATCATGACATGATATCGTCAAAAGATTGTGAAAATCTGGATAAATCTCTGTGCACAAAGGAAAAGGCTGGAAATCAATACTGGACGTATTACGACACTTCATTAAAAACAGGCATGGTTCTGTCATGAAATGTCAGAACATTTCCAGAAATCAATGTCTGAGAAGAACACAGATCACTGTGGCACCCACAAATGCAGATTAAAGCTCGATCACGTAAAAAAGAAGCCATATGTGAACATGATCTACCGTCTTCTCTGGGACACAGCTCATTTATAATGGACCGAGACAAAGTCAAAAACTCTTCTGTTCTGAAATTTTAAATTCTTATTTGAAAATCATCAATGCCTCATGCTCCAGGTTAAAGATTAAGAAGAGAGGGATCGTTTGGCTTGTTATCACTGCTCGGTTCAAAAGCCTGCATCTCTGATTGTATAGGGGTGCATCTGTACCTATGGATTTGGCAGCTTGCACATCTGGAAAGGCACCATCAATGCTGAAAGGTATATACAGGTTTACACGCTCCCATCCAGACAGCATCTTTTTTCAGGGAAGACATTGGACATTTCAGCAGGATAATTGCTGTTAGAAGAAGAGGGGATGGTATAAAATACATTTTATGGTCTCATGTAATGATATGATATCTTTTTATGTTCTATTGTAAATAAAATGCTGCTTTTTACTGTTTTGTCTTTCTTAGATTTGCAAATCATTACATTCAGTTTTTATCTACATTGCTAACTCTTTTGGGGGTTGCGATTGTATACCAAAGCGTTGGCACATTGCGCTTTGTTGTGTCTGCATGAATAGACTGCACATCTGACACCCAAGAAACACCACAATGCAACATTTTCAGCCACTATTATTTCATATAAAAGACAAAGTTTGATCTTAGCTCACACACTGTGTGAAGAATCACATAGTGATATCAAGGTCCATGGTTCAAATCCACAGTGGAGCTACTACAAACACTGTGAAACACCCATAAATGGCAGTAAATGTTACTCCGCAAAAATAAAAGTCTTTTTCTGCTCTCTGTGCAAACAGCTCAAATTTGTATTTCCATGATGCAACACAAGAACAAACAAACAGCGAGAACGTCTCTTTGTTTTGATGAATTGTGAGAAAATATGTGGGATGTACAAGGGAAAGGGATTGGAGCACTAACTAGAACAGAGCTTTCCTCTAGATTGTATCAACAGAGTGATAACATATTTTCTGTTCCAATCCCAGAAACAAGCATAAAGCAAGATTAATGATACAAATCTTTCCCAACTTACTGTATAGTTAAAGCTCACTCATGTTTAGATGTTTATGCCTGGATGATGTAATGATGTGATGATCTAGACAATTATCTCTGCTTCCAGTGACTACACTGTTCATTTTTCACTCGTGTCTAGACAGTAATTGTTGACTTCCTATTAAAATAATTCCAATTTTATGCTTTTTATAGGTTCATTTTGAAATAATGAATGACCATGCTTTTAGCAGTATATGGGTAAACAAGGCAGCAGAACTAAAAAAAAAAAATCCAAACGGTGCATTAACGGACTGGAATGCTTTTTGTCGATGGTGTCCGCTTTATTCTTGACCACAACCGAATACTATCAGGGCCCCCGTTTTGCACTCTGTCTGCATATACACGCAAATGCACACACGCACAGGCCCACAAAGATATGGTGATGAGCTCCTTCTGCTTTGTCTGCACTGCTCTTTCAAAGTGGAGCTGACGCCACATGACTGCCACCTCATTAGAGGCTTTAGGCCCTGAGCTAACAGGCCACAGAGACAGAGGGCCACGCCACGTTTGCTAATTATAATAATAACAATAACACTGCCTTAGGATGCTACTTGCTTTTCTTTTCAATTAATTTTATCAGATTCACTCAAGGGGAAAGAAGTGGAGGAGGCGGGGGTGGGTGGTGGTGTGCATGCATGTGTGTGTGTGTGTGTTTGTTGGGGGGGGGGGGGGGGGGGTGTTTCAGCCACAGCACACTTGCTCTATAGGTGGGAAATGATGTGTTTATTCTACACACTTGGCCTGATGACAGGCTGTATAATTGCTGCCAAATAACAATAGTTAACCTGTTTTTGAATAAAAATCGTTAATGCCTGACGATGCTGCTGATGTGACTGATATTGCTTGCTAGCAACAGTTGGTGATAGTTTCACCCGTGGTAATGCTTCGACAAAGTTGCAGAGACGTGGCATGCAGAGGACCCCTTTAGCCCCATGAGACAGCTGATGTTTGCTCAAGACTTGTTTCGAGGTACACTGAAGCGACTGCACAGGAGGGAGGGGGGCTGGACGGCAATAAACAGATGTTTCTAAAGTGAAGCTGTGGCCATCTTTGAGATATTGCTTTTGATACTCCTCAACTTTCACCTGGATCAGAGTTCAGCCTCTGCTATTTCATGTTATTATGTCTGGAATGGATAGCAGTTATCTGCAGGTGCCTCCTCGACACAGATACCGCGCAGCTCCTAAAATCAGTACATCGGTATAAAAATACACACTGAATCATAGTCAGGTTGTGTTGTGATAATGTATTCAGATATGATATGTGTGTCTTGGAGAGATGTATAATTTATTTTGACACTTTTGTCTGCCATATTACCATTTCCTGGCACATTCTGCAACAAACGGGGTAAAACACTATTCTCACTCTGCCAAGGTGAGATTTCAAAACAACAGCAAAAACTCCAGGAGCATATGCTGCCTTCATTCTCTTATTGTACAGAACTGGCTTCAAAGACAGCTCACAATGTTGCAATGTTGATTAGTGCAGGGTTAAAGATAGGCCTGACAGAATTAAACTAATTACAATGAAACAAAATGCTCTTTTTTAAGCAAATCTGCAGTCATCTGATATATAGGCTGCTCTGTGTCAGTTTTCTTGCAACTGTTCCAAAGCATCAACGCTACAGTTTTTAGTTCAACTCCAGTTGGATTTAACGTAAATGCACGTCAGCTATAAACATCATATTAGAATTTCTTTTAAGATCAGACCTTAATGAAAATGCTTGGTTACATCATCCATCCATCTATCCATCCAGATCTGTGTCACAGAGCTGTTGGAGCCTATCCCAGCTGTCATATGGTGAGAGGTGGGATATACCCTGGAAGGGTTGCCAATCTATCGCAGGGCTAACACATAGAGACAACCATTCACACTCACCTTCACACCCACTGCCAATTTAGAATCACCAATTAACCTAATCCATGCATTTCTTTGGATTGTGGGAGGAATCTGTGGGACCCAGAGGGAACCAAGAGTGGCATAGGGAGAGAATGCCCTTCCAGCCAGTGGATTCAAACCTGGAGCTTTTTGGTTATGAATCAACAGTACTAATCACCACATAACTGCACTAAACCACTGCACTGGGTGTTTGCAAATTAAGCTGAGTTACAATTTGTGTACATTCAGTCAAATCTCCCAGCATATTTCAAACTCAATTTACACTGTGTAATGTGGGAGGAGTCCCAGGAGACCCCTCCCACCCTGCCTCTAAACAGTAAAATTTGTATAGTCAGGGGTTAAAGTGGATTCAGCAGGTGGAGGAACCCTAAAATTGGTTGCAATGGCTCAGTGTGGGGAAAAGAATCATAACTCACAATAATTTATTTCGAGAGCTCCAGTAGATTTTCTTAATGTGCAGGCTGTGATCAGTTGACCTGCTGCTCTTTGTGGCTGTAGACCACTTAATTAAACCAGATGTCAGCAGATGTTTCATTGGTTGTCCATCCTCTACACTGACAGTACACTCTTTATCCTGTGTTTTTTCTAAACGGTATAAAGTTAGTGAATGGATCTCAGCATTTTCAGATAGAATTCAAATTCAAATTCAAATTCAAATTCAAATTTTATTTGTCACGTACACAGTCATACACAGTACGATATGTAGTGAAATGCTTGGACAACTGCTCGTGACCTAAAGAAAACAAAAAAGGAAAAGGCTATGAATAAGATAGGAAATAAATATGAAAAATTAAAAAGGGTAAATTTAACTAGGAAGGAATAGAATATAAATTAAGGTTAAAAATGAAATAACTGTACAACACAAATTAGAATGAAGGGTAAATTTAACTGGGAAGAATAAGATAAAGATAAATATATAAATTAAAGTTGAAAATAAAATAACTGTACAACAAAATACACAATACACAATATAGAACTATATAAGAATGTATGAAGAAATCTAAATCTAAATAAATATATACACAATAACAGCAGCTGTACAAGTATTAACCGGAAATGAAGAATATAGTGACCAGTGTTGTGCAAAACCAAAGTCCAGAAAGTCCAGTGTGTGTGTAAGAACTGTATGTGTGGGTCAGTACTGTGTGGTGGTGTGATTGAGAGACCGTATCGCCTGCGGGAAGAAGCTCCTCCTCAGTCTCTCTGTGTTGGTCTTCAGGGAGCGGAATCGCTTTCCTGACCTCAACAGAGAGAACAGTCCATTGTTGGGATGGCTGAGGTCCTTCACGATCTTCCTGGCCTTGGTCCAGCACCGCCTGCTGTAGATTGAGTGCAGGTCAGGGAGCTCGGAGCGGATGGTGCGCTCAGCTGACCGCACAACCCTCTGTAGAGTTCGTCTGTCCTGCATGGTGCTGTTCCCGAACCAGGTTAAGATGTTTCCCGCCAGGATGCTCTCTATGGTGCACGAGTAAAAGTTCCTGAGCACCTTGGAGGGCAGTTGGAAGTCTCTCAAGCGTCTGAGGTGGTAGAGACGCTGTCGGGCCTTTTTCACCACGGTGTTGATGTGACAGGACCATGACAGGTCCTGCGTGATGTGAACTCCGAGGTATTTGAAGCTGTCCACTCTCTCCACTGGGCACTCGTTGATGACGGGGGTCTGGTAGTTCTTCTCCTGCTTAGTGCTGAAGTCCACTATCAGCTCCTTTGTCTTACTGACGTTTAGAAGGAGGTTGTTCCTCTGGCACCAGTTCTCCAGATTCCTAATCTCCTTCAGGTAGGCCGTCTCGTTGTTATCAGAGATCAGGCCCACCACGACGGTGTCGTCAGCAAACTTGATGATGGTGGTGGAGCTGGTAGTGGCCACACAGTCATATGTGTACAAAGAGTACAGCAGGGGGCTCAGAACACACCCCTGGGGGGCTCCAGTGCTGAGAGTGGTGGAGGCTGAGACATGTCCGCCCATCCTTACTGCCTGTGGTCTGCCAGTTAGGAAGTTGGAGATCCACTGACACATAGATGAGCTGAGTCCCAGATGCTCCAGCTTGGTGGTGAGTGTGGAGGGAATTATGGTGTTAAATGCAGAGCTGTAGTCTATGAAGAGCATTTTAACATAATTCCCCCTTCTAGTGTCCAAGTGAGTGAGTGATGTGTGGAGGAGATGAGAGATGGCATCGTCTGTGGAACGATTTGGACGGTAAGCGAACTGTAGTGGGTCCAGTGTGTCTGGTAGTGAAGAAATGATGAAGTCTCTGACCAGGCGTTCAAAGCACTTCATCACTACTGAGGTGAGGGCTACAGGGCGATAGTCATTGAGAGAAGCAGGGTGGGGTTTCTTCGGGACAGGAACAATGATGGACTCTTTGAAGCATGTGGGGATCACCGACTGAGATAAAGAGATGTTGAATATCTCAGTGAACACAGGAGCTAGCTGGTATGCGCAGTCTCTTAGGATACGACCTGGGATGCCGTCTGGTCCTGCTGCTTTCCTGGTGTTCACTCTCTTGAAGGCTCTCCTTACTTCATGCTCGGAGATGACGAGCACGTTTCCGGTGCTGGCAGTATCTTCCTGTCTGCAGCCGTTAGCGCCGCTAACACTAGCATTGTTGGAGACCTTAGCTGCAGCCTCGAAGCGAGCATAGAAAGTGTTCAGCTCGTCTGCCAGAGTCACGGCCGCGTTCGTCATACCGGTTGTTGGTGCTTTATAGTCCGTTATTGTCCTTAGTCCCCGCCACAGGCTCCTAGAGTCACTCTGTTGGAGTTGTGACTCTAGTTTCCTCCCGTAGCGCTGCTTCGCCTCTTTCACCGCCCTCCGCACGTTATATGACGCGGCTTTGTACGGGTCCATGTCCCCCGTCATGAGTCCCGTGTTGTAGGCAGCGGTGCGGGATCTCAGAGCGTCGCGGATGGTTTTATCCACCCACGGCTTCTGGTTGGGAAACGTTGTGATAGTCTTTGTCTCCACGGTATCATCCGCTAGTTTCCCGATGAATCCCACAACCGCTTCCGTAAACACGTTGACGTCATCGTCGGAGCTGTTTCTGAACATGCCCCAGTCTGCGTCATCGAGTGCGTCCTGTAACGCGGCCACCGATTGATCCGTCCAGCGCGCGACCTTCCTCTGAACCGGAACTTCATGAGTCTCTGCTACAATTGATGTGACCTAAGTCTGACCATGCAACCACAGCCACTGGGCACCATTCACACACTGTTCTTTGCTTTAAATCCATCACAGTACAGGAAACTAACCAGTTCATCCTTCACTAAAATGCAACCTTTAAATAACAGTTAGTCTACCTCTGTTTGTTTTTCAGCATGTTTCACAATATAATAAAACATAATGTCAGATGCACAATATCGGATTTAAAATGAGATATTGAGGACTTACATAAGCTTTACAATTACAGTTGATCAAACAGCAGTCCTTACCTTTAAATTTACCCTCTCTTCTTCTTTCTTATCTTTCTCCATCTCTGAGTGAAGTTAGCTCTCCTTCTTTTCTCCCCCTGTGAAATACAGCAGCTGGACCTTTAGCTAGCAACACACTGTGCGACAAACTGCTCACAAACAGTCTCTGTGTTTGCTGATGTTTGTTGAACTGATAGAAACGTTGCATTTGAAATTACCTGCTACTAAAAAAGTCACTCCCTTTATGCTCCTCTTCCGTAGGGGTAGCTAGATGCGGAAGTACCGCAACCACAACTATGTATGTAGTCATTGTGGCAAAAACCCCCAAACCAAAACAAACAAACAACAAAAACAAAAAAAGCCATCCCACGTTTAACCCCCGACTTTGACAATCGTCATCTCTTTTTATGCGAACAGGACTTCCTTCCATGTGTTTCATATCGCTTTGATGTTTGGAGGCTCCTAGTGACGAAATAATAACTCGACCCAAACACAAAAGTAACGAGTCTGTTTTGAAAATGTAAGGAGTAGAAAGTAGAGATATTTGTTTAAACGTGTATGGAGTAAAAGGAAAAAAGTGGTCAGAAGAAAAAACACTTAAGTAAAGTATAAATAACTGAAAATTGTACTTAAGTACAGTAACAAAGTATTGGTACTTGCCTCTGCTCAGGACCAAGCACATCCTTACATAGTTCTGAAAACACAACACTGGCTAAACAAAATCACCTTAAGCAATTAAAGGAGCTCATCACAATGATTAACATTATAATTTTTCCATGAATTCCAGACAGTTCTAAAACATTTTTTAAAATTTACCAGTACCAAATGAAATATGTTCTATTTGTGCTAAATGTGAAATAAGTCATATTACTTTCAAACTGCTGCTTCCATTTGTTCAAACTGAAAACATCAGAGCACGTCAGCATGCTCAGACTGTCTGAAAATACCCTCAGACTCCCGAGGCATGCAAACAAACATAAAACATGACACCGGGGTTCAAAAGGCATCAGCCAGTGTCTTGGAAATATTTACTGACCATCACCAGCTAGCTCAGCATTAACCTCAGAGACTGGATGATGCACTCCGGGATTCTTGCAGTTCAAACACCCTCAAGCTCTTAACTAAACCGACCCATTCCTGAATTCCCGGTGAGTCTGCAACATATAACTAAATCAGCTTTGAAGTTACCTGAAGACAGTTTCCTTTCACCTCCAAAACCTTGAGCAAACTGAACTTGTGCCACTTCAGCCAGTCAAATGAACGCAAACAGAATGGTTAAAGTGGATAAATGAATAACTTGGTATGTGTGTTTCTTTTTTTTTTTTTCTTATCATGATGGTTTGCACCTTCCACAGGAAAGTAAAACCATTTGGAAGAAGGACCCTCTCGAAAAAGATATAAAGGTTTCCCAAGCAACCACACTCATCATTACTGACAAGTGAAGGACTAATAACACGTAAAGTCGCATTAACCAGTACTGAACACATTAGTAACAACTTGATGAGCCACGAAGGTTGCTGCTCAGGATCACAAACTAGTTTTAATCACATCACAGTTCAATAGTTTATTCAGCAGAATCACGTATTCCTTATATAGAAGGCTGTCTATAATATAACATTATCTCTACTCTTTTGTATATTTTTGACAGTTGTGCCAAAGCAGAACTACCAATCCATGCATTTTCTTCCACTTATCTAATAATAACAATAATAATAATAATAATAGTTATTATTATTGTCATTGTTATATTATTATAAAAACAAACAATACTAAACACTGTCTCAAGTGATTAAAAGCATTCTCAAGTAGGATGTTGATTAATGGAAAACCAAGATGACACATTCATTTGACGGACCCAAGAAAGGAGAGAGGGACAAGAAAAAATATTGTGAGGGACAAAAGCTATAATTAAGTAAATTAAACCTCTCTTATTTGCATGATCTCAATTAATGTGCAGTCCATGTAACTGCAACAGGCACACACCAGAAATCAAATTAGCAGAGATGAGACAGCATCTGTCTTTGGCTCCCATGTCCCTCTGGACTGGAAAGGATGGCAGGACCGGCTCCAAACAGCCCATTGTTTTCACAAGAGCTTGATGAATGGGTGGGTGACAGAATGCTGTATGTCAGTCACAGAGACAAACTTACTCTGTTTAAACACAGGACAGCATACATATGAGAGAACGAGATGGTGATTTAATTAACTGCCACACTGTCAGCTATGAAAGTACTTGTGGTAATGCAAGAGTCTGATCCTGTTTTTTTTCTCTGAAAGAGAGCAATTTGGCAAATAAGACACAAAAGATCCCACGGGCAAAGAGCGCTATTGTTATTTGAGAACAAACTTTATCTTTATAGACTTGTTCTGTTTATTCCAATTTAGAAATCTGGCACGATCATTTTATTCTCATATAGAACGATGGTTTTCATATTAAACTCGCTTCCATCCATACATCCATCAACCTACTTGGGGGTAGGATGTCTGGAGCATACCCAAGCTGACAAGCTATGGAAATTCAAGTACAAAAATCTGAACGCTTAAGTAGGTGACTGACAGGCATCTCCAGCACATTTATCTGAAGTTCAGCTGTAAACTGAGACAGATGGAATTACAAAAAAGTGTTTGTGTTCATATTTTTGTATGTGTGAATGTGCTCGCAGTTATGGATGCATCGTATAACTAGTCACTGCAAACTCTTTTGCAAGCCAATTTATGAACCTTGGCAATAATACCAATTTATGTACCTGAACAATGGCCCTTGTTTGGGTTCTCATTACTGCTCACACACACACACACACACACACACACACACACACACACACACACACACACACACACACACACACACACACACACACACACACACACACACTTTGTGCTTGCTTATATTGCTGCATGACTGGTGCTGAATTTAGCAGGTCTTACCTTCATGGAAATAGGCCAATTTTCTTTGTGAAGTATCTTGTGACTTCTGTGAAGGAGAAGATGGAGATTCCTTCTAGTTCCAGCTTGGCCAGTAAATGGCGCGTGTCTCCTCCCATCAATCACAGAGCTGCACTAACAGACAGCTGGCTGCCTAATATACACCTCCATTAGGAGTATCTCCTCCTCACCGAAAATCACTGGAATCTCAGTAGATACTGCAAGTATATGGAGCACTTGTCCTGAGGCGCATTGGCCTACCTTTCCAGCTGAAGGTGTGAATGAGTGTCAGGCTTTCAGTTAACACAAACACTGGCAACTAACATCAGTGGCAGCAGCGAATCGCATACACAGCTGCCAATGATAGTTGAAGACAAATGAACCCGACAGCCTGAATTTTTATTTTAATGTCAAAAACTCTAGAGACAAAAATCTATGTTTGCAACAAGCCACAGAATACTCACTGCAGTTTTACTGACTTATCCACTATTTACTCTTGCTTTGCGTAACTTAATACTGATGTTTTTAATCATGTACACTATGGTATGCACATGAAAGGCTAAACTAAACTGTAGCACGGCACCTTTCTGTTTACCTCCACAATGTAGTACAATGGCTTAGTATTAGTTTTAGACACCCTAAATCCCTCCCCCTCTGTCATTAGTAGTTTTTTTCTTCTTAATCATTTATTTTTTAAAACAAGGCTATTATTAGTAGTTTTTATTTTAGGCTTAAAAGAAGCATGCTTTTCATTTCCGCTCAGCAACTATGGATTTTGGCACCTATAAATACAACTCTACATTTTATTATTTGTAGCTACTGTTAGAAAATTAGTTAGCATTAGGGTCACGCTGATGATGATGGGTTAGGGTTAACCTAAGGGTCTCAAACTCTTGTATGAAATAAGGTGCATTTGGCGTTACTGGGCAAGCTGGACTTGTTAAGAATTCTACCTCGCTTTAAATACACACTTAACCACCCTCTGGTGTTTGTGTGCTTTCAGTATTACATCATTTATATAAAAAAAAACCAAAAATGTATTCAATGTAAAATTTCCCCATTAAAGTGTCTAATCTTAAATATTTTGCTAATTTTCTACTTACAACATCCCACATTATTCATTAGTTTTCAAAACAAACTAAATCTGAAATTGTATTCGATGTAAAGGTGTACCTCTGGGGAAACTGAATAAATACTGCATAATGATGTGCGCTGTTACTGTGTTATTTGTACACACAACAAAACACACAAAGTAAAACATGCTCATAAAGCTTAATTAATATGCTTGTTACCCCACACAGATACAAAGACCTGTTGGATCCACACAGCTGGATCAATACTCCCACGCAACTCATTTGGTATTAAGTCATCAAAACAATATCAGCAATTTTGTTTTAGAAATGCAATATGCTATATGTGTGGGGATGCATCTCTTTTAAACTTTAAACTGTAGACTTGTGCCTTTTTTGGATCAAAATAGCCCTCTGTCACATGACCCAGCCCACGCTTGTCACATCACTGTAAGAGACCGTGGTGGATCATTTTACATAGCTTATCATTTTGTACACAAATCCTTTCTATGGTGTTGAAAGTATCAGTAAAAAGCGTGACTAAAAATAAAAACAAAAACAGCACCACTCATCTCCGTCAGCTACAGTAGCTGCAGTTAATTAAAGACATCCTCAATCCACAGCTTCAATTGGTTTGATTGCGATAGCCCTTGTGGTAGAAATTATGTATGTTTAAGATGCTCTCATGCACATCATCTCCACATGTGGAGAATTCCAGACCTTGACAGAGATATTGTGCCTAGTTACAGTTGCTAAGATAGGACTGAAAGGCTGCTCAGTGAGTGAACGGTCAGATGCAGAAAGACAAAGAGATGTGTATTGACTGTCACACCTCAGCCATATCAAACAACCATTATTACTATTTCATATAAAATAAAGACACAGAAAAAGGAAACAAACAGCAATTTCATTGCCGTGCTTATGAAGTGCGCACTTTGTGAGAAGACACAATGAACACTCAGTCAATCAATACTTCCCCTCTCTTCCTGCTGTCTCTCAGTAACATATTGGAAATGGAGTTAGAAAGATTGATTCTGTACACAGCGCTACAGGCCAAAGGAAAATTAAATGAAAATGTAAATGAAGACTGCTGTGTTTGATGTGTTTTCTCCCTCAACTTGTTACCCTTCTTTCAGGCCTTTGCCATAGCTATTTGGTTTTTGGTTAAATCACTGTGTGCCTTTATGAATAAATTCACATAAAGGTAGAAAGAGGAGAGGTCAAACTGAAGGTAGGGGGTCAGATCAAGATTGTTATCATTATTAAACATTAAGCAATGCCAGTCCTGTGCTGCTGCTAGGAAGAGAGCACAAGTAGCAGCCATCGATTTAGGAGAGGAGGATATGGCTGACAGCACAAAAGAGGAGGAAAAACTTCACAGAAAGGTCAGAAAGCTATTTCAGAAATGGGAAAAAAAAGAAGAAAAAAAACATGTATCTGCCACGCAAACTTCCACCGGCACACAAACATCTACATAGACACAAAAGAAAACAAACACAATCACCTTGCCTCAGGGTTAAGGGAAACTGTTCTTCACCTCTGTACAGCCACTCCAGTTGTCAGAAATGGCTTTGAGCTAGTAATGAAAAACTTTAAATCCAAGGAACCTGTTTGGAGTTGTTAAATGTCTGAGCCATACGGCTGTGTACCATTTTATTTTTAGAGAAAATGCTAAATGTTCATGCTCATTCGATGTGTATCCATGATGTTGATGTGACAAAATAAAAAATGTTCTATCACACGTTTGAGGATGTTGCTATCGGGGGAAAATTACATTTAAGAGTTATCCATGTCTGCAGGTCCTCCACAATGGCCCAGTTAAAACAGACTCTTGAAATCTTGAAGCAGTCAAGTTAATTTCCGTCACTTTTGCGATTAAAATATAATTTTATTAAAAATATATTATGAAAATGGAGAAAAAATGTTTCTAGTCTTTGCTTAAAAAAGTGAGATTAAAAAGCAGGTGGAATAACTACAAGAGTTTAACAGCTGAACAGCTGAACTTTGAGCCAGCTGCTAACATCACCATGCCAACATGCTCCTACTGTCAGCGCTAACATATTGATGTTTAGCAATTATAATGCTCATGCCTAACATTGCCTAATCAGCTGTAAATAGCACATTAAATCCATTTGATTCCACACGCTACTTGCCAACAAATTCCCGCTAAAAATCACAGCCAATAGCCCAACGTTGCCCTCTCTCGAGTCGTGTCACTAGCGTGGCTGAAAATTCATAGCTGGGATATTGTACGGATCGGAAGTGCACTTCGGAAGACACAAAATGTCATGCTACCCATGCAATCTGCAGCGGAAAATCTCTATTCTGATTCAGATGACATTTTGAATGTAACCTTCTCAAACTTTACCAATTCATGCTTCTTATTGCAGGCTGAGACAGTTTCATTTGGTTTAGCACATTAACATTTTACAGGTAGATTCACTTTGACTAATCCTCATAATATGGTCTGTGGCAGGTCTTCTGCAAGCACCTCCACATCCTGTTCTACAAGAAGTGAGATCTACGGATGACAGTCTGTTATAATACCTCATATGAAGGTGTTGTTTGTCTAGATTAAAACCCCTCAGTATTGTATTGTAAGAATCCCATCTTCTATTCTAAACCTGTATAATCCCCGGAGGAAGGTGACAGGCCTATAATGGTGGAGCACAGATCCCCAGCATTGATGTATACAATAGTGTTAACCTCACACATCTCTATTAGTGTGCCCACTGACACAAGCATTACAATCCCCCATGGGAAGTCAACTAAGATAAACAGTGGAGGGTAGCAGACCCGACGCTCATGCTTCAAATATAGCCACTCATTTTTCAAAGCACAGCAGGTGGCGATACTTCAAATGTGATAGGGCATCTGTCTAGTTTTGACTTAGTTGCATTTAATCTCGTGGTTATTCCGCGGAAACATGCTGCATAACGAAAACGGGAAAACAAAAACAACAACAAATGAACACAAAAGCGTATTGCAAGGGAGCACTGCATGCTATAAAATGTGCATCAAGCACGTCTGTCAGAGGGAGAGGGCGAGTGTAGCCGATGTTTTTTGGAGTCTGTAGGGAGGCATAAAGACTTTGATATGCAGCAGTGACACACATTAGTTATGTGTGCACACATTTGCATGTGCTATGTGTGCACTTGTGCGAATGCGGTGGCTGTGTGGGTGATCGTGCCTTTGACTGTGACACAAACCTGTGCATCTGTGTGGGGGCCTTGAGTGTTGGAAAATTGGCCTAACATCTGTGAGGATGTAAGACAACTTATATCCATGGCGGGGACATGGAGGAGATCATAAAAGCCCGGGGGGGGGGGGGGGGGGGGTTCTGGTTGAGTCCAGACCTCCCGCTGGTAGGGGGGGTAAGGGATGGGGAGGATCAGAGAGGAGTTTGGGACTCTTTTTGTATGGCTGTGGGCCACAAATGAGCAGGGTGGAGCAGAAGGAAGCAGGGATATGGTTTTTCCGAACATATAAATGCTTCCCTCCCTCATACACCAGCTTCTCTCTCTCTGATTTCCACTGGCTTATCCACAGTATTTCAGGCAAGAAAAAAGGGGTGTTTGTGTGTGTGTTGGAGCTGGGCAGGGGATGGGTTCTGCCTTATTTGCTAATATGATCCAGCCCAACAGAAGGCAAATCACATTCTGTGGGGGTGTCTCCTGTTCCCACTGCAGATTTTTTACACTTTGTGCCACTCGACAATAAATCACGCCACTCCCCCCCACCCCCCCACCCAGAAGGGTTGGACATGCCACCACTGGCAACTAAAACAAGCACTTCACTCATTCTGATTTATTCCTCCCATCGCAAGGAGGAGAAGAGGAGGTGCTAACAGGGTCCCAGGGAATGGTGAGCAGAAGGAGCTTGCTTGCTTTCATGTGTGCTTGTTCAGATGCTCGAGCATGCCTCCTTAAACTGCGTATAAATGAGAAGCAAGAACGAGAAAAGGAGGATAAATGGACAGCATTGCTGACCACCCTGATATCATTTTTATTGCCCCAAAAGACAACTGCTATCTAAGTTTGGCATTCAAGTTTTGAGTCTGGCTCTGTGCTGAACTCACCCTAGCACCTGCGGAGACTGGAACAAGACCACCTCCAAGCTCAGAATTAAGAGCCACACATGCCGGCATGAGCACACGTGCATGTGTACACACAGAGAGACACGTGCACGCCAGCCCTGAAATGGGCATGACTGAGTTGATATGTCTGAGAAAAGGCTTCCTCCAGATACCAAATTAATCAGCAGGCTGGAAGATGCAAATGACTGGCCTGCATGGAACCAGCAGCACGAAGCCAGAACCCACACAGCACCATAGACAGATGGCCTGCAGGACCACACCAGCCCTCACATAAGCTACCTCTGTGCCATCCCTCTCATCAGCACCTCATTCTATGTCAGTCTTCTTGTTTTTAAATGTCCGGATCCATTTTACATCCTTTTTCTTCTGATCTGCTGCAGTTGTCTGCTTTTCTTTTTCCATCTCTAATTAAACGGAACTGACTTTTAGAGTCTTTAAGGTAGAAATACAAACACTGGCATGAAAACAAAAATGATTCTATCCACTAGAACGGCACGATTTTTAGTTCATGCGAGGCGATGTCAAGCTAAGTAGATTGTTTTTCTTTTCTTGCCATTTCTGACTCAAGCAGGCTGCAGGAGAGCTAGCACAGTGCAGGAGGCAGAGAGCAGAGTCTCTGACCTATTTAGGAAACTGGCAAGAGAGCAGCCAGGGAACATCAAATACTTCAAAGGCTTCTTTTTGAATCCATCGTTACGCCCAACTTAGTGTGTGCGCGTGCGTGCACGCACACACCGCCGCATGCATCTGGGCACGTACAAATGCATCGCCTCCACGCACACGCAAACTTCATCAGCTTTCTCATACACATGGTAACACATAGACACAGCATCCCCGATATATTCTGTCTGAGCTGTTCGTTTGAACTGTGTCCCACATTGCTAAGTACGGAGAAGTCTGAGAAATCACATTAAACGGTAGGTCTGCCACAGCATCATGACTCACTGTACCTTGGAAATTCTGCCCCAGACCTAGCTGTATAGAATCTATAGCATCCCTCTGCCACTCACAGGCTATACTTACTTTAACTTTGCTTACTTAAATGGTGAAAAATGTCATTAAGACGACTCAGATAACAGCTGATCTTAAAGTGCTTGGGGTATTGATAATAAAATAAAATGGAAAAAAAAGTGAATTTGATTGTTTTTCACACTTTTGTTGAGCAAAAACCCCCAAACACCTTAACAGAGTCCATCGAATTCATAACATGTAAACCAGCTTCTTGCCACCACCTAGTATGCAAGAGCCAAAACAGGTTTCAGGACCTTGGACAGCTCCTGTATCACGTCAGCTGGTCAGGACCTTGGACAGCACCACGAAGGAAGTCTGCCCTCAAAAAGCAGAAATTACAGCATTGGAAAGCTGCAGGAGCCTGTTGTGTGTCTGTTTGTGTGTGTTTGCATGCAAGTCTACTAGCAAGACGCATCCTTTTGTGACATCCCTAGCACAGACAAGTTTTTATAGCTTTGAATTTGAAGGCTGAATGCTTTTTTAACTCCCCCCTCCTTCCCGTGTAACTTTGACCTTGGACACTTTAACCTCAGATCGCAGATCGATAGAAATGAGATGGGATGCAGCCGATGTCAAACAGAACAACTGAGATAAAAAGTGACTGTAAGAAGTGTTTGAGCTTTTTCCCTACTAGGAATGTGTTTGGGTGCACTGTTTTGCCCCAGGGGCAAACTTCCACGAGTTTATTTGTGTTGGTGTAGAAGGCGTATGTGTGTGTGTGTGTGGGGCCATGCAAAATTAATTGGTCTCACTAAGAGTCATTGTGTGTGAATGTGTTAGGTTGCTTGAATGATGTTGTGTATTTTTCTTCAGTGGTTAAGTCAGCTGGTGTGAGTGTGGAAGAGAAAACAAAGAATGGCACAGAAAGAAAGAAATGAATGTCTTGGGTCATGATTTTGTGCCAGTTTACATGTGTACACTGCATTTTACCAGGGGACTTTTCTTTATGCACTGTCCCCAAATCCTAAACCCCCCCCCCCCCCCCCCCCCCCCCACATTCTGGTCTTGGAGTGTTAAATAAATGATAGACAGAGCAGAAAGCCATAGCAGTCCTTTTAGTTTGAAGAGACCAGTTTTCGTGTAGAACAAAAGTGAACCAGGATGAAGTCCTCATTTGTCTAAGTGGTTTTTTGTTGTTGTTTTTTTCATGCATATTAAAGTATATCTGCAGTTATTTTGTGTCAAAAGACTGTTTGTTACTGTTTGTTCGTGCCACAGCTCTACTTGTTGTTGTTTTTTTGTTTTGTTTTTTTGTGGTAACTGGAGCAAGTCCAAATGGACCCTGTAGTTGTTGGGGAGAATGTTGCTGCATCCCACTGAGAAGGATCTGGGACAAATGATAGATAGCCTTGGGCAGAGGAAGTGAGGGGTGACTCTGGGAAACGTGGAGGATAAGTGCATACTCTGGGGTGAGTGGCTGGGGTCATGGATGTATTCAGGACATTGGAAATAAAGGATTGTATCTGGTATATAAGGCACTGTTTGGTCTGGTGAGGACAAATTCTCAGTAAAGAGAGGTGCAAAGTTTAGGCCACATACTCACTTAATAAACAAAAACAAACAAACAAGTAAAAGCAGCAAATATATCACAATATGCATAAATCATGGAGAAGAAAGATTTATAGATATATAGCTCTAATATCACGTTAATAAGGACGGATAATTTGGATGAGCTGAACATGATTTATTGAGATAGAGAAGTATTGTATGTACTTGGTGTATGGTCAAATGTATTTGGTGATTACTACTTAAAATGTACTTCAGTCAGTGCTCCTGTCTGGGAAACATCACTAGTGACAGGATTTAGGACAGGACCACCTAGAGTCTAGTCACTGGTGGTGATGAAGATGGAGGCTTGGATGGAGCGACTCAGGTGAGGTGGAGTTGGGGGTTACATGATCGAATGCCTGAAAGGGAGAATGACAGAGACCGCAGATTTAAACCATGCACAGTTGAGGCTGATTGGCTCAAAGACGACGAGCAAGAAGATGATTGGACTAACAGCATTGAGTATGACAGTGTGGGAAAGTCGTAGTAATGTAAAGAATGGACTAGCAGCTAAACAGGCAGGAAAGCAGGAAGACAAGTGATTACAGATCTACCTCACTGATCCTATGCATAAGCTTCATGTTTATCCAATAACTATATCCACACAGGACCTGTAGCTGGCAATGCTGTTACTCACTTTGAGTATTAGAAACAGTTATTGAAAAGCAGTCAGTCTTGAACAGTAGTGAGCTTTTAAAATGAGCAAATGTTAAAGTGTGTGTATAAAATACAGAAGATTAGCCATGAAATAACTGCAAAGCTGTTCACACTCTGTTTTATCAATTTGTGTTATTAGGTATCTGTATATAGTTAGTCTTTCCAAAAAATGGCTAAGAATATTATTATTATTATTATTATTATTATTATTATTAAGAAGAAGAAAAAGACATCCCTGTGTGCTTGTGGGTTTCCAGGGAGAATCTTGTAAAAAATATTGCAACGTGACTAAATTTATACTTCTGCTGTCACTAACACGTGTAATAACTGAAACACGTCAAGTGACATGTTTCAATTTTTACTTTCAATTTAATGAAATCATTAAGCTAATTAAATCTACTCCATCTTTACCATTTATTTTGTTACTTACTTATTTTACTGTCTTCAGTAACAAGCATTTATAACATGTCATGGATATAGTTATGATGCACTCTCTTTTGTTAAAGTACTGGTTAAGCTTAAGTGCACAACATACTGGCTCATAAAATGTTGACTTGCATACAGGTCTGGTCATATTTTTTTTTTTTTGTTCATGGGAACAAAAAAAACAAACAAACAATAAAATAATTATAAATATAAATAATTATCACCCATGTAGCTCCTGTTAAATGTAATTTCAATCATCCATGATATAAGCTGAAAAAATATTCCGTAAATATACAGTGTAATGGACTATTTTAAAATATAAGATCTTTTTTACGGATATTTTTCATGGATATTTGTCTACTTTAGATTTTGTTGTGTATGACATACAGACATGTCCACAAATATCTGTAAACAATGCAAACACACACTAAAAATACCCCCCAAAACAGATCATTGATGTCAGAAAATTACCAGGAGATATAACAGATTTGTTTAATGTTGATTTTTTTTTACAGTGTAGAGTGCAAGCATTGTTGTTCAGAAGCTCTTAAAAGCATGTAAGTGAACAAGACCTTTGCACTGGGTTACATGCTCTTTCATCATGTTGAAATTAGGCACTGTAGCTTAATCTCTGTTAGTCCGATATTACCCTTTGTACTTCTCTAAAAATCAATAGCAGAAAATAGACTTCAGTCAGTGCTCCTGTCTGGCAAACATATACTAAAAACAATAATTACCTCCTGTTTTTTTAAAGGATCCATACATGTGTGAATTTAAATAAATGTACTCAACGACAAATGGCATTAGGGGTGAGGGCCATAAACACTCCATGGGGAAGTCAGAAAGCACTAACACAAAGTAATGTTGGATTTGAACTCCAATGAGATAAAATAACAGCTGGAAAAATATAGGTGCCAATCTCATCGTGTAATCACATAACATTAAGAATAACTTCCTTACTATGACCTATTGTGGTTCCATAAGGCTATGCCTAGATATAAATTTGTAAACAAAAGAAGACTATGGATTACTGTAAGTACTTGAAAAGAATTTAATTGATAAAAAACTAAAAACTTGATAAAAAGTCTAACATAAAAAGTCTAACATTACAGTTTGTTACAATGTTTTATTGTTGGAGTTAAGTCGTTTAACCCCCGAGGGATTTCGATGACCTCTGGAAACTGAGATACTGAAAAGACAACAAAGCTGATAATATTGGCAGATCAAAGGAGATACAGTCCATATCATGAAGTGGTAGTGAAAAGGGCAGTGTTGTCTCTTCAAGTCGCTTTCAAATCAATTTGTTGATGGATGACATGCCTTATGTGAAATGGACTAGCCCGCTTGTCTCACACTTGAAGAAATTGCCTTTGAATAGCAAAATGGCAGTTTTTGAACCATCACTGATGTCCTTTAGACTCTGTCATTTGTAACATTGCGGCGTGGCTGCAGAGTACACTTGGTCCAATAAGAGGTGGAACCCTCAACAAATCTCAAAATAAATGAACTCCCCCTGGATTTTCCCCCAAAAAGATAAAGTGCAAGCTTCGATGCACCTACACGCTTTGCCATCAGCCACTGTTTTTTGCAGCTTTCTTAAAATGCAAAGAGACACAAACACACACTTTGTCTTTTCACACCCAGAGCTGCCACAGCTGGCTGATGGGATAAGGGCAGAACCAGGTAGGCCAGCTAGGCTCTGTGCCACAGCTCCCGGCTCCAGGGCAGTAGTGTGCCTCACAACATGGAGGACGAGGAAGCAAACAGGGGCAAGAGCCACAGCTACTATATCCCTGGGCTGTGTGGCATCGCAATCACTGCCACAACCCTGACATAAGCCACGGCCAAAGATGATGGCTGTGTGCCCTTGCTCCAGACCTCTGCCTAAGTTATTCACTCCAGCCGAACACTTTCAGAGCCCGCTTCAATTATGGAACGAGGCCCTGTACTTAACGCTTACACAAAAACACCTTCTACCCCGAGAATAAGACAACATATCCTGGATGACGAAAACACCTACTGCAATGTTGTACTGGGTTTTAAGGAGCGAGTGAGATGAATGAGAAACACTGAAAATTAAATGCAGCTGGATGCAGGTTTTCCCACCTTGGGCTTCAAGTCTGTCATTGGGCCTCCATCCCCTTGTTTCAGACACTCACCGTCAATGTATCAGGCAGACCCCAGCCTCGAGGGTACAGACCCTCTGCATGCATACTGACGAACCTATAAACAGGCCATTTATTCCCATGACATACTACACACTCACGTCTGACAGGATGTGGGCAGATTGTTCTAACAATATATCCTTTAGACCATCTTCAAGAAATGTGTATACTTCCACATCCCACGCACGGTTAGAAAAAAAAGAAAAAAATGCATCCTGCTATTTTAGCTATGTACAGTGCGAAACACAAATATATTCACTGCTTTCCCCCCTGTCTGCGTTGGATATGGTGCACTTATCTTCTGTGTGCCAACATTTTAGAGGGGGAAAAAAATATTGCCTTTGGCTCCTTCGTGACACAATTTCTTATTTCTGTGAAAGCTGACCACTGGCACACGCTGGCGAAGTGCAATAGTAATCACATATAAAGTAAGCAATGTCTTGGTTTTACTGGCTTGATTTATTTTCTGATTTGCATTTAACTTTAGCACGTGCAAACTGAGGGAAGAAAAACATCGGAAAAGGTAAAATGAAAAAAAAAAAGAGACAAATATAGTACAAGGGAGGAGTGAGAGAAAGCGTTTATGTCAAATCTGAGAATAACGGGGAAAGATCGCCAGCTGATTGAGTGGAGGCTGAACTGGAAGAAACTGTGAGGTCTGTGTGCTATAGCGCAGCTTTGCCACAGAGAGAAGAGTCAGCCAGCATGTGCATCATACACACACTACACACACAGACACAATAGAAAAACACACTGAATGAGGTCCTCATAGCCAATGTTTCCTTTGCTTCAGTCTCCTTGAACTGTCACTATGCTTACACACTGAATCATGAGACACTGCTGAGGAAATGACACTAGTTATCCCCAGCAATACCCGCTAGAGAGCTGTGTGGGTCTGTGTGTCTTAGAGTGATTTTGTAACTAGGTCAGATGATTGGAAAAGACATGGACCCAGCATGCTGCTGCTGATAATGTCCTCTGTATGGCCTACAGAGGAGAACGCATTCATTCATCTCGTCTCTCATCATTAATAACCTTTTTCTTTTCCATATGACAAGATTCCATATGACCAAAAGCTGAGAAAGTCCTGAGAAAATGAAGCAGAACTAATGAGAAAGTTCATGTGTTGTTCATATAGTGACCCAGTGTTCATACAGCGATACTCTTAGTGTGAGGTACGGCGCCTTGGGCAAGGTTCCTATTAACAAATGCCTGCAGCAAAAAAAGAGAGCCAAGTGTAGAAATGAAGCGGTGAATGACAGGGGAGTATGTTTTAGTATTAAGATAGTTTCTGCTTAGACTACAACATATACTCGTGTTGTTGCACGAACATCCACACGTTGTTCTCTGTGAAGAGAGTAGCATGAATGGAAGATGGTAAAACAAATTCAACCGCTTCCTTATGAGGTGTCACAGTACATTGGCCAATCTACTGAAACAGCAGCCTGACTTTAGAATTAAATTAATGTTTTTTACAGCCACAAACTACCAGAAAGGTGATTTAAGTGACACTGAATGTGGCATGGTTGTTGTCGTTGGTTCTGTTTCAGAAACTGCTGATCTTCTGGGGGTTTGATGCACCATCATCTCTGGGGTTTGCAGAGAAAAGTCTGAAAAAGAGAAAATATCCAGTGACCGGCAGTTCTCTGGCTAAAAATGCCTTGTTGATTCCAGAGGTCAGAGAAAAATGATTGACAGGAAGGCAACAGTAACTTAAATAACTGCCCCACCCTGTAATGTTCGGTTTAGAATAGCATCTGTGGATGTTTTGATCTTGAAGCAGATGAGTTACAGCAGCAGAAGACCACACTGGGTGCCACTCCTGTCAACCAACTACAAGAAAACAGGGTACAGTTTGTGCAGGCTCACCAAAATTGGAAAAAAGACAACTGGAGAAACATTGCCTGGCTGGACCATTGCAGCAACATTTGGATGGTAGGCCAGAATTTGGTGTAAACGACATGAAAGCATGGACTCATCCTGCCTTTTATCTGCTGCTGGTGTGGTGAGTATTGTTTTAAACACCAGAGCCTGCCTGAATACTAAAGCTGATCATGTTCATCCTTTATGACCACAGTGTACATCTTCTGATGGCTGCTTTTAGCGAGATGTCACAAAGCTCATATCATCTCAAACTGGTTTCTTGAGGCTATTTGAGAAGACTGAGTGGAGTGTACTCAAATAGGCTCCACAGTTACCAGATTTCAATCAAATAGAGCAACTTGGAGATGTGGAACATCACATCATGGATGAGAAGCCAACAAATCTGCAGCAACTGTGTGATGCTCTCATGTCAACATTGACTAAAATCTCTGAGAAATGTTTCCAGCGCCTCACTGAATCTGTTCTATGAAGAAAGATGTCAGTTCTGAAGGTAAAAAGGGCGACCAACCCAGTTCTGCAAAACACACAGTATCAGCACTAGCTAGCACTGGTGGCTGATTGAAGGATAATAGGGAGTTATAATATATTGTGTCAATATGAGTTTCACTTTGCACTTTGTACTGAAAAGACAAACCTACCTGAATTGTGAGGTTATGTAACTGGTCTCATTGTGATGAAATGATGAGGGTGTTGAAAGTTATTATTTAATGCTGAGTAAAATGAAATGTATTGTAATCATCTCTGACTGAATCAAAAAAACCAGAGAAAATGACAATGGAGTCTCTGTCAAAAGTATGAAATATGGGTGCTTACAAATTATAGAGTTAGAGAAAAACCTTTTATTTCAAACACGTACTGCATTCTTTGAAATTTAAAAATCAAAAAAGAGAAAGAAATTCAACAAAATTTCATTGCTCTTTAATCATACTTTAACAGAATGGTATTAACATCTCATTTGCCTATATCAAGACACATCCTTCATTTAAAAAATAGGATTTGGTAAAAGGTTTCTCATGTTAATCTGATGGGACTGTTATTGCACATTTTTCCTACCATCAGTAAATTATTGCTTTACTATCCTTTCTGTATGTTATCAAAACTATTTTCACACTAAACGCTGCTTCTTTAACATCATTACCAATTCACTATGATCTCTATGTGCATATATTAGACACTGCTAAACGTAAAAGCATAAATAACTGTCGAAAACACAGATGGTTGTTGAAACCTTATCCTCTACCAGCGTGTATTGATTAGAACCAGTCTGCCTGGCTTGTCAATGGGTAATTTCATTACATGAGAAATAAAAATGAATCAATCAATTAAGAGCTATAATTTGACAACCACTAACCTGATGCACCACAGAGCCCAATTAAATTAATCAACCACCACCCACTGATCAATCCAAATGGACAAAGCTGTATTTTCAGCATACACAGACGCCCACAGACAGCTATAAAACACAGCTAGGCTCATTATCACAGGCAAAAAAATCTCAGGACACTGAGAATAAATTGAACAACAGTAGACTGTAAATTCTTAATACTTATTTACTTTTTCTTTTTTTTCCCGATGTTTTATGAGCAAGGGAAGGAAAAAGACGCACACATGCTAACATTTTAGCATCATAGGACTTCTGCAGGTGTCATTATTTCTCCTTAAAATTATACGGCATTGCTCTAATCCACCAACGTTGTTCACTGACCTCTTGCAAGTGTTTAAGGTACATTCAATGTCATATAATACAAAATATGTTAATATTCAACCACACATTAACGCCATTTGAAACAGGCAGCGTTCCCAGTCAGTACATTATGTTATGTTGAGAAAACCAATTCAGCTTGCGAAGACCTCGTCTTCTTCACCTTTCCTGTCCTTTTCTATTTTTTTAAGTGCCCAATGATCATTTGAATATTACAACCTCTTGACCCTAGAGACACAGGACAACTCTTTCTCTCTTCTTGCCCCTCCCCCCCCCCCCCCCACACACACACACACACACGCACACACCCGCTGTGCCACAATCAGTCTGCACCACCTACTGGAGCAAAAAGACAGGAAGACAAGATGTCACTCAACCCTGACCTCATACCCAGGGGGGCAAGCAGGTTCATAACTGTTGTCAGGGCAACACTGCAGGGTGTCTTTCAGGTGTCACTGGAGATGGAAAAGGTAAAGCCCCCACCCCCACCACCCACCTCACTGCATCACTGAATATGAATTGTTCCATGTGGTTACGCTCCTACTGCTGGTGGTGCCCTCTTTTTACCGTTTATGCTTGAGTGCCAGAAACAGGTAGTTTGTTGGCGAGGAGTTGGCGAGGCGATCAACAGCTTCTCCTACTTTGGGAAATGCTTGCTCTTTCTCCTCCATGACAACAAGAAGCGTAGAGTGTAGAGTCAGTGTCAGCTGGGCCAAGCACTTCTTGCGGTAAGACGACTGTCCTGCTAAAGCCTCTCCTTTCTCTCCTTTGTATATTGAAAGTGCTTTCATATCCATCTGCGTGCCTCTCAGTGAGCCAGCCTGTAAGACAGACAGCTTGGAGAATGAGGGCTGATAAACGCCCCATTAGACAGGTAATTGCCAGAGTATTCTTTAAATCTTAATTACATTACACGTCAACAGTGTTCCCATCTTGTGATAAAGAAACAGATGTTTGGCACATATTATTTTTTACATATTATTTTTTACTGTTTTGTGCCTTCATAAACAAATACTGTATATGCATATTCACACGCCAAGCACTTGACAACATAGTATTTCTAAGTGGGGGCTTCCTTTGCTTTTAGCATAACTTCAGTTCTTCATGGCATAGATTCCACTAGATCTCAGAAACTCACTGTGAGACATCGGTAAATATTAAAATGAATACATCATATCATTTCTGTACTTCTGACAGCGCCAGGATCATGCTGCATGTATACTGCAACTCATCTGTGTTCTTTTGGATTCAGATTTGAAAAGTGAAGAGACAGTTGACCTTTGCACCACAACCAACAAATATTGAGTCAAGACAGGTTGGGTTCAATGGATTCTTGCTGGTCAACCAACAAGAATCTATAATCTGCTTCAGTAAAGTATTTGTTGGTCTTAGAATGAAACTGGCATTCATCATCATCCTTTGTATACTTATTTTTGACCTTAGCTCAAATCAAATGAAAATTTATTTCTATAGCACATAATAATACAACAAAGTTGACCAAAGTGCTTCACAGTCGGTAAGAGCAACAGCATAAGACAGAATAAAAAAGAAACAGTTAAAAGGAGGGTAGGAAACAATATGACAATTGTTTGAGACAAAAACTAGCCACAAAATAACATACTAGTTAGAATCAAAAGCCAGACTAAATAATAAGTTTTAAGATGCAATTTAAAAGACTGGATGGACTCGGAGGAACGAATATAAGGAGGGAGGTTATTCCAGAGTCTGGGAGCTACGACAGCAAAGGCCCGATCACCTCTGGACTTCAGACAACACCTCAGTTGCGTCAGGAGCATTTGATTGGAAGATCTAAGTGCCTTATTAGGGATATACAAATGAAGGAGTTCTCATAGATAGCTGGGAGCCAAATTATTTAAAATTTTAAAGCTAAGCAAAAGAATTTTGAAATTGACACAATAATTAACAGGGAGCCAGTGTAGGTTGGCTAAAACTGGTGTGATGTGGGCATAATTTCTAGCTGAGTGGAACGTCACGTTTCTTCTTTTTTACGACAGCAAGACAGCCCAGAGGCGAGACCGACAGGCATGACCGTTTTGGGGGCTGGAGATAGCTAAGAGTCAGGGCAAATAGTGGTCAACTTGGGACATCTCGGGCGGGTCCAGCAAGTGGATGGTCGTTGAGTTGGGCCCTCAGAGTGAAGCAAAAAAGATACTGGAGGGCTGTGCTCGATGAGGGAGAGCCAAAAGGCAGAAAACCAGAGCAGTTGGCAGGGCAGACAGATGTTCCTTGGACTAAAGGTTAACTTTAACAGCTGTATCTAAAGGTGAATCTTGGTATAGGCATTGCAAATCAGCCTTGGCTATAACTGCTGTGGTTCGGGATCCATATTTGTCACCCTTCAAATGTACAATAAACAACTCTTGAACAGGTTCAGAATCAGGATGGGGTTTTGTAGTGTAGATAAATTAGGGAGAAAAACTCTGGGCGATGACTGGGACATCAGCTGACTCAGGGCTAGAGCAATTGTGTCAACTGACTTGTAGTCACATTCAGGGATAGAGGAAATATCTGCTGAGTCAAGAGTCAACTCTGTAACAGGGGGCATGTTAGCTGTTTTTGACTCAAAGAGAGGGGAAAATATCTGCTGACACAGGAACAGGGGTGATGCTGGCAGACTCAGCTGACATTTTTCCTGTCCTGGACTCACATGTTGTCTCATGCATGTAAGGCAGCCACTGATTTAAAACTGTGTATGTGGTAGTCATAAGAGAACTCTGTAACATGAAGGAAGTCTTTATTTTAGGCAATCATGACTAACATAGCTAAAGTTTAAGCTTGTTGTTCACTGACCAGGAAAATGGAGTGGCCTTTGACTGAAGAGAGAGGATATGTTAGTAGATCCCACAAGAGACAAACATATTATATGTTAACTGTTCTGTGTGTTCGTTCACTGCATTCATAGTCTATAGTCATTTATACAGTATATAGTTTGATTATTTATTCCTTAGTAAACAAGTATTACTGTAGGACATCAAGGATGTGTAAGGCTGGGGTAATCATGTATTTATTTTTGTTCCATTCAATAAACTGCTCCTGTTTTGGGCTGACCTAATAGATATGTTGCTGTGACAACCAATCCAGCAACAGTTTTGAAGACCCCGTCCCCCTTCTAAAAAAAATAAAAATAAAATCCAGGATCACAACAAGTTGTCAACAATTTAATCCACCTAAAATGCTAATCCACATACGGAGAACAAGCCCCTGGGCTCTGCGGGATCCTACCATCTGTTGCAGGACTTCTTGTTCTTGTTGTTTAAGATGTATATTTGCGGTCATCTGGGATGGGTCAGACATTTTTATGATGGTAATGTGTGATGCATAAGAATGGAAACATCTGACGTATTGAAGACTTTTGGACAGTATTGGGGAAAAAAAGAAAAGAAAGTCATTTCAAACCCTGGCATAAATGAGGTCTCTATCTACCAGACAAAAGCCTACACGATAGCACTATATAACTCCAAAGTTTGAAAAATTATTTATAACCATTTAGCTGACGATATTACAGCTTACGTTTGCAATGTCTCCAGCTAAATTGTTGCAGTAGCCATTTGCAATAAAGGGACAAATGACCCAACAAATCACATCTTTTTGCCATTTTGTTTTGCTGAAGGCACAAATGCAGTTTTGAGCAAGAAAAGAACAGCCACATGCCCTTTTTATGCCTGACAGGTTCTCTATTTTCAGTAGCCCTCCATAACACATATTGAGCGCTAATGAATAAACTCCAATCCATGCACTGGTTCCCTCGCTGCAATTTACTATTGTTATAATGGCTGAAATAGCCATTCTGGCAAAGAAACAAAGTAGCACAGGGCAGCCAAATTCCATACAGGAGTATAAAAGAGTCAAAGGTTTATCAGGCTTTCAACAGTCTTTCTCTGTAGATGAAACTAAACTAATGACTGGGTAATAAGCGTCTCCTGGGACTCTAGAGCACACATACAGACAGGGCAGATGAGTGAAGGTTTACGGTACAGACGGTTTCAACACGAGACCAAATGCAGGAGGAATGCAGTGAGACTTGCAAAACTTGGAGCCGATCTAACGTGACAGGCCCAACCCTTTTCATTTTCGTCATTCGGCTTTCACTCATTTCCTGAAATTAGTGAACTGAATAGAAGCGAGTGAAAGGCGGCTCGTGAAAATGGAATGCTGTGAATGTGTGAATAGTAGCTGCTTTGTTTTGGAGTGTATACCTTACACATGAGAGCACCCTGAGCAATGAAGGTGTAATGCAGTGAAGCTCATCTTCATTTTGACAGCTTCCCCTCCGGTGGTAATGACATTAAGTGATGTGGGTAAATCTAGCGTGTCTCTATTTCCTGGTCTCTATGAGGAGAAGCTCCCTGATTGGCCTCAGAGTGTAAGAAAAATCTTTAAAGTTTATTGATGCGGCTGATGGTAAAATTGATGGAAATTGATTAATCTAATGCAAACACAGAGCAATAACAAACTACTCAGTTTTTAACTCCGGGGGCAAAAAAAAAAAGAAGAAGAAGAAAGATTGGCATTCTTTCCAAAGTCCACATATCAGGATAAAAGACAGACCCAAAGGACATTTGCCTAGTCAACTTTGGATTCGTCCTGTCATTTACCTAATCCTGATGTTCACACTCCAGTGGTGTGAATTGAGGGACAAGGAGAAGGGTGATGAGAGGATGAGAGACAGAGAGAGACCAGGGTTGTGATGGCTGTCTGTAGATGGTCCCAGGAGGGTGAGAAGGGTTGGGCCTGGCTGGACCAGGCTGGCCAGAAGCTAGAGCATGCCTGACAAGCCGCATCGGAGCCACTGACACATCTCTGAGTCTGAGCACTGACTCAAGTGGACACTATAGGACGCAACACAGCTAGAATCTCAAACACAGTCATCCAGGCAGGGCCATCTGAATGACACTAACATATCATGGCAAGATAAAAAAAACAACATTTTTTTTTTTATATAAAGCAGTATTTTGTTGGCTAATTTCATTTTTACTTTTTATGTAAAATAAACATAATCATATTAAAGTACACAGAAACTTTATTTAAACAATGTAGGCGGAAAAACAAATCCTTTTGGAGTCTAGTTTTAAACATTTCAACTGTAAATCAGTTAATTGGTTAATTAACCAGATAGTGTGCAACTGAACATAAATATATACCGTATGATCAGTAATATTTCACATATTTCAGAATGCTAGCAATCTGCAGTAAAAAAAAGCCCAAAATCTGACTTTGAGTTATTTGACCAAATATGAAATTTCCATGTATTTTTGGTAAGTTTAATGTAAACTCTAAATTTTTGTAGAAATCTAGTCAAATGTTATGTACTTGACTCATATGTGTGCAGTTTATACAAAATATATGTTCCTTTTTAATTATAATTTAATGATCAATAATTTGAATAAATAAAACTTTGACTTTATATACTTCAGTTGCATTTTACTCAAAGTTATATCCTCGTGTTTATGAGGGCTGAGAATCTTTTTTTTTATGCCGAACATATTTAAAAACAACAAGTAGCTTTGAAGCTGATCCTGGGGACCTCTGTGTAGTACGCTTTTGCAGTGTTTTGGTCAGTTAAAGTTTGGCTAAGCATAGCAATGATTGTAGTCACTCTTGTGTGTTTTCCCACGGTAATAGTTGTGGGTTTTTGTTTAGATGTTCTTTGTTTCTTGTAAAAGTTTAAGCCAAGGTTCATCAGCCCTGCAAAGAGCTGTAGCTACACTTGTTGGTAGATGGTTTTGAAATAATGTCCCTTTTAATCCAGTCTAAGCAGAAGAAAAACAACCAAAGGAAAACACACACAACGACTCCAAACCTAAAACATCTGAGAAAATCGCTCACCTTTTTTTTCTTGCTGATTCGAGAGTCTATTTTTGTATATCAGAGAAAAGTTTGGTTTAACCTACAGAGTGCAAATTACTCTCACTCACTTTGCACCAGTACTCTTCCACCTGGTATCCCCGTGCTTCAATCTCTGGAAACATCTTTTCTGAGATGGGCTTGTGCTGGGAGATTCATTTGGGCTTGGAATTGCTCACATCACCGCAATATTGAATCTAACCAAGCCAGACTGCAGCAAAAAGGACATTTGGACTGGATGAAATTGGATATTCTAGTAGTTCAATAAGCTTGAGGCCAGAACTGGATGGAGGCAAAGGCAATTATTCATGTTCGACACCGAAGTTGGCCAAAGTCTGAACTGCTTTTAAATAAAACAACACATCCAAATGGCATCATTACTGCTATCACTGGAGCTGATGGTTACTCTTATATGAGAGGTGAAAGGCTCTCAAGAACAAACAAGTCATCCTGTTTTCTACTTGAACTTCCTCATATCCTATGACCTGGATGACTGAGAATATTCTGCCACATTATTTCTATCCCACTGTTTTCCTGCTGGAGCCTGACTTTATTTCCTCCCTCGGGTGAGGACCATCTTTACTCAGCAGCATTTCTAAATAGAGAAATTGTTTGTTTGAAAAGGTCAACACTGTTAATTATACACCTCACAAGGATGAATGTCCCTGTGAGATTGAAGCTGGTTTTTCATAAACCCTCCCTTAACAGAGTGGACAGGTTTGAATCTTTAATGCTGCCATTACTGTTCTTTGAAGCATGCTCAATGAAACGATTTGAGCATGATCATTTCTAACTTACACGGGGAGAAATTTCAAGTCTATTAGGCGTGAAAGTACGAGGTCCTTAGACAGTGGCTCTTGAAGAGAAATTAGAACGTGAAGAGTGTAATTTTGACCACATTACACAGTTCTCTTGCCTTTGTTTGAATTGCATTTGTTTAATAGACTTAAATAATTCAGGCTTTGAATTCTGCTTCATATCTCTGACAGGCAGGCCCATTCTAATTACAGGCAATATATTTTATTGTGATTACAAATTCAGGCAAGAGAGAAAGAGAATAGGAAACTTTCTACAAGTGTCGGTGACAATTTCTTAAAATGGGTAAAAATGAGGGGTAATCTGAAAAGATTCCTATTTAGATGAAGGCTTGTTGTTGCCAATCACTTCAGGGCCACCCTGTGAAGCTTCGTTTGAGCACGGGGGAAAAAAAGAGAGGAAAAAAACCCCCACACATCACATTTCTAATGAGGGGGCCTAGACCATTAGCATTTGTGAAATTAGCAAAATCGCTTGCTTCGGTTTGATGAGATATCTTTAAAAAAACCCTTGATTGTGATCGTTTCGAGAAGATGATATCTCTTTTTCCAAATGCCAGATTGCATGTCATCATCTCTGGTGTTGTCCGCAGTTCTGGCGACTAATGACAGCTGATTTATGGGTGATGCATCAGGATAAGATCCAAGATTTGGCCCGTTTTTTCCCCCTCTGCATCTTACGCAAGCACATAATGTAATCTATAAGATTTAATGGAAAGCAAGATAAAACACTGAATCAAAAAGATGCATTGTGCAGTGCACTAATGGAATATGTAAGTGAATCCTGAAATGTCCAACAGTATCTTTAGTGCACTTACCAGGAGCTGAGTGTGCTGGCTGATATTATTTGTTTGCTCTCAGAGTGATCTGAGGCTGTGCTGCTGTGCTGTGGGGATGGAACTTGATGGACGTTGAGAGGTGCTTGGCTGTGGCCTACTGTAGTGGCTGATCTGTCTGGGATCAATACCAGCTAATTACAACCCACATTGATCCAGAAGGCTCACTAATTTAGAGCCGAGCCCCGGCCCTCTCCATACAGAGCCACTGAAGCAGCTCCAATCCCAGCCCTCTGGCCCTGCAAACATCTCACTCAGCACTAAGCAGCTCATTATCTCTTAGGAGCAACTAGTGGGGCATTTGCCTGTCTCCTAGGAATAGCTTTAATAGTGGAAGACTGGATACCTGTATAGGATGCTATAGATTTTCAGATGTCACCTTTATTTGTTTTTTCTTGTCACCAAAGGTAAAGGTATTTAAGTATTTCTGATCTAGAGTTAACAATACAGGCGTTATTTTGCTTCTGAGTAAAAAAAAAGGACACCTACCTATTCCTACTTGATTTGCTCTTTTATTGGGTGCAGATCCACACTGGTGAAGTCTAAGTTTTTTATGACCTGGATAGAGATGCTTCATAGCTTTAAGGCAGATTTGTGATTTGTTCTAACAAAAAGAAAACCTTAAGTACAATACCCACTCATCCTGTCCCCTCAGATTCCATAAAGTGTGATTTTATAAAGAAAACTTTTAATTTAGCGCCCCTGTTTCGAACCATCTGGATGAACAGTTTGGCAGCAATACATCCATTTGGCTTCCTGTTGCAGTGTGCATGTGCAAGCATGTGGTTTGGCTTGTGTGCCTCCAAGATCAAGGCCACAATCTTTTTATCCTCTGCCCTGCTGCAAGCAAGCTTTGATCTGACATTTTGAATGTTGGACCTTCTGTTCTTCCAATGTTCTGCCCTCACACACCTACGTTTGTGCTGCAGCTGGCGTTGGGAAGTTTGGCGTGACCTTTGTAGACTCTTTTTGGTGTTCAGGTGTCAATGACCCATTCTGACTGCATCTGAGGAGCACAAATAGAGGAAGGTAGGTGAGGTGAGATAGAGGAAATCAGCAGCCCTCACAAATTCGCCATCAGCTCACGCTCGGGGCAGATGTGAGCAGACTACCCACGTTAGTTAGATGCTTCTGTCTTCCTGCATGTGACCTCTGCCTCACTGTAGCATTCATCCCAGGCTAACCACCGTTTTTACCGTTCCGTTTTGGCACTTTCAACACCATTCAACTCCATAAGATTGCCTCGCTCTGCAGCTATTATAGCACTTCCTCGCTCTTCCAGATTGAGCGTTTTCACTTACACACCTATCTTTGCGCTCCTGTTTTTCATCCGTCTCACACCATTTCCGTCTCATGCTCCAATTGCTGGATCACCCCAGGCTCTCTTAAAAGTCCACATTCACAACAGCTAAATTCCGCTAAGCGGGAGCCCGGGGTATAATTGCTTCTTGTACTGTGGCGTGGTCATCTTGTACCACTGGTTAGCACATGCGTGCACACAAACATAAATAAGAGCACGTGAACAGGCTTACATTTACTCTCTCAGATACACGCACTGAAATCGGGGCACACACACGCAAATACCATTATAGAAAAAGGTTGTCATTATTTTGCTTAGGCCTTAACTGCCTTTTAACCTGCTGTGCCAGACACAAGCAGAAAGGGGTGTCTGCACTAATAGCAAGTGATGAATAGACCACTCACCTTTAATTCCTTGTAGATTTTTTAAGTATGCCCTCACCTCAAATGGGCTAGGTAAAAAAGAGTCATCTGTAGCCTATAGGTTGCAAAGGTGGAGTTAGATGTATTTTTTCTAAAATTAAACAACCAAAAAATGTGTAGGCTACATTTTACGTTGATAACAAACTGAAGAGTTCAAATATGATTAGGCTAGGCAATATGAGTACTACTATGAATACTAGATTTTTCTCATCTCAGGAAAGCCGGGATGATGAAAGGGGTCTAATTCTGAGTCTTACGCTCATGTAATTTTGCACAATGAGGGATAATAATAAAGTTTTAAAGTGCATCTCACACAAAACATGGCCATGCTTGTAAAATATGTACACTAATACAGTACTGGCTTGAATTCAAAAAGTATCATACTTGTGAGGGCCACCCCTTTTTCCCCAGCCCTGGCATTATACAGCCTACATACAGATATGAATCGGCTCATCTCAAGTAGAGCTGGCGACAGGTGCAATCCATAGTAGTAGGAAGTAGTTGCCATCACAACTGAAAATATCTCACACTCGAGCAAGAAGTGTCTACCAAGTGTGAAAAGTATCTGCCATATGTGGCAAAAAAAACATGTCTGGAGAGACAAGGTGAGGCAAAAAAATTGCTTTGGTGGCTGGTGAGGAGTGTGGTGAAGAGGCAAATACACTGTAAGCAAGTGCATGGGGAAGAGATGCTTTGTCGCACTTGCTATGTGACAAACACAAAGAGTAAATGTAGCTAAAAAGCTGATTAATTTGTTAAAACTGATATATTTAACATTTTCCCCTCACCTATTTTGAATTTATATATAGAAAGTTGGACTGAGTGAGTTGAGAAAACCAAGTGAGAAATCATTTATAATCCATAATGTTAAAATTGTTTGTTTCCAAAACTCAAAACTGCAAAATACCAGCAAACCATATGAGACACTGGTAACATTAATATAGTTAGAAATGCAAATGTGCATTCTTCACATATTATGCTTTCTTGTGATGTCAAAAAGACAATTTTTGCCACGGCCATTATCACTCCAAATTACAATTAATCATAAATAATGATGAGAACTGCTTTATATGCACTTTTCAGTGTTCATAAATGTTGCCTGAGATAATCCCCACTCCCACCCCGCTACTATGTACACTTTCTATCACTCAATGCCAAGCTCTAACTTGTGGTCAAATGAGGGTTGATGGTCCACATAGATCCTTTTGTAGCTTGGCACCACTGTGAGTTTAACCTCTTTACTGTGCCCGAAACAGGTATGAATAACCCATGACTCATTCTTGTTTTTTTGTTTTTTTTTGGGTTCCAAAGCCCATCTATCTTGCAGGTCTTGTATGGCAGGATGTTGAGACAATCATGCTAATGGAACTGTCTCATTTTAATTCATGTGCTAATGTATCTCTGAATCATTTCTTTCCTCCACAACAGACAAAGTACATTTTACAACTTCTTGAAAACATGTTAAATTAGTAAACAGGTAAACAAAGTCCGTGTACTAGCGAGTCTCTCCATCATCTCATCTGAAATGGTATTTCTGTTTTTTTTTTTTAAGTTGTTTTTTTGCCCACTTGTATTTCTTTCCTGGAAAACATCTCTTCCTGTCAATGAAGATGTTTTTTTTTTTTTTTTTTACCCCCCACAAGCCTATTTCTGCAGCAGGAGCTCGAGACAATGGAATACATTTTCACATGAAAAGCTGGGGACGGAAAAGGAGCAGGAGGATGTAGTACTGTGCCCTTCATCCGTGTTACCATGGGGATTAACTGTACTGCACCCTCCAGGACTCTAATTGGCTGAAGAGGGTTCCATTTGGCCTCTTAGAGTCCCACTCACAGGTTCTTTCCATTGCATGTTCCATCTAGCCACTTCACTGTCCTATTCACATGGAAAATAGAGATCTTGGATGCACTGATAAAACGCTTAGAGGACAATTTCAGTTTTTTTGCCACTCTTTTGTCAATCATACACTGCACTGCATCTTTGACAGAATTTTTAAAGAGAACATGCTATGGAAAATATTTCCAAACTTCAATATTTAATCCCAGTATGTCTGTAGAATCCCAAAATCTAAAACACAATCCCCTTATTTTGTCCTTTTCCTCAGCGATCATAATGCGTATCTCTGAATGTGGCGTTTTGCTTACAGTGGATTGTGATGTAAAACCGACACGAGCATATCGGATCAGATCTGCCTGAGCAGCAAAAACCTCTTAAAGTTTAAATGGCTAGTGGTTGAATAAACTAAAAAAAAAGCAAGAGTGATTTTAATGTAAACCCAGCATCTTTTTCTGACGTCAAGATTCTCACAAAAACAAAACGTTACCATTAGCTGTTATCATACGTCCACTGCTCTGAGCCATGTCAGCGTGTTAATGCTGAAAGACAGAAATTTGAAATTGTGGAAAAGTTAAACTCAAACACTTCTGCAGAAATCAACAAACATTCATACAAATAAAATAAAAAAAGATTTAAATCCGGCTTCTATTCTCTTGATGCCATCTCCTTACAGCTACTTTTAAAATGCTCCTTGGAAGTCTCAATCTGACAGCTTGTATTTTCTCATTTGTAATGCATGCAGGAATCTCTTCCATTGTGTCAAAAATGGTGACTCTAACTTAAAGTTGCAGGGTGCCTTTTGGATTGGTTGGCAATCAGGGGCAGAGGCTCTAGTTGTCTGATCCCTGTGCTAAGACTGGCTTTAGGGGCATAGAATAGTGTCTTAGGGTCTTTTTCAAGAGTGAGAGCAGAGCGGAGTGGGAGGTTGACAGACGGAGCCTCAGCAGTGATAAAATCACCAATCTGTTGTGGTGCAGACTTATGTTCTTACCCTCACCTATGGCCACGAGCTGTGGGTCCTGACCAAAAGAACGAAATTATGGATACAAGGTACAAGGAGCTCCCTCTTAGAGATAGGGTGAGGAGCTCTGTCGTTTGAGAGGGCCTCGGAGTAGAACAGCTATTCCTCCACATCAAAAGGAGCCAGTTGATGTGGTTTGTGTATCTGACAAGGATGCCTCCTGAATGAAGTGTTACAGGCATGTCATAATGAGAGAAGGACCCAGGCTAGATTAAGGACACGGTAGAGAGATAATGTCTCAAGGCTGGCTTGGGAACACTTCAGTATCCTCTAGATGAGCTGGAGAAGGTGGCCAGGGATTCTTTACCTTTCAGATTAAACTGCTTCCTCCAGGACACAGACCACTACAAGCAGCAGAACATCGATGGATGGATGGGTGGGTGAAGTTTCAGGAAAACTGTTGGTACCATGGTAGATGGCACAAAAGACATCTAGAACATCACACTGACAGCGAGGCCCTGGGAGATGAATGTGAAGGTTTAAAAAAAGCCTTCCTTTGAACGTTTCCGACTTTAACTTAATTAAAATAGCAGATAGTTGTGCTATCAGATGTACTGATCAGTGTTTATTTACAGCTGCCTGAAGGATGGTACGGCACCAACATGTGATCACACTTCTCTTAACCTTGCCTCACAGGTGAAATCACAATAATTCCTGCTTCTCCACAGTGACCCAGGTTGTGAAGAAGAGAGTGGCAACTCATTTAAACTGTAGGAAACATTTACCTGACATTCATCAACTTCATTGTTACAGCACTACAATAATAAGACAAATAAATGCTACTTGAACTTTTGCGACCCTACAGCTTAAAAGTCCAAGTCAACAAAACGTAGGATTTATAGCAGTGCTTACCTTTGCTTTAACAATGAACAATTTTTTGTTCTTCACCTCCCATGTGGTGGCATTTTTTACCCATCCAGATCAAAAATACACGCAGCTGTCTGGCAACTGGCAGCAGCGTAAAGTGAGCGATTCTTTACAAGATACATGCAGATGTTAACAAACTGGAGCTCTGGGAGAGTCGCCACGTTAGTGAGTCGGTCATATGACAGAAAACTATGGCTATCACAGCTGCAACTTACACTGTATTTACCTGTAAAAGGATTTCTCAGAAAGAACAACAGAATTTCTCACTCACATCTGCGTCTGCAGTGGGGGTGTGAAATTTATCTTTTGACATTCTTAAGGCTTATTGTCTGGTTTCCATTTCTGAAAGAGCCAGAGAAATCTGTGCTTTTTGTAACACCATCAAGCCTACATTCTTAGACCACCATGCCATTTGGAGTGCTTAATGCAGCAAGCACATTCGAATGAGCAAAATGGTGCATAAATTGGAGGGTTTTGCAGTTTATTTAGATGACGTGGTTGTGTACTGTGACACATGGGAAGAACATCTCTGAGAGAGTGCGACAATATTTGTCAGGTAGTTTTGGGCACAGTTGACTGTGTCTGTTTAAGTTTGCAAAAGTTGCCCTAACCTACAGTGGGGCAAAAAAAGTATTTAGTCAGCCACCGATTGTGCAAGTTCCCCCACCTAAAATGATGACAGAGGTCAGTAATTTGCACCAGAGGTACACTTCAACTGTGAGAGACAGAATGTGAAAAAAAAATAATCCATGAATCCACATGGTAGGATTTGTAAAGAATTTATTCGTAAATCAAGGTGAAAAATAAGTATTTGGTCAATAACAAAAATACAACTCAATACTTTGTAACATAACCTTTGTTGGCAATAACAGAGGTCAAACGTTTACTATAGGTCTCTACCAGGTTTGCACACACAGTAGCTGGTATTTTGGCCCATTCCTCCATGCAGATCTTCTCGAGAGCAGTGATGTTTTGGGGCTGTCGCCGAGCAACACGGACTTTCAACTCCCACCACAGATTTTCTATGGGGTTGAGGTCTGGAGACTGGCTAGGCCACTCCAGGACTTTCAAATGCTTCTTACCGCCCGGGCAACAACTCCTTTGTTGCCCGGGCGGTGTGTTGTGGATCATTGTCATGTTGGAAGACCCAGCCTCGTTTCATCTTCAAAGTTCTCACTGATGGAAGGAGGTTTTGGCTCAAAATCTCACGATACATGGCCCCATTCATTCTGTCCTTAACACGGATCAGTCGTCCTGTCCCCTTGGCAGAAAAACAGCCCCATAGCATGATGTTTCCACCCCCATGCTTCACAGTAGGTATGGTGTTCTTGGGATGCAACTCAGTATTCTTCTTCCTCCAAACACGACGAGTTGAGTTTATACCAAAAAGTTCTACTTTGGTTTCATCTGACCACATGACATTCTCCCAATCCTCTGCTGTATCATCCATGTGCTCTCTGGCAAACTTCAGACGGGCCTGGACATGCACTGGCTTCAGCAGCGGAACACGTCTGGCACTGCGGGATTTGATTCCCTGCCGTTGTAGTGTGTTACTGATGGTGACCTTTGTTACTTTGGTCCCAGCTCTCTGCAGGTCATTCACCAGGTCCCCCCGTGTGGTTCTGGGATCTTTGCTCACCGTTCTCATGATCATTTTGACCCCACGGGATGAGATCTTGCGTGGAGCCCCAGATCGAGGGAGATTATCAGTGGTCTTGTATGTCTTCCATTTTCTGATGATTGCTCCCACAGTTGATTTTTTCACACCAAGCTGCTTGCCTATTGTAGATTCACTCTTCCCAGTCTGGTGCAGGTCTACAATACTTTTCCTGGTGTCCTTCGAAAGCTGTTTGGTCTTGGCCATGGCGGAGTTTGGAGTCTGACTGTTTGAGGCTGTGGACAGGTGTCTTTTATACAGATGATGAGTTCAAACAGGTGTCATTCATACAGGTAACGAGTGGGGGGACAGAAAAGCTTCTTACAGAAGACGTTACAGGTCTGTGAGAGCCAGAGATTTTCCTTGTTTGAGGTGACCAAATACTTATTTTCCACCCTAATTTACGAATAAATTCTTTACAAATCCTACCATGTGGATTCATGGATTTTTTTTTCACATTCTGCCTCTCACAGTTGAAGTGTACCTCTGGTGCAAATTACTGACCTCTGTCATCATTTTAAGTGGGGGAACTTGCACAATCGGTGGCTGACTAAATACTTTTTTGCCCCACTGTATGTGGGACAAGAAGACGTTCATCCTATCAGTGTAAATGTTTTGACAACATAGGCATTCCCAGTTCTTTCAAACAAGTAGGAATTGCTGTGTTTCCTAGGAATATTAGCCGATATGATCACAGGCTTTTCCACAATTATTTTGTGTTTTGTCACATGTACTACTGATGAACTAATGTTATATTTCACTTTTGTTTTCTTTATTAATAAATTTAATTTTCATACGAGTCATGTGTAATCTCAACATTTTGACATTCCCGTTTGATATTGTATTTTGCTTTTCACCAGCTCTTCTTAAAAGGTATGTGTGCTCCAGCAGCTCGATTTAATGCTACAGATGTTGAAACAGACAATTTAGAATAGTGCTAAAATCTGGAATTTCTAATGGTATAAACAACTTAAATATAAACAGATATAAAAGGGATGTTTACTATCCAGAAAAAATTAAATAGATTAAAAAAAAACAAAACAAAGAAAAGAAAAGTGCAGCCTACCAGCAAGCTAATTGCTACTAAATTGGTAAACCATCGCACAGGTTAATGCTACAAAAGGCTTTCCGGTAAGATGTTATATATGATGGAAATCTGATAAAATGATGCAACTACTTCCGCTTCTTCTTTTTATTTTCACCCCTACACTCACCCACCCATGCTCTGTTTTTCATTTTATATTCACAAAAGGTTATTTCGCCAAATCCGCTCGCATAGCCCTTTCCGTTATCAAGATGAACTGCTGATGTGCCTCAGTGCAGAAGACAAATGTGCAAAGTCAGACAGCACTCTGCCCATCTCCAAAAGAATGCCCTCAGTCAGACAAATGCGCTTATCTCAGATGTATTCTCACAAAGTTCTCTGTGCTGACAAAGAAGTGCAACTTCACACTGGAGTTTTGCTCAAAGCGTATCCAAAACACTACAGAGACACAGCGCCATTGTTGACACGGCCCAATAGTGAGACCTGTTATTACGTTTATGTTAAAGGTAAGAATTAAAAGTCACTTATTTAATTCTACTCAGATTTCGGGGTCTTTGTCCACGCTGTAATATCTGAAAAATGCTTTATTCAATCAACGACGGATTAGCTTGCGTCAGTATTCTCCATATTAAAACTTTCTCAAAAGCACCAGATTGTAGGTAATGTGGGCAGATTATCTGTTTGATTCATCGATCGTGGCTCTCGTCTCTTTCTTGTCTCTATCAGAGTTCCTTTTTCAACTTTTTAGGCAATGTCAGGCTGTCAGATGGTCAGTCCACCAATTTGGTCCACACTAAGTCTGGATGGATTGCCATGAAATTTGGAACACTCCCCAGTGGATAAATCCCACTGACTTTGGTAGTACTCCAGTTTTTTTTCCCGTCTATGTGACGGATTGACACAAACATTTTTACAGGGATTTGTGGTACCAAAACATCAAGTCAGTCCGGCTTTCCACCAGTGCCACTGCATGGTTCACGCTCATGATTTCAAGAGAAAAGTGTGAAAAACTTTTGACCTACTGACACGAAACTTGGTATAAACATTCATGTTTTCCACTTGATAAATTTGTAATAAGTTTGACTTGACATCTTCCCCCGACCTCCACCTTCACCATCAGGTCATTTCTTTCCCTGAAAAACCTTCATTAATAAATAAATTTTAAAAATATTAAAAAATTGGATTTTGAGTTCCTTGACTTTCCTCCTCAGTCATTAGTGGTTTTCTAGAAATCACCAGCATGAGGAAAATATTTGGCAGTCGTAGCTGCAGAACATCTAAATCAAAAACGATGAAGTAAAATGCCGAAAAGGTCTCATGTGCTCAAAACAATGTCATGAAAACAATGCAGGCTATATAAAGTCCACCCTCTGCAGTCGTAATTCTCGTTTTATCTGCCGTGACACAAAATACATACAGATTTGAAATTCAGGAAACACATTATACATAGAATACTCTGAATATAGTCTAGCATCAACTGATAATATGCTAAAAAATGATGTTCCAGACAGAGGAATCTCCTCTGGCGCTGAAGCAGCCTGATCTGCCTATCTAACTACCAGACAGTGTGACCTGAATACGGCGAGAGGAAAACTGTCAGCACTGTCTTCTTTTCTAGGCTCATTTGCTACTTGAACAGATGCACAAGCCCTAAAGCAGAAACAATGAGATAATGTGATAGGTTCCGTCAGATGCATTCTGACAAATACAATTGACCTTGTGTAATGGCTCTGTTTGGAGCAGCTTTCCTGCTCAGTCAAAAGGGCCATAGCATAGTGGGCTTAGTTAAAAAAAAACGGAGACAAAAAAGAAAATACACCAGCAGGACTGAAAGTAAAATACTGTTGTGTGTAATCAGTATAACATAGAGACAGATATAATATGACGAAATTAAAAATGGCTTGTGTCAATCGCGATAAGAGCTAATACATATAAATAAATATAAAAAAAGTGTACAACGAAGTTTGCAGGTTATGTGTGCTATGTTTTTTAATGAAATAATAATAATAATAATTATTATTATTTTGCAGAACACTACAGAATTTCTTACATTCCACAACTCAGAAGAAACTTTTACTAATGGACACAGAAAACTGCTCCTATCTATCTATCTATCTATCTATCTATCTATCTATCTATCTATCTATCTATCTATCTATCTATCTATCTATCTATCTATCTATCTATCTATCTATCTATCTATCTATCTATCTATCTATCTATCTATCTATCCACGATCAAATAATATTAGTGAGTGCTACCTCCTAAGTAAATGAAAATTACATTTACCGAAGTGATATGAAATTAATTCCTAGTAAAAATAATTAGGGGATAAAAAACAATTTGTATCTGTTATTTGTAGTTTTTGCCCCACAGCATGAAGGCTGTAGGTTTGCTCGTTAGCTTGGGCCGCTCTCTGTGGAATTTGGATGTTCTCCTTGTGCTTGCAAGGATTTTGTATTTGGGTTCCAGTTTTCTCCCACTGTCCAAAGACATCTGTGTTAGATTAATTGGTGATTTAAAAAAATGTGTATATGTATGTGAGTGTAACATGTCAGGTGTCAGTTGAATTAACCCTGCACCCAGCAGTGTTTTGCTGCTTGTCACTAGGCAAGGCAGGTGACTGCTCTGGGACCCAGGACAGTGGGGGGCCATGAGGGCTGACAAAATTTAGATTACAGCAGTGGCGATGTGCAAAGTTTGCAGTGACATAGGAGGGACCTGATCTCCCTAATAGGGCCTAGTCTGACTTCACTCACTGCAAGTGGTATGCATGATTCTTTTTACAAAAACCTAATAACTGAGTGGGTACACTTTTAAATGATTCATAGTACAAGAGTGCAAGACTCCTGTCCCTTTGACCACACCCACCAGCTTTGCTATAATGTACTGGCAAACCCTGGAGTACATCCATAGCTGGACTGGCCATCGGGCATACCGGGCATTTGCCCGGTGGGCCGCTGGCGATATTTTGATTTTATGGGCCGATGGATTTTTTTTTTTTTTTTTTTTTTTTAGGAAGGGTATATATAATGAAAGGTGTTGGATTGGCCAATTGGTTATGATCGACCAATTACAGCCGAGGAGGCCGGATGCACCCTCCCCCTTGTTTAGCAATCAGGTGATTTTCGCACATTGCATGCCAGGAACTCATGGCAAAACAATCCAAGTACCGCATCAAATGCAAGCATTTGCAGCACCACAAAACGTTCATTCTCCGGTTCCAATACCTTCTTGCTTTTTCTTTGCCGCACAAAAAAGGAATGTACAAAACAAAAGGAGAACAATGCCGGTCCGTACAAAGACAGACATGATGAAAAGTCAAAGAAAAGATACGAGGAAAAAATCAAAGGAGTGAAAGGGTCAGACCCTTACGAGCACACAGAGTGGACAAAAGACGTTAGCGTGCTGCCCAACTTTCACCACGCTCATATTTATAATTATACGGTTCTTGGAGTGAGTGCATACACTCATGAAGTTTAGTAACTTCAGGTCACTGCAACAAGCCCAGGTACAGTTTACCGACGGATGGGTACAGGACCATCGTACGTATCATAAGTTTACCAGTCTCACAAATCGTCGTCATAAATACACATTCATTAACCGTTTATTAATATAACCTTTGAGCTCAACCGTAATTAATTAGTAATGGAAATAATTTCTGGTAGCATTACAGAAATGTAGCAGTGACAATAATATTGTATGTTGTAATCGCAATGGACAATTAGTGATACAAAACAACTGTTTTATCCTGTGAATAAAAGTATATGTTTTTGTCAATGTACCATGGTAATAACAGAAGCGAAACACAATATTGTGTCAGGACAATTGACTATTTATTCATAATAAATAAAGGAGCATAGCGCGACAATTTCTGTTCAGCGCCAGACTTGCTTATAACCTATATCACCAATTATGTTAAGAAAAATGACGTATTAACTACTACAAAACTCTGACCTTTGTGGGAATGCTTGGAGCAGACTAACATGTGAGCTGGAGTGTTCTGAGACGTTATATTTGGTATATCCAGACCATCTGTCGGCTCTTACTTTGGAAACATGGCTTAAAAAATTTCTCTTCAACGACGTAATCCAATAAAAAAAAGAAAAAAACGATCTCTTTACCCGTCGGCTTCCCGTGGCTGTCATGCGACCGGCTATTGCAGTTAATAATACAACAGCTTCTTGCCATTTTTTGTGTTTCTTTTTATCGCTGTGTAACTGAGTTCAATTGAAAGCCTGCGTGCGCTAGTACCTCTTGCCACAAGTTCCCAGAATCCTTTGCGGTTTTACCCCAGAATGACGTCACATTTTCAATCTTTATCCTGGTGGGCCGGTCTCTAGTCAAAATGCCCGGGCCGATTTTTTGTCCCAGTCCAGCCTTGAGTACATCTACATCACTGCAGAAAGGTAGGATTAGCTGGTTGAGGTCAGAAAAAAATAAGGATTTTCAGCAGGTGCTGCTCTGTAAATATCAAATACATACAGCTGTTGCTTCAGGCTATGTTTAACTGCTGCTGCCTCACAAAAACCTACAGGTAGCAGCAGCATATGGTAATGCTGAGAATGTGGCCTCTGTAACAAATGTGAGTGCCGCTAAATGCTTTTTGGCAACCAATCAATCTTAACAATGGACAAGCTGGGTTTCATTTTCCCCCTAAGAATAATAAACGTGGAGAAAAGTGCCAGCGGAGAAACTTGTTGTTGTAATAATTAAACATCGTCAAAAAAATCTAACATGCCTGTAACAAGGCAACAGGTAAAAGAAATTAGCAGCCTGTTGTTATGGAAACAAGATGTGTGTTGCACCTATTATTACTTGTCACACACACAAAAAATCTCCAGGTCGTATTTTTTTCTCTTCCACATATTAAGCATGTTACCTATTATCAGAGTCTTATGCCACAAAGTGTGAGGACTTTTCATGGCCAGCCAAGATGCTCAATGCTTACTAGATCTTTTCTAACACAAATAGAACATTTCTGGACATCAATGAAACACTCGTACTGGTCATGGACCTTGTATGTATATATTTTTCAGATATGTGAAAAGGAGAGTTTGATCAGTTCTGTTTTCATACATTTTGTTTCTTCTTTACAGACATGTGCAGATGGTTTGATGCTTAATCACGATGGGATCTGAAGTTTTGTTGTCTTGAGGAGACATGTGACTTCAAATCAATACAAAGGTGACCTTAACGATCAGATTTATCGCATGATGAAACACTTCTGTCCTAACCGGATGGTCAAGGAAGCTGTTGCACACATGCATAAGCCATGAGTGCGTCACTTTATAGTTGTTTGACAAACATATATTGTATGCTATGGTCTTCCCAGTCATCCCGATCAGCGTTCTCCAACTAAACTGAGGGAATATTGTTAATTAGTCACCTGTATGTGCACAAGGCTGCTTTCACAGATTTTATTCCTTAGGAGGAACACAGATAATATTTAAGAAGAGGGAAAATGTTACATCATGTGATTTTCCCACTTAGCCTGCGCAGTCCTTTCTCAGCGCTTTCTTCCACGCTTGGATAAAAGCCGTCTTCGAAGTGCACTTACAGAAATTTCTCATCATAAACTCAGCTATGGGCAATAATTCACACAAATTCACTTCAAATGCTCTCAGCCAATGGAGTAATGAAAGGTATTTTGCAAACAATTGGTCCCTCTACTACTTTGCACCAAAGGGAGAAGAAGCAGTGACTGAGTGAGCTGTGACATTGTGCTAGCGTCAGCAGGCGCTCAAGGAAACGGGCTCCTCCGGCACACGGAATTTAGCCAGGATTAATGAAGATGCCAAAGTCACCCCTTGGCTCCTGGCTCTAATGGCGCAACACACAACCTTAATGCAGTCAACACAGGACGCCATATGGCACCATTGCCGCTCACACACGGGGAACTTTTTGAGCTGAAACCCCAGTGCACTTGAGAGAAAATACAGGCATTGCAGATTTGTTTGCACACGCGTTTGTGCACACTTGCGCAGGATTGTTAAAATCACATCTAAGTGCATCCCTGGCTAATTTAGACCAGCCTTTTAGCAGACAATCCTCTGGTGCCCAAGCATGAGTGATATACAGATCCACCCACAAAGGCCCAGGCTCTATCTATCTCCTATGTCATTGGCATTCTAAATCTCTCAGTCATGCCTGCATCCATAATGGCCCAATTACTGCCAATGGGGATCCCACTCCCTATCTGACAATTACATCTGTTAGAGTTTGAGAGCGTTAATGCCTAAAAAATATCAATTAAGGTGATTGATCAGGATGTTAATATCCTATTAAACAGCAGTCTGGGGCTGCAGAGCATTTCTGTTGATTGGGCTGAAATGAGAGAGACTCTCCAGCATGAAGTGACTGTAGTTTAGTGGGCCAGTTAGATTGCTGATCTAATGAACACAGAGATGGCCCAGAGTTGCATTTTATTGCCAGATAAACCTGGACAAGAACAACTTTGGGTAATTGCTACTGAAAGGCATTTCATGGAGCAATAAAACGCCAAGTGGACAGACAACTTTCTAGTCATGTGAGCCAGAACCAGACAGTTATGCTGGTTTTCAAAGGACAAGAACAGGGGCTTTGAAAATCACACTTTTAACATGGTATCACACAGTATAATAATTCTCAAAGGATCCTTCACTTCAGCCGACATGAATCAACATTTATTTTTCATTAAACTCGCCGCCATTCACCGTTGGAGTACAGCAAGGTGTGCCTGTAATCCTCATTTACAAATTCCCAGAGTAAACTCTGACATGGGCTTTTTTAGTTGGAGTGTTAAATTTGCCTCGACAGTGTTTTATCTTGAGGAGATGGCAGTCTTCTTCTTCTTACGAGCATTTTAGCTATACTACCTTCATATCATATCGTGGTTGTAAACGGTGCAAGCGCCGAATTTTACTTCTCCATTCAACCCAATTCACCACGTGAAGAGGATATCTGGTATTTAAGCTCGCCCTGAAACGATTGGACGCGTTTTCAATTGCAACACGACTCCTTTCTACTCGACTGATTGTTTGGAAACATAAAGGTTCTCCTTGCATTGTTGGTGAGCACAGTGAAGCCTTGAATAAGGGGGCAATTAAATTCTAAAGTGTAATTTCATACATTTGCAGCGTGTTACAAAATGTTTCCTCTTTTTATCGTCTTGTCGATGATCACCAGAGTGCCGCACTCATCCCTCCCTCTGTTCACCCCCCGCCCCTTTCTCTCCTCCACAGCCTCCATTTTTGAAAGGCTCCTCGCCGTTCCATTCTTCCCCTGGCATGGCATCACACACTCATTTCATTTCTCATTTACAGACTGATAATCAGAATGTCATTACAGTGTCCACACTGGGCCGCTGGAGGGGTAATTGAGCAGCATAAAAGGCATTTGAAAGAGGGATGAATAATAGAACCGGAGAGGGGGGTGAGTGGCGAGCTGGACTTAGGCCTGCTATCTCAGGTGTCTGGCTGCTATCGGGTGGCATCCACCTTCGCATTATGGTTAACCATGTCTACGTCAACCTCATTTTTCACCTCCAGCACATTAGAGGCTGAGCAGGCATCAACACTCATCTGGGGGAAAAAGGAGAAAATCAATAGGAGAGTTTTAGAAGGTCAAGTCAAGCATCAACAATCGCTTTACATCACAGAAGCCACCCAGTTTTAGATGTTAAAACGGAGAATGATTTTGCCATTGATGGGTGTGTTTTAATGTCTTTGGGGGAATTCCGCACAGTTGCATCTTCTCACAGAGCACGCCCACTCAGGCAGAGGTTATGGCCATGTGTCACCGGCATCCTGCATCCTGCATCCTGCATCCTGCATCCTGTCTTTATCTCATCCTCACAAGCCAGCTGATTATTTAATCACTGGATGGGCACAAGCCGCGGTTTCGCAAGTTCACTCCTAAACAATAAGTCTGATCAGAGCGATTGAAATCCCGAAATCGAGCGAGGCTCCTTTGGTTTGAGTGGCAAACACAACAAGAGTTGCATCATTATAATCTAATGTTTATTTTCTTTGTGCCCCCCCCCCCTCGCATCCACCTGTACTGTGGTGTGGCAGCTTGGCCTGGCGCCAGCCCCCGTTTGGCTGCGGTGGTACATTTCCATCTCATTCATCACATAAAGACAGATAATCAGAAAGTCATTACAGTAGCTTGACACCAGTGCTTGCCCCAGGAAGACAGAGTAATTGAGCACCACAGAAGGGGAGAGAGCAGACTGAGCCAAGGCCATGTGGTAATGAATGTAAGATGTCGACATGAGAGGAAAGGAAGAGAGGCTCTCAACGCACAGAGACCTGGACGGACAGAAAACGAGACTGACAACCAGGGAGCATGGGAGACTGTGTGTGGGTAACGTGGACAAAGCTAACATTGTGAAATGAAGGAGGGAGAGTGGCAGTAACAAACACTGACATGACTTTCAGGTAATTGAATCAATACACAGACTGTCAGGGAGAAGAAACCACTGGAAGGTCCTGTGATGTTTTGGTAACTGTACCGGGCAGGGCTACACAGAGCACCTGTATAAAAAAGCCCAAAGCCGACTGTACTTCCTCAGGAGGCTGAGGTCTTTTAACATCTGCAGGAAGCTCCTGAGGATGTTTTACCAGTTAGTGGTTGCTGGAGTACTTTTCTATGCTGTGGTGTGCTGGGGGAGCAGCACAGCAAAGAGGGACTCATCCAGGCTGGAGAAACTGATCAGGAAGGCTAGCTCTGTGGTCGGCATGAAGCTGGACACTCTGGTGACAGTGGCAGAGAAAAGGACATTAAAGAAACTGATGGGAATTATGGACAATGCTGGGCATCCTCTGCACACGGCCATAAACAATCAGAAGAGTCTGTTCAGTGACAGGTTGCTTCTCCCCAAGACAAGAACTAACAGACTTAAAAACTCCTTTGTCCCACACGCCATCAAACTGTTTAACTCCTCTCTGGAGGGGAGAGGGAGGGGAAACAGGAAACAGGAGGACAAAGGAGGGGGGAACAACTAAGCTGTAGTGCCTCTTCACCTCACTGTACAATACCTTGTGCAATACTTTTTTGTAAATAGTCAACAGTGCAATAGACTCAATACTTGAAATGTGCAATTCACTTGTATTTTTATTTTTTATTCCTATTTATTCTATTTATCCCCTTTGTATACTTTATTTATATTTGTCTCTGTATTTATATATGTGTGTGTGTGTGTGTGTGTGTGTGTGTGTGTGTGTGTGTGTGTGTATATATATATATATATATATATATAACAATTCTGTAACTGTAACTTCGGTCGTTGCTGTGCTTTTTTTGGAAGTCGAATTTCCCAGAGGAACCCACCCGAGGGATTAATAAAGTTCTATCTTATCTTATCTTATCTTATCTTATCTTAGTGGGAAAACCTACAGTTTTCCTTTAAAACACTTAGCTTAAAAGTAGCTCATGAAAGTGCTTTCTAATAACATTCATCAATCAGAAACTTAATGTAATTAACATTGTGACCGGAGCTCTTTATATTTGCAGAGGGTGCATGCAGGGATAAGACACAGAAAATTAGGATGCAACAGTCTAGACAGAAACACGAAGAAAGTTAAAAAGGTGCGAATGAATCAGGATTTCTAGAAAAAAACAAACAAAAACGAGGGTGGAAAAGAGACAGAAACTCATTCTTAACCAGTCCAGGGGTCGGGGAGTATGTGTAGACTACAAACTCTGAGAAGGGGAGGAGAAATCAGTTTTGTTATTCATTTATAATCTAGACACTGATATAGCAGTTCTTTTTGATATAAACTGGTAAATTGTCTTTCCATTATGTTGGACCACAGTAGAGCAGCTGAGGCATGGGAACTGTAACATTCATTTGAAACACGTTACCATTTCAATCTCCAAGAAATATTAGAGTCAATATTCATTTTTCACTAATTATTTGGTGTTGATGAAATATGCTCAGATGTAGGCTTTTAATAACGCAATGACCTCAAAAGCCATTACATGACTGTACATTAGCTGCTTGATGATGATGATGATGTTGACATTGATGGTGGTCATGAACTCTGAGAAAACGTCCCCTGCTTGTTTTTAATTTTATAGTTTCAAATCATCTGATGCTAGTGACAAGAATTAGCAGCGACCTTGTTCATTAGTCTTAATAACACTCAGTAATAGTCCTTACAGTACACAGTGCATGAAAATTATATTTAACTTCAGAGAACAGCTGAATTGCAATGGGAATGTGACTCGGGTATATCCATAATAATAACAGAGCGGGATACAGCGCTCGGAAATACTTCAAAATATGGAACGATTTCAAGAGCTTTCAACTAAATGTAGTACACACGGCCTACATCACTACATCACAACCTTCCTTTTGACAAAAACTGCTTATACATCATCCCAATTGTGTTGGCATGGCTGTGAAGTAGAGGGTATAGCCTTGCCCTCCTGTTGAGCTGTTCAGAATAAATATTACAGAAAATTTGTCAGACCTCGATATGAAAATGACAGAGGCAAAATCGAAAAGTGTGCATAGAGCACTGGCTATTTTATCAGCCAAATGGATCATTTTATTGACCTGAAAACGATGAATACCAAACTGTTTCAGTATGGAGAACAGGCATAAAGACTTTATTGACTCGCTATCAGTGGAACATGCTGCTCTAATTGTCCAAGGCAGAGATAAGCCTGATGGGCTTGATGGACTCTGGAATTTTATTACACGTCTTGGGGAAGCTTTAACAGTTTCTTTGGTTGTTAAAGATCAGATATTTGGTTTATATTTGTACTTGTTTGCCTTTTTATAGCTTTTATACCTGTTTTTTAACTCTTAAAAAGTACTAGTGATTATAAAACTGTAATTGTTGATGTTGACAAAATATTAGTTGTTTGCTTCATTTCATAGTTTTAAAAGCAAAACTAATTAACTAATATGGGAATAATTAACAGGAACACTGAAGATTAAATGGACAGCATTTAGCCATAATAACATTCAGTAACAGTTGGCCCTTGGCACTGCAAATCCTGACATACCCTGCTATAGTGCAACGAAAATTATATTTAACTTCACAGGAAACCATTAACCTCTGGACGTAACTGACCCAAAAGAGCTGCTATGCACAAAGGACCAATGCTGGCTAAACTGTTAAACAAATGGATATGTAAACCATGGAAATATATTTGCATTTGCTTATGGTCTTTGTACTTTTAATTTGAGTAAGACTGAAATACTAAACTAGCAGAGAATGTGTATTCTATTAAAATACATTACATTTGTATTATAAATCATTACATCGTCTCAGTTTGGCGGGGTACATAAAAATACGACACTCTCAAAGACCTAATGGACAGAGGTCTCAAAGAAACATCTCAATTTTCTTAAACAGCATGCCTCTAAAGTTACAGCGACTCTCAGTTACACTTCCTGCCTGTGTGGCTGCTGACACCAAATGACTAAGTGCTTTACACCTAACGCACCTTGTGACTGCAATGAATATGCTTAAAGTGTAATCTCCACGTGTGAAGGTGGACAACGGCTTTTCTGTCAAACCCTGGTTGTCTTTTAAGATTTTAGGTGGTGAGTGGTTTATTGCTGCCAGTAGGTGCTGGGACAGCTTTTGCTGAGGAAGATGTCTTTTTTTTTGGCGGGTGGAGGTTGGTGAGTTTGCAGGATGCTTTTTAACGTCACTTGTTGTTCTTCTTTTCTTGGCTTCCACTTGCAGCTTTTACAGCCAACTATTTCTCACAATTACAGTTTAGGTGCTGCTGCTGACAAAGAGAGTTTTGACTCCACCCATTAATGAATAAGCCAGGAAATAGCTGTTGCCCAGAGCTTCCTGTTACAATATGCTTTGATGGAAGTGAAGGGAAAAAATTCAAACCTCAAATGCAGGGGCATTAAGTGGGGTCTTAAATGGGTACCTTGACAGACCAATTTTCAAAATCACAGAGTTCCTATTACTTCAGTCCAGTTCCTCAATCCATGGTAAAACAAGAGAGTGAGGGACCCAAACAGCCTGAAATCTCAGCAAGGGTTTTTATTCTAGATAACAGTTTCTGAAGGGCATCCTGGCTGTACTGGAGGGCAACAGGTTTATCAACAAGATAAATGCTGTTTTCTGGGGTCTTCACCTCTTCCTCAAATGCCTTTGTCACAAAGTATCTTCACTCCACTTGGAGCACGTCTCCAGTGAAGAAACAGGGCCTAATCACAATGTGAAGCATTGTAAGAACTGCTTGCCAAAGGTTATAGACAAACAATCATTGTCTAGACTGGCAGACGTTAACAAGCCTCAGTGTTACCACGAGGCACACAGTATAGAATTGGGATAACCTATAAGTCCTATAAGCAGAGTTTGAAATAGGTTTCTGGTAATTCAATGGTGTTTTTTACTATGCAGTACTCTTCATGCATTTGTCATCTAGACCCATGAAGAGATCACTGCACTTAAACACTTTAAATACAACCTTTTGTAATTATTGAACAGTTGGGTTAGGTGGGTAAATGCAAAAGTGTGGTAGATTAAAATCAACAATACAAATCAACAGTCCATCTGCCGGTCTCTGTTATGGCTCAACTGAGAGTGATGTTTTGGGGCAGCTGTGGAACACCACCTGCCAGGTTTTGACCCCAGCCTAGAGCTCAGCTGTATCCAGGCAAGATACTCTGCGATTTGCCGTGGTCTCTGCGGTTCCTCCAAGAGCACCTGCAGATCTTAGTGAGGGGAAACTAAAGGGCTGAATTTAACACTCTCTGCTCACTCACATCTGTTGTTTTGCCAGATATTTTCCGCATCACCAGTATGATCTTTTCATTACAGTTCAGATACGAAATAAATTGATTTCATGTGCTTATTAGTAGCAGTCATTTATGGAAGCTTTTTCTTTTTTTTTTTGTGGGGCATTTTTGTGGGTGGCGTCTAATCAAAGCAGGTTGATTTGCCCCTTATTCCCATGACTTGCAGTATAAACATCACCACGCTTCCACATTGCCAGTGGTCGTAATGTTAATTTAATATTACAAAGTGACTCCATGGTGAAACAGTTACTTTGACACAGTGTTGCTTCCTCTTACCGGTGTGGGCGGTGACGCATGTTTTCATCACAGGGTTTAAAGGGAAAATTCGACAATTTTGTACATCAAAGGCTGTTTACAGGTCTCAGTGAATGCTACTGCAAATGTGGGGAGAAAAAAAAACTTCTTTAAAGCCTTTTGTGGCCCCAGAGGGAGCTTCATGAAGTCTTCTCAATTGCCTTAAGTTATGTTGGTTGAGCGTGAAGACTAGAAGTTTGACAAAGACAAAAAAATGTGAGTTTACCATCTGTAACCCGTTCCTCATCTCCGCTTGAGGCTAGCAGCTTAAGGCTGCATTAGCTGACACAAGCATAGCACAAACAAATCTCTGAACAGACAGTTAGCAGTCAAGTTGCATTGTGGGTAACAGCAGGTTTTGACACTGAAGAAGAAGAAGAAGAAGAAGAGGAAAGGAAAAATAAATGACACATTAAATACTGCTGCATCAAATTGGATCTTTTTTACTGTCCATCATGAGCCCAATAGTTTCCCACACACAGTCTGCACTTGGGCAGCCACCCAGGTTTATCAACGGCCACCCAAGTACATTTGGCAACTAAATTTGGATTTTTTTTAAGCCCTCTGAGAGAATGACACCATCTGCAACTGACTTATTATTGGATAATCTGCTTGCTCTTATTTTGACAGTTAAGTCATTGCTAAGCATCTAGCCCAGGCCCTTTCCTTTACATGTTCACCTTGGGTGGGCAGGTTGCTGTTATTGTGGTCCTTTGTATCATTTAGCTGCCTCTTCAGTGAGTCTCTAGATCGGCACCAGATGGACTCCAACTCTGGCGTCTTAGACTACAGCTTTTGACTGTAGTCCTTGTTCTCTTTAGATCCACTGCAAGCTGGATGGCCATTCTAAGCAGAAGGAGAACTGCAGAAGGAAAACTGAGCTCACTGAGCAGAACATGGACTAATGTTGCCTGCAGCAGCCCAAATTTGTGGATTTTGAAGTCCATCCGTGGGACTCAAAACTTGTGGACTTGGAGTCCAGCTATGAAATGAGAAACTGAGTGGAGAGAGAGCTAATAATTTTAGTCTGTTATTTATTTGTCACAAAGTATATGCTTATTAAGGTTTGGCAGAGGAGCTCTGTAAGCTACACAAGCATATTCACATATTTCAATCTAGTATAATTTAGTATGAATGGTATATTACTGAAAAAAAAATTTCTTACACATTTCAGTGGTATTTGAAAACTCTTAGTGAACAGATGGTACTGAAAGTTGCAGACTGTCCTCATTCAGGTGCTTCTAATCAATATGTGTTGGGACTACTGAGCCTGCCTACTGGAAACCTGACTCACGTGCTGGTGATATAGGATACAGCTGATGAGCTCAAGTGGGAGCCACCCATGAATACTTATGTGTACTGTGCTCAGACTAGATAGTACTGCTGTATCTGTTTCCTGAAAACTCAACTCAGCTTTTTTTATGCTGACACAGGATACAGTGCACACAGTTTGTTGTAGAATCTTTCCTACAATATTCACTGCTCATCTGTGAATCCATGTGTGCCATTTCTTTCTGGTAGAAAGAACCAATTAGAAATGGAACAGTCAAACTGAGGGATGTGTCATGGAAACCTTGTAGAGACTCATTGACTAATACCACTGACAAATAGTTGTTCAAGAGATGTATAGTATAAAATATAGACAAGAAAAAACAAGCTTGTCAAGGAAAAGCCAGAAGAGGATATGTGTTAATACAGGCACAATCTAATTCAGTTCTGAAGCGTATTCTTCCAAAAAGAGAATTTTCTTCATGCTCCCTTCTATGTCTAATCTTCTTTTCAGATGAAGCAACACAATGAGGTTCTGTACTATCTCCCAAACTAGAAAACAAACCTAAAAGCTGATTTTGAAGCTTCCACAAAAACAAAACAGTTCCAGAACAAATCAACAGAACTTCTCAAAATAGAGAAGCCCATTCCAAATAATAATAAAAAGAACAGCACACACACACACACACACACACACACACACACACACACACACACACACACACACACACACACACACACACACACACACTATATATATATATACACTATATACACTGATTATTCAAGTGTGCTATGTGCAGTATCTTGACATAATCAGACAGGTGATTAAGCTCAAACTGAGGCTTTGAAGCTCAAGAAACACATGCACCCTTCCAGCCTTCAGATATAGTGTTTTAAAGTGCCAAGCTGGGACATGAAAGTTGCTGACACCAAGAATCTTAATGATTTAAGGATTCCAACCAGTCAGTCATATAAAAAGATTAACCGAACACACCTGCTGGGAAAAAAGGGGGACCGTGACTAAGAGATTAAACATGTAAGCCTATTTCTGGAGGGTCCCTACTGAATCCAAAGCACAATAACCTGCCATGAGAATATCTTGCTGCAGCAGGTGAATTTGTAAATGGAGAGGAAAAAGAAGCAGTTCAATGTGTAACAGTCACAGTGGTATAGTGGTAAGACAACCCAAGTCGAGGGTTAATGTTGTCATCGGTATGCGCCACTGCTCTGTGTGTGATTGTGCGGACATGTGTTTGCACACTAGTGCATGAGGAGGGACGGATTTCATGTTTTACCTCTCCAGACACCTTTGTTTTGCAACGTTATGGGTTGTACGAACACTGTGCGCTATGTTTGTTAAGCTGCAGCCGTTCAACCGGGCTTATATGGTTGACGAAGAGAAGCTATATTAAAGAACACGCTGTGGAATTCCCAGTGCCAGTGTGAGTGTGTATTCTTTTGACTATCCTGCTAAGTGTTTTTACCACCTCCTCTCAACCACTAAACACAACCCGACGTTACAAATGGAAAGGTTGGTTGATTCAAAAGGGTAAGTAATATTAAAATATCTGAGAAAGAGCTGATAAAGACTGGACTTAATACAAGAACTGAAACAAGAGGTCATTTGTAGGACAGTGAAGATGCCTCAGACTTCAGGGCAAAGCAGCAAGTAGGAACAGCACACACTAAGCTGTGCAACCAACTTATTAATTGGATTCTGCCAAGACCAGCACAGCGATACCAGAAAGGATTCTCAAGGATCTAAAAGTTCTGTAACTTTAACAAACTGCAGCTGCTGCACCAAGTCTCTCCAAAGTTGTCAGGCAGCAGAAATCAGAAAGTAATATGCACAGGCTAATAGGCCAACAGGCTAACAAGCAGTAAGTCTACTGCGGTACATGAAGGAATCCGGCAAGCCCTCAAGCTCCCATTCGGTTGAGTTCCTTTTGTATCAGTTTGAAATACCCAACGATCACTGCAGCAAAAGTATACAGCTATAAGAAAGAAGAAGGGCAAGAATATGCACTCACTCACCACCTGGAAATGTTAAAGCAAGCCATTCTGCCACTCTGCTATTTATTTGACTGCCATTTTATTGTGTAACATATTAGAACTGAATAACAGAGAGAAAGAAAGATCTTTTGTCGTGCTGGAGTTGCTAGCTCCAGGAGACAGGACATATAAGTGCAAACTCGCTTAGTATCAAACCATCTGATATGCCCATAGAAACTATTCATTCATTCACTTTGGGCCAGAAATACTGTCCACAAAAGTGCCATTATCTATTTTTGTCCAATTTTAATCACTTTCAACATTAAAGCCCAGTTTTTTTCACATCCACTCCCCTCTATTTTCCCAGTTCATTAACACTGATCTAGGTGTGAATCCTTTCATTGGCAGAGGTGGGTTATTCTGCTAAAAATGTGATTGAAATAAAACCTCTAAGTGAAAAAAAGGAGAGGCCCATGCTGCTTTATCAAAAGATTTCCCCTAAATTGCTCACATGCATTTTATCAAATAGAAAAGCCAGCTGATTTCAATTTCCCCATCCTGCGATTCCACAAACCCAGCAGCACGCATCACATTTTGCTTCGCTGTGGCACTTTGTTGATTCGCCTGCAGAACCCATCTCTCCTCTGTCATGCAGTTTTAACCCATCTTGGAGCTCACCTTAGGAATTAACTGCTAAACGGACACATGCCTAAAAAGAGGAATAGAAGTTATGCGATAGATGAGCAAGACAAAACAACTGTAGATGCAACCTCAAAATAACATATCCATATCCACATACTTACATGGACTAAAAGCGCAGGAGCATTTTGTTCAGCTAATGTACATTTGATTACAAAATGGTGAACTGCTTCTGCTGTGGTCTTGATATCCTAGAATAGTGTAGTTTTTTTTAAAATAGTGAGGCTTTGTGCTTTCAAATGATGTATAGCTTCATCTTTTTCCAAAGATGATTCAGAATGAGTCGATACCATTCAAAACACAGCAGCCTGTATTCAGGCTGGTGCGTGTTAAACAGTCGTCTCATCAACACACAGACTTTGACTGACTCATCAATCACAGCTCGGACCTCACTCACAAGGGTAAACTCACAAAGACTTGTGTTAATCTTGAAGTTTAACACATGTCTCTGTTCTTTAAAACAACATGGTGGACCCAAACACACACAGCACACAGACACAGAGAGAAGATTTAAAAGCTTTATTGTAAAAAGGCAAAATTGTCTAGCTAGTAAGTGCAGCTGAAGGTGAGCATGGCTGGTACACTGCAAATTATCTGGTGCTTGCCATGATTTAAAATCCTATTTTTAGACAGGCCAGATTATTTGCCTTGTTTTAAAAAAGATTTACTTGTTTCTAAGTCTGGATTTTAGATAATAAACTTAAATTGAGAATAACCATATAATTGTGTCTATATTAGTACAGAAATCCAGAAATGGGAAGAATAACTCTTAAAATAGCCTACATTAGGTCTCTCACCAGATGTCTCTCAAAATATCACTTGTTTCAAGATAGAGTGACAAACTCAATTTGCTTGATTTAGGAAATTCACACAAGGCACCTGTTGAAAATATGATTTATTCAAAATCATGTCTGACTTCAAAGTTGTACATATAAAGGAAAAAAATTAACCACAATTTATGATACAAATCACATTTCAAAGACAGCTGTTTGTCACAGCATGCCAGCATTATGTGGTACAACATTGACATTGGTTTAGGGAACATTTAATGACTGTCAACTGATATCATCACAAACTACACTAAGCCAATACTTGGTGCAACCCTAATCTTAAGGGTGATTTCTATAGGAAATAATATCAGAAAGACTGTATTTGATTGGCACAAACACACTGTCCCTAAAACTAATAGAAAAGTATGAAGTATAATCAATGAGCTCATGGGCTAATTCTGTAGCTTGAGCAACAATGGGCACAGTTACTTCATATGCCAATAAGTCTTCATTTAAATTCAAAGTTTCATAGCGTTGGTACTCAAAAGCAATAAAAGATGAGTCAATCAAAAAGATATCCTTTATCAGTCCAAACACAGGGAAAGTGCCATCCACATCTGCAATAATCATGGACTTCCCAGCAATGTATTTATTGCCATTTAGAACATACCATTTCACTGAGACAACAGACTGCATGACATCTATTCCAAAAAATTCTTTAATTTTTTTCCTAACATATTCATTATTTTTAGCTGATACTGGCCCGGATTCCTTTTCTTTCGCAAAAATAGGATGTTCAGTGCCTATTTCATTTTGACAACACTCAAGAAATTGATTGTGGTTTGCAAGGGATTTACAAATATTTTTAAAATTTAACTTAGAAGCCCACTGTTTAAAATAGGAGTGCTTTGCCTCAAAGCGCATGCACATACTCCTTATTAAAGGTCCAAGCGATAAGATTTGACTGGGAAGATGCAACATATAATGTTGCTTAGGTATTATATTGGCTTCGGGAAAAAGTTGCTTGAACTGATACAGGTGTTCTTCAATCATACTTCTCAGTTGCAATACAGTTTGTAAAGAAATAATGGGAGCAAGAACTATTTGAATTATCATAATTAACTTTCTAATAAATACAACATACTCACTCTCCACACCATACAAAAGAAAAAGTAATATTTTTAAAAGAATTAGCATCTGTCCACAAGACTGTTTCAATTTGTTGTCGTTAGCCGCTAAAGTGCCAAAGCTAATAGGACATGGTTTATCCCGTATTTCAAGAGGTGAGTAAGGAAAATTTTGAATGTCTGAATTAAACTTGTCTAATTCCAATTGTCCTGAGAGAATTAGGTGTTTTAATACAAATTTAACTTCCATTGATGCAACACCTTCAAAAATATCATGCATTATGTCCTGTGGAGTTTGTTTGATCAGGTCAAATGCAGGAACATCAACTAGTCTGCTTCTTCTATTGATTCCATAAGTAGTTTTGAGGGACGCTTTCAATAAATCTGTGCTTGCTTTATCTATTTCAAAACACTGCCTCATGTGTTTCTCCAGAGTTCTTTGAACAAACTTCTTCTCAAAAACACTTTGCATATCATCAAAGTTGCATTCACAGTGTCTACATTTGCTATAAGCAAAACCAATCCCTTCTTTAAAGCCAGCAATCTCATGCTGGGCTAGCGTGTCTCCGCAAATGGCTATAACAGCACCAAACAATTCAATTTCACCATTTGACATTTTAATCCTTACACCATTGTAAAGCAGTGATAGATCTTGAAGTATTCTTTTCAGTACAACATCAATACCCCACTGAGAAATGTCATTTGCTTTAGCAATAGCAAGAAGTCGTATTGCAGCTAACTTTGACCTAAATTTTGGATCAATATTTCCTAAAGTATAATAAAACATGACCAATTTGTTTGCAGAAGCATGGGACCCTAAGGGGTTACATATTTCAATTTCATCTGTGTACAGTATTAATTGCAATGCATTTGGCCTCTGAGAAAACAAGGGGTGAGATGTAAAGAGGGACCCGTCTCTAAAATCATAGAAGAATCCCTCTCTGCTTCTTTGTGGTGCAGTGTTCAACATGGTAAAGATTCTCTCATTAGTCATTAACTGCTTTAGACTTTCAATTAATGGTACATAGTAAAAACTTTTGTTCCTTAAAGACATGACCCTTGAAAGACCTTGCTTTACCCAACATATCTTCTGGGATACTACTACTTCCTCTGCGTTGACTGGACAGAACATTTCCCCTATGGCTCTACTCTGTCCATATGCAATGGTGGAGAAAGGATCCATGAATTTATCAAATGTAGCCAAAGCCTCATCTTGAAGCTGAGTGGTTCCCTCGGCATTATCTTCAAACACTGTCTTCATTCTTTCCTTGAGCGTATCCAAAAGAACAGCCTGATACTGTTGCACTCCTGAGATGATATGTTTGACCGTTCTCTGTGAAAACATTTGAAATAAAAGTAACTTATTCTGCATTTATATAAAATAATAATAATTCTGAATTCCATTATGAACAAGTAAGACATTGATTGCCTTATGTAATGTATTGATCCATTAAGACTATAACATACCTGTGATAAGTGGCACTGTTCTTGAACACAGATAGCAAAAGCTGCAGCAGATCTGGTAATATCATGTCTGGTAAAGGATGTTGTAGCAACAGCTTCTTCCTTTAGAGCAGAAAAACAAAGTTAGTCCAAACTCCTGGCCAATTATAGAAATTCTTACATAACAGGTATAATCAGTTACACCTAATGATTGGTCCATTAAAAAACAAAGTGCATGACAGTGACTAGTGTTACAGTTGTGAATATTCAATATAATATAAGATAATATAATATTCATTCTTTGGAATAAAGAAAAAAGAAATGGAAAAGAAATCAAAGACAAAGAAACAATAAAAAAAAGGGGTTGTCCATTGTTTTGATGAGGCTAGGGATTGGATTCATGAGAATGAGATTTTATCTTTTTAAATAATGAATTTTTGTTCGCACTTAGATATTAGTTTCTTTACATGTTTGTTGTATTTATTAAATTATTTATGTATTTTTAAATCACGTAATTTAGATTTGCACTCAGAATTTATGTTAGTATTAGTATATGGATATATTTTATTGTATGCATTTATTAATTTATTTAATTTTCAAGAAAATCATTCTTATCCATGTTTTGGCAGTATTTCTGGCCAACAGATTTTTTTTTTACAGTGCTTCCAAATACTCTGTGTCTTACCTGAAACCGTATTCACCACTTATAATTCCTACGAGATACCCAAATTGCTGCCACATTGAACGATTTAAGCGCGCTGAGAGTGTCTTTGATGCAAACTTCACCAGGAGACATGCCAGCCGCAGAGTGTGTGCCTTCTCCGGCTGCAGCATAGCCTGTACTATCTACACTGAACTGCTATTCTGTTTATTTGTTTTTCATTTCATCCTGCAGGATGAAATTGTGATTTAAAATCCAACCATAGTGGAAATCGCTTGTAACAGTTTGAAGAACAATATCTAGCGGTATAATATCGCGAGATCTCGTTAAATTTCTCTTGACTAAAAATGGAGAAAAGGATTAAAAGTAATATAGGACCAAATACGAGGAGTTAGACATAGCTAAATTTGTCATCAGAAGCCACACTACATTTTATTTAGTTTAACACTTACCGTGATCGGGCTGTCAACAACCTGAGGCTCCTGCACTTTAGCCAAAGATCCACCAGTTGATATTTCCACGTTGCTGGTTGTTGTTGCAGTACTACAGTTGGCAAAGACTGAAACACCAAAATTTTCCGATCCTAAAGAGTGGGATGTTGGGGGGATCCTCCATCCTCTTGGTGGGCTTCCATTCGTCAAATACAGAGGGTGCGTCCGTTTAATGTGGCGAAAGAATGAGTTAAAAACTCTGAAATCTTGTTCACAGCCATCTATTCCACAGTAAACCCAAAAATCCTGCCTTCGACCATGAGCTGCATTTATGTGGCTAAGGAGCACCTTCAGAGTTAAAGAAACAAAGATAAAACAGATCATACATCTCCAGAGCGCCATGGTGAACTGTTTTCGTGCTGTAGCCATGCAGCTTTACTTTACCGCTCTCCACTGAAGGCCACAGATGAGAGTGTGGGACCATGGGAAAGGTAGGCAATTTTTAAAATATATGTATCCTTAATTATCCAATTTTTCAGGTTTAAATTACATCAGTTATATTTATTTTTAGGCAATAAGTGTTTAAGACTGAATTTATATTTTTATTTTCTTTTTTTTTACTTAAAAAAAATTAAATATAAATAATTTTCTGCATGCGCATTCTCAGTTCCTGTCGTGACGTTACTTTCACGCGGGACAAACTCTTTTCCCCTGCTTTGTTAACCATCAGGACCGTTAGGAAGATCAAAATTATTTATCTAAACAAAGTGAACAGTAATTTAAGGTTGGTAACATTAAGTTGATTTGAAAAATACTATGGTACAACGGTGTTATTAAGATAAAGTGAGGGCTGCTGCTAGTTAGCAATCTAGCTAATGTGTTAACTTTAGCTAAATGATCTTATTTAAGCTGTAGGATATTTCCAGGCACTGTGAGTGGAGGCTTTGGAACCGAACTAGAGAACTGCTGTCACGGCATGGACAAGTTTGACGATGCCATACTGTCTGTGTTGCAGGGTAAGTCTTATTTTTCAGTTATTTTGGTACGTTAGCTAAGCAGCCTCAGCATCTGTTAGCATCATTTCTGAAACTTGGAGCTAGGATTGCACTCTACTCTGACCTTTATCCACATTATAGCCTTGAGCTGTCTTTGCCTAAATAGACTTGGAACATCATTCTTGAAGACACCCAAAAATAGTTTTATTGCATTCCCAAATATTTGATAAACTGTTTTAAGTTTGACATTTTATCCTGTTAATATTACTTATTGCTAAAATACATTTATTGACAAAAAATGACCTCGACATGTAATAAGCCACGCCCAGGAAAAGAGAAATAAATATCACTTTTGAAGTTTTTTTCTCTTTTACAGCTGCGAATATTGATGAGGAAACTTTGAGAAGCTTTACCCGGGATGACCTAAAGGATCTTTTTCCGGGCCATGAAAATTTCTTCCGTAGAAAGAAGATTTGGGATTTTATCAGCCAAAAGGTAAATACACATTATACCACTAAGAAGATGATTACTGTCCATATTGTCTAGCATTAATTTGCCTAATTGTGTATTTTTGTTTATATCCCACAACTGTTATAGTTTAAGAGTACTGACCAAGATGCCAACACTTTCCATCGAAGCGAGAGTAACCCCTTCGGCTTTGATGTGTCACAATGTCAGCCTCAAACTTCCACTCCCATTTCCTACACTGCTGACAAAAAAATGAAAATGCCAGACCCACCAGAGTATGTGGTGTATACAGATTCAGAGTTGGACATGGTGCGCAGTCAGTACTTTGCATTGCTCCACAGTGGAAAGGAAAAGGACTGCAGGATGTCGAAGGAGCTCTGTTGCAGACTTGTAAGGAACACAGTCACCAGCATGGTTGCAATCCTCCGTGCTAGTCCCATGGGGAAAGAAGTAACATACCCCTCCAAACTCGAAATGAGAGCAATGGTCACAGAAGATTGTCGACTATTACCCCATGTTACGTGATGCTGACACACACATGCCATACGTAAGTCATTCTTTACCCACTACAATATCTAAAATTGAGTGAGATAATAAAATGATGTACAAATATATATTATTTTACCACAGCTGACCATCTACACCAAACTGTACAAACGACTCCAAAATATGAAGTCTCCAAGGAAGAGGCAGGGCTCCATGCCACAACGAGGCAGGCCCAGGAAGACTCTTTTCAGCTCAGATGACACAGACAATGGGACTGAAGGTGACCTAAGTGGTGAAGCAAGTGGTTCAAGTGACTATACCACACTTCTTGAGAGCAATGATGACCTCAGCGAGGATAACTCAAATGCAGGTGTGTACTTTGGTCTGCTGTACTAATGACTTTTGGACATCTAAAACTTCAAAGAGACCACCTGCCCTCAGTTTTCTGTTCAGAGTGCATCACAAGATTTATACAGTGTTGAGTATTTTCCTTAACTTTCTAGCTATTCCCTGTTATTACATTCTGTTCATCTTCTGTTTTTTCCTCAGAGAAAGAATCCCAATTGCCGCTACCCTCCACTGTACCAACTACGTCAAACAATACTACGCTGGCTTTACCACTATTATCCAAGTCAGCCTCATGCTCTGCACCCAGGTCTGATATAGGTCCTTCAACTGCACCTCCAGATGATGTTGTTGGTAAGTCCACCATCACCCTTATCTACCTCTCAGTCTGACTGTTCCTCTTACAGCTCTTTCCAAAATATGGTTGCAGCAATGAACCCCGTTCTAAGTGTTTATTCCATAAATCATAGTGGTTTGGCATTAACTCGAGTTGGTGTGTAAAATCAACATATGATAGATCCCTCATTCCAGTTTGCCAGTTAGCCATAGTAAGTATTTTACCACTTTGTGTTGTAATGGGTGTTACTCAGTGCTGATTATTTACACATGTAAATCCTCATGCTGGTCACATCTATCATGCCTTATCACAGTGTTTCTGTCATAGATCAAATTACCTAAAAGATTTTTATCCATCAGCTCATAATCACTGTTCACACTGATGTGAACGATATACACAGTAAACAACCTTTACCTTATTTTCACCACAGTTTTATTCACGGGCATCTTAAACTGTCGTTTTAATATTTGATTCTGTTCAAACTAACAATTAACATAAATCCATGATCATTATAAGAAAAGGACACAAAGGGAAATGATCAGGACATATAGGGTCAGTTCATTACTCAAACATATTTAACCTAAACATTAATTCTCATAAATATTATACTTAAAAACAACCATGCAACCTTACTAGAAATGACTGATTAGAAAAATCTGAATTTAGTCTAGTTACACCATGTCTTACAATTGCTCTTTGCTTTCCCTAGCAGACCATGACAGCCTGAAGATGCAGGCAAGACATTACAAAACCTTGAGCAACATGTACAGGAAACCCAATGCAAAACCCAACCAAAGTGACGTCGCTCAAATTTTGGACCTGGAGTTTGAGGCCAGACGAGCTTTTATTGACGCAGATGTTACAAGGGAAGAAGACAGGCCTAGAAAAATATTTGAAGCATACCCGTGCTTCAAAGACATACAAAATGTAAGTTCAACTACCTTCAGTTAAATTCCTTGCTTTCTCTGGATAGGTTTAGTTAGTTCTTGACTAACTGAGCACAACTTTGTCATAGGCGATGGATGAACTGCGTCGCATCATTGGTGGCTCCAACTGCAAATACATAGATCAAATGAAGGGTCGATGGGCAGAGTTTTGTTCGAAGGTGCAGTTCTATGGCATTTGGAAGAAGGTCCTGAAACCTCCTCTCCCCTTGGATGTACGTGGAGGTAAGTGGCCTTTTCATACATTAAATCCACACATCAGATATGTTCGGATTGCTTTGTTGAGATACTTTTCTCCGTTCACAGTGGATTTTACTGTCACTCTCTTCAATGCACTTCCATCTCTTTTTCCTTCAAAAACTACACCACCAAAGCGGCTGGGAAGTGCCAGTGAGGCTCTCCTTCATATCCTCAAGGTGCGAACAGCTGCAATACCAGCCACTGTAACTTGTACTCCATTTACTTGTATTGTTATTATTAATATTATTATTTTGCTTTTCCTGCTTAATAAGAGTGGGTTGAAGTTCAATTCAGCAGGGATTAAATTACTCCTTATTCAGGATTTCTTAATTGTTATTCAAACCCTACTCCAGAGAGGCAGCACAGAGCAAAAGCACATTGCAGTTAGGATACAAGTAGAAGCAGTAAAATGATATATTTAAAAAGGCCTTCAAAAACTAGAATATGTAACAAAGTTAAAAGAAATAGTTTTAAAAAACAAATGAGAAAAAAAGCACAAATAGACATGATAAAAATGCTGCAAACTAGAGAAAATTCATGCTCAGAATTAATACACAGCAAAATCTCCAGTGTTAAATTAACACTTTTGACAGTGTTATATGTTTAAAAGTAACCTAGTCAGTTTTGAAGATTAACAAAGACTAACACTGAGCAGTGCTGATTTTCTAACACAGGAAAATAAATCAAAATGTTAGAAATATTCCAGTGTTAGAAAATCAGCACTGCTCAGTGTTAGCCATTGTTAATCTTCAAAACTGACTAGGTTACTTTTAAACATATAACACTGTCAAAGTGTTAATTTAACACTCAACAGTGTTGTATTTAACACTCAGAGGAGTGGACCCATATAGACACTCTCCAGTGTTAATTTAACACTGGAGATTTTGCTGTGTACATTTCCAAAATTTCATATTTATGTAAGTCAGATATTTTACATTTATTTCTTCTATTCCAACAGTAAATCAGTTGGAGCATTCTAAACTCTTGATATTGCTTTTTGTGTCTTAAGCTGTTTGGATGCACAGCAACCCTTTCATTGAAAATCTTGAAGAATTTGTCCTTTTTTTGTGCTTTTCTAGCCGGGTGAAGATGCAATGCTATACCTGGAGAAGCGGCCTCTCTCCTCCCCAGTGCTGCTTTTTGATGGAACAACCAGCATTGTTGCTGTAGGAAACATACCAGTGACCACTCTCTCCTTGGAGGATTTCTGGGAAGGAATGTTGGTGTTGATGGCATATTACTACACCTTGCACTTAACATACCCAAAATGTGTTGCAACGGTCCTCTCTGTCATACAAACTGAGGTAATCACTGATGCCATCCATGATCAAGATGCCACTAGTGCATATAAGAAAGCAATAGCTGAGTGGAAGTCGTTCTTTGAAAAATAGGTGAATACCAAGCAGGATTTTATCAGGTCATTTGCAGTTTGTTTAGTTTTGTAGTACGTTTGTACAACTTTGTTCCTAATTTGCCTAGCAATGTCCTGAGAAACGGCTGTACTTATAATGCTTTACAAATGAAAGTTGTTTTTTTTTCTTAGTGACACTTTACCTGAGGCATGTAAAGTTTTAAGTCAGTAATGCCATTATTTACAACATTGTGAGACTATGTGACTGTCACAAAAGTTTAAGGCCAAAAATGTAATTTCTTTTCTCTGTTTAGGCCTTTTAAAGGGTTGATTTAGACTTTTAGGGATTGTGCAGCAGCCCTATATTGTTTAAAAAAAGAATTTTGTTCTCATGAGAGAAATAAATGTTGACATATATCACTCCTGTCCTGGTTGTGATTTCAGTAGAAGCCAAGGAGTATTCTAGGAAAAAGGTCTGTTTTAAGGTTTTTTTGCCTGGATTTAATATTGATTCAGCTCTATTTTAAGATAAGCCAACCTGAATCAAGAAACAAATTAATCATACTTCACTAATATTGAGTAGTTTTTCATAGTATTAGAACTATTTTTCTCGTTGCAGTGCATTCATTTGCTGCAAGTAAGAATTCAAAACATAAAAAAAGACTGTAATTTAGCATATTTAACTTACTTTTGGGACTTGATATAAAGTAATTTTATCTTAAATTGAGCTTTTTAAAGCTTATTTTAACCCTCTTCAATTCTCAAATGTGTTCTTTTATTTCTGGATTAAAAAATCTTATTTCAAGATTTCTTATTAAGTATAATAAACTTGCTGCATGGACAGATAATTTCACTTGTTTTCAGTGCTTTTTGTATCAAATGTAGTATTTTTTTCCTAAATATAGACTAGCCATTTTTGCAGTGTAAGAAGACAGGCCTGAAGATAAAGGCGAAATGGAGGATGGGTCCACAGAGAGAAATACTGTTGGTACGTGTAGAAAACCAGTAAAACTGACTGTGGCTTGAGAGAATAGCTAGCACTGAAGATAATGGAATGAGTCATGACAGAACCATGATTCCGAATTGTACAGAAAAATAGTCTGAAGTATTCAAAAGAACACGCTTACATTTCTGTGAAGCCTATTATTATGCACCTATGTGTGGGGAAACACGCACTGGTTATCATGTAGCTGAAGATTCCAGCGGAATTCTCCACAGACATGTATTTGAAAATTAACATAGTTGCAGTTTCTCCAAATATCCCTCGTCAGTTGGATGGAAAAAAAAGAAAGAGAGAAATGTTTCAGCAGCGCCCCTCCTGTTTCTGTTAAAGCCTCTTTACACAAATCACTTTCTAGCCTTGTGTGTGTGTGCGTGTGTGTGTGTGCGTGTGTGTGTGTGTGTCAGCAAAGCACAGAAAAAGTAAAGAAAAACTTGACAAAGATTGTCTCAGCAAACCTGTTCGACATTACTTTGAAGTCCTGTTGTTTTTCCATAGTTCCACTATGGAAAAGCACTGTTATCACAGCATCAGGTAAGGAGGGAAAGAACAGCATTAGCAATGCAATGTAAAAACATAAGATATTTTTAGTCTTGGGTATAGCAGTTGCAAAATCCTGTAAAACGTTATTTGCTAGTGTGCTCTCTCTCAGTTGTACATTTGAAATAGCTGGAATATGAACACAAAATATGCACAACTAGCAACACTGTAAAAAAAAGGTGTTTGCATGCATAAATCATATCAAATGATTTACTACAGTACAGCAAGTTAAATTCATGTGTAAGAGACATCTTCACATGTATGGAGCCTGTTACTTTAGTGTAAGAATGCTTGCATGCGACACTTTCCTTGGTGCTGCACATAGTTAGGTCTGCTAGACTAAAGTGCTCTTTGAAAATAGAAGCCTTTTCCTTGACCCCTGAGGCTTTTACCCCCATACCACAGCTGGCACCATAATCCTGGACCATTTGATTCCACCCATTAAAATGTGCTGTGCAAAGAGCAGATCTCTATGCAGCATTTTAATGGTGTGCAAATATAAACGCATAATTCTCATAAAAGAGTGTGGTAATTATATTAATGCATCCTTATTTTAAAAAAAAAAAAAAAAAAAAAAAAAAAAGTCATTTTGCTGATCTTGGAAGGCTTGTCAGTGACATAGACGCTACTCCATTATATTACCTTGTGATTCCAAGAACTGTCTGATTTCCTTGGTTTTGGAGGAGGGTGTTTGAATGCTTGAACTTCAAGGAAGTCAACTTTCTGTTCTTCTTTCAGGTCCTTCATGTGTTTTTCCAGTGTTTGCTGTATGCTGCTGAATTGAAAGCAGTCAGAATGTTTGTGAAATTAGATGTAGACTTTATATATAATGTCATGGCCCTGAGCTTTAGTTCAAAGGTGCACAACCATACAAGCATTTTCTGCCAAGCCTGTGGCACTTTTTTGATTTCTTTATTCCATATTTGTGGGTTTCTCACAGAAAAACTGTTGCAGTATCAAATTTTCGGTGACCGTAAAGTTATATGCAGGCAGCATATGTTGAATGTGAAACATGCAAATAAAGAACATAATACTGAACTTGCGGGATGATGATGAATATGAAAATCAAAAGAATTGGGATTTGGCATTGGAATTGAGAAATTTAAATATACTGTTAGGTGTGGCTGTGTGCAGGCAGGAATAGGACCCAAGGTGCAGACTCCGGAGACAGACGTGAACTCAAAAAAGGCTTTAATTTAATACTCAAAATATAACAGAACTAAAAAAACTCAAAACTTAAACTAGAGAAATGACAGAACACACAGCTAAGAAAACGGTAGATCACGACACAGACACAGAGAAACACAGGGCTTAAATACACAGAAGGAGCAATCAGGGAATGAATAACAGGAGGGAAACACAGCTGGGGCAAATCAGAACTGACGAGACAAAAGGAAGCGTAAACTGAACACACTGAGATAAGACAGAGAGCTTCAAAGTAAAACAGGAAACACATAACAGACTCACATGCAGGCACTACAGAGGGAACAGAGACGTGGGACCAGGGCAGACAAACACTGACTGAACACGGGGATATAGGAACTTAGGATACACATAGACGCGAACTAGACAAGGGGATGCAGGTGATAAGGGAGACAGAGCAACTAAAGAAGACATAGACATAAGCCATAAGACAGAACTCAAAGAAACCAAAAACTAGACAGTATAAATAATATCGTAAACTCAAAAACCCTGGGTCAACGACCCAGGCATCCTAACAGTACCCCCCCCTTAAGGGCTGGCTTCCAGACAGCCCAAACCAAAACATCAAAATCAAAAAAAACAAAAACAACCCAACCAGGGTGGGCGGCGGAGGAAACAGGATGGAGGGCTCGAAACAAAACAAGGAGCCAGAAACAACAAAACAAAAAAGTGCAAACACTGGAGCCCGGAAAGCAACAGAACAAAACACAGAAACAAAGTCCAAAACAACAGCACCAAGGCCCAGGCAAAGTCCAAAAGCAAACAAACAAAAGAGCTCACGAAAGGCGCAGAGGCCCAGGCAATAGTCTCAAAAAAGTTCAGGGGGCCGGCCCGGAGGCTGACGGCACAACAGTCCAAACCCGGGTAGGTCAGGGGGGCGGCCCGGAGGCTGATGGTCCAAGAGCCCAGAAAACAGTTCAGGAGGCCGGCCGGGCGGGAGGCACCGACGGCGGCGTAGGTCAGGAGGCCGGCCGGGCGGGAGGCACCGACGGCGGCGTAGGTCAGGGGGCTGTCCATGACGGCAATGACGTCCAGTCATCGGCCGGACAGAACGTGCAGGCCGGACAGGACGAGCAGGCCGGACAGGACGTGCAGGACGAGCAGGACGGACAGGACGTGCAGGACGAGCAGGACGGACAGGACGTGCAGGACGAGCAGGACGTGCAGGAACAGACAGCATGGAGACCTCAGGAGCAGACGAAGCTGAACACTCGGAGGCCGGACCAGGCGGAGCAGCAGAGGCCGGACCAGGCGGAGCAGCAGAGGCCGGACCAGGCGGAGCAGCAGAGGCCGGACCAGGCGGAGCAGCAGAGGCCGGACCAGGCGGAGCAGCAGAGGCCGGACAAGGCGGTGGAGCCGGTGGTGGCTGAACGGCTTCGCCAGAACCATCAGCAGACACTGGGACGTGCTGGCTGGGTCCTCCCGGACCCCCAGCTGACGAGGCAAGAGGCTGAACGGGCCCCTCGGACCCTCCAGCGGAGACAGGTGGCTGAACGGGCCCCTCGGACCCTCCAGCGGAGACAGGTGGCTGAACGGGCCCCTCGGACCCTCCAGCGGAGACAGGTGGCTGAACCGGCCCCTCGGACCCTCCAGCAGAGACAGGAGGCTGAACTGGCCCCTCGGATCCTCCAGCAGGAAGAGACGGCTGAAGCGGTTCCTCGGACCCTCCAGCGGAGACAGATGGCTGAAGCGGTTCCTCGGACCCTCCAGCGGAGACAGATGGCTGAAGCGGTTCCTCGGACCCTCCAGCGGAGACAGATGGCTGAACGGGCCCCTCGGACCCTCCAACGGAGACAGGTGGCTGAACGGGCCCCTCGGACCCTCCAACGGAGACAGGTGGCTGAACGGGCCCCTCGGACCCTCCAACGGAGACAGGTGGCTGAACGGGCCCCTCGGACCCTCCAGCGGGAACAGACGGCTGGACGGATGAGCAAACAGGTGAAAATATAATAGGCCGAAAAACACTAACCTTAGCTTGATCCATAAGCTCTGCAACGCCAAGTCCCAGGTCTTTAGCCAACTTAGTTATGGCAGGTGGCACTCTGTTTCCAGTTCTTTTTGCCAGCTGAGGCACGGAAAAAGTCATAGGCTGAGAATCTGCCAGAGAAACAAAAGGAGTCCTAGACATAACAGCAGCCACAGGGGCTGGCCGGAACACTAAGCAGTCACTTTCTCCCAAAACTGGAGTATGCTCAGTCGTTCTGGAGTGGCAGTGGCGTGAACGCTGTTTACTCCGGGAAGGGGGAGCAGGCGAACCGAGACACGAAGCCTCCAGCTGACCGGGCTGCAGATCCTCCGGCTCACCACACAGGAGCAGTTCTCCAGAACCTCCAGCAGAAACACTGTCCTGCTGTGGCAAACGCAGTTGCTTTACAGCGAGCTCCGTCTGCTGCTGCTGCGTTGGTGCGGAGAGAGAGATAGCCTGCTCACTGGCTCTGACATGCTCCCTCCACGCGGCTATGGTGTGGCTCAGATATGTGTCCACGGAGAACTGATGAAGCCGGGGGTTGGTTGTAATCATTGCCTTGACCGCGCTCAGTCTCACAGCCATAGCCTGCAAGCTATCGGCCTGAGCGGTGCGGTCCAGCAAATCAACCAACCCCTTCATCTCAGCCTCAAAATCCGAGTTGGAACAGTCTGCGGGGTCCATGTTCTGGTCGCGATCTTCTGTTAGGTGTGGCTGTGTGCAGGCAGGAATAGGACCCAAGGTGCAGACTCCGGAGACAGACGTGAACTCAAAAAAGGCTTTAATTTAATACTCAAAATATAACAGAACTAAAAAAAAAACTCAAAACAAACTTAAACTAGAGAAATGACAGAACACACAGCTAAGAACACGGTAGATCACGACACAGACACAGAGAAACACAGGGCTTAAATACACAGAAGGAGCAATCAGGGAATGAATAACAGGAGGGAAACACAGCTGGGGCAAATCAGAACTGACGAGACAAAAGGAAGCGTAAACTGAACACACTGAGATAAGACAGAGAGCTTCAAAGTAAAACAGGAAACACATAACAGACTCACATGCAGGCACTACAGAGGGAACAGAGACGTGGGACCAGGGCAGACACAAACACTGACTGAACACGGGGATATAGGAACTTAGGATACACATAGACGCGAACTAGACAAGGGGATGCAGGTGATAAGGGAGACAGAGCAACTAAAGAAGACATAGACATAAGCCATAAGACAGAACTCAAAGAAACCAAAAACTAGACAGTATAAATAATATCGTAAACTCAAAAACCCTGGGTCAACGACCCAGGCATCCTAACATATACAGATGTCAGGAATCGCTGTATGTGAGACGATGTCTATGCAAATAATAGAGGAAGACGTCAATTCATATTAAAGAGCATCATTTTCACGTATCTGTCCACTAGACTAACACTCTGCAATTAAAAAGTCTACCAGGTCCTGAAGCCATGATATGATTTTTTCCATTTCTGTCTGTTTTCTCTACTCTCTCTTTCTCTGCCCCCTTTCCTTCTTTTGTCTCTCAGGTGGGCAGATCATTTTTGCCTCTGCCTCTGGGCAGTGCTGCCTTTCCTGGGTTTGCTCTCACACACCTGCAATTCATTGCTCCATCAAGTGCTGAGTATTAAATGACTGGCTTTGGCAGTGATCCTCTGCCAAATCGTTGCCTGCACCGTGACAGTAAATTGGCACCCTTTGTTTGACTCTTGCCTTTGTATGTTTTGCTCTGTAACACTTGTTTCTCATCTGCTATCTTGTTCCTCACCTATATTTCCTGCCTCACCAACAGAAGTACTTACCTGTTTTCTCTCGTGGAGTCCAAAGCTCAGTCAGAATCTCATCAGCACACTAGGCCTGTTGATCCTTGAAAAAAAGGACTTACCTGAAACTCACCTGCCTACCTACTTTCTGCTTAACTCTTTCCATCGCCTTTGGATTCAAACCTGCTCCACAGCAATCCCTCTTGCAGCGCAGCTCTGTCAGCTCTCAAGTAAGGACTCAAAGTAAAAACTCACAGTGCAATTACTGCTTCCCTTTCACTGTTGGTCTTTGCTAATAGCCTCTCTCCCTCTCCGCAGACTCTCTCTGGTCATCAGTGTTGAAGTTAGCTCCTGCTCAATAAATCTACTGCTGGTCCATTATTCAGTCCAGTTTGTAAATAAATCTTTTAAACCTTTCTACAGTTGTCTGAGTCTGCTCCTTCAGTCTGGTAATTGTGAAACCATAATAGCCCAGTCTCTTTCTTATTGTTAAAGGAACACTGGCCTTAACAGAACCAATTGAGTCCTGCAGTTCTTTAGATTTTGTTTTCAGTTCTTTTTTTACCTCCTTGATAAGTCGTCGATGTGAGATGGAGTAATTTTGGCCACACCTGGTCAGGCGCGTTACTGTAATCCGATTACTTTTTTCAGTTAACGAGTAAAGTTAGGGATTACTATTGCAAAAAAGGTAATTAGATTACTGTTACTTTCCCGTAAGCACGCTGCGTTACCGTGTTACTAAAACCGTGATTTTTTTTTGCGAGAGCGTCTCATGACAATGTCGTAAGCGAGTGCGACGTTCGTGACAACAGCTGTGTGCAGATCAAAAATGGATAATATATGGAGTGCAGGAGAGAGTATGACCATGCAGCGTTTAACGAGTGGAAGTACTGACCTTACTTTGAGTTTGAGTCCGTAAAAAGTGACAAAAACATTAGCGTCCGCTGCTCACTGAGTGGGAAGGAAACTTCTTTTTACAGCAAAAAAACCCCCTAAACGTCCAAGCAAGCACCGTGTGCTGCTGCTGGAATGTGAAATTCACAGAGAAACTGCCAGAACACTGTATCCTTCCACTGACCGCTGCGTCACACCTGCACCAGGGCAAACCTCCGCCTGCTCAACTGCTATGCAGGTGAAAATAGAGCAACAGGACCGCTGAGTCTTTGAGTCTTCTGCTGTGTTTTACGTCCATCTATTTGAAAGAGTGAATGTAAACACAAAAAACGATTTTATTTTATGTGCTGGAATGTGCAGAAAATAGGTTTAAATGTTAAACAAATTTCTTCCAGTCAGAGAATGTTGCATATAATTTAATGTTTGCTTGATGCATAAAGTTCAATGTGACTGGGACACATTGAAGGCTGCTTCTAACAGCTTGGACGAGTTTACGGACACTGTCACCTCCTATATCCACTTCTGTGAGGACAGCATTGTGCCATCACGCACCAGGGTGAGTTATAACAATGACAAACCCTGGTTTACTCCTAAACTCAAAAAGCTGTGGCTGGAAAAGAGAAAGGCGTTCAGAAGCGGAGACAGGGACTGCTACAGAGAGGCCAAGTACAGGTTCACTAAAGAAGTGGACGTTGCTAAACATCAGCACTCTGAGAAGATGCAGCAGCAGATCTCAGAGAATGACTCGGCCTCTGTGTGGAAAGGTTTTAGGAATATCACAAACTACAAGCCTAAAACCCCCCACTCCACTGATGACTTGCTCTTAGCCAACACCCTTAACGACTTCTACTGCCGTTTTGACGAGCCATCAGGCAGCCTTCACACCTCCAACAGCCCCAACAATATGGTTGGTATGGCAACAGCACCGCCTACAACTGCAAAGCTCTCCAGCGAGTAGTGCGGTGCTCTGAACGGATAATTGGAGGTGAGCTTCCCTCCCTCCAAGACATCTACAGGAAGCGGTGCCTGAGGAAAGCGGGGAGGATCATCAAGGACTCCAGTCACCCCAGCCATAAACTGTTCAGACTGCTTCCATCAGGAAGGAGGTTCTGCAGCATCCGGTCCCGTACCAGCAGACTGAGAGACAGCTTTTTCCATCAGGCCATCAGACTGCTGAACACGTCATAGACACCTCAGCTTCACTACTGGAACTTCAACATTATGCACTCCACACTGTATATAAATGCCACTTGTTTTGCACATATTCAACTCTGTATATTTTATATATTTTATTATTATTATTATTATTATTATTTTATTTTATTTTTTTACTATTTAATTTGTAAAAATGTGTATACACACATACACACACACACACACACACACACACACACACACACACACACACACACACACACACACACACACACACACACACACACACGTAGGAAAATATTTAGTATACACATCCAGAAATGCATACACTATTATATATTGTACATATATTTATTAGTTTCAGGTTGGCCATTCTTGTATTTTGCTCGTTTGTGTTGTTGTGTTTGCACATCTCTGTTGCTTGTGGGGCTCGCACACAAGAATTTCACTCGCATGTGCTGTGCCAGTGTGCCTGCACATATGATGTGACAATAAAAAGTGATTTGATTTGATTTGATTTGATTTGACAATAGAGACACTTTGGACACTAATTCCCCCACCTCTCCCCCCTCCATAGAGCCATCACCACCTTCAATCCGTTCACCTACAACACCCCCCTCCTCACCCCACACAAAAGAGGATTTCACACCACCACCTCCCACCACAACTCTTCATATTCATGAAGCAGATGTGAGGAAGCAGTTTAAGAACCTGAATGCTCGGAAAGCTCCCGGCCCAGACGGCGTGTCTCCTGCCACCCTCAGACACTGTGCAAACGAGCTGGCCCCAGTGTTTTCTGGCATTTTCAACTCCTCACTGCAGGCATGTCATGTGCCTGCCTGCTTCAAGTCCTCCACCATAATCCCTGTCCCCAAGAAACCTAGGATCACTGGACTAAATGACTACAGACCCGTGGCTCTGACATCTGTGGTCATGAAGTCTTTTGAGCGCCTAGTTCTCTCCCATCTCAGGACCCTCACGGCCCCCCTCCTGGACCCCCTGCAGTTTGCATATAGAGCCAACAGGTCTGTAGACGACGCCATCAACATGGCCCTACACTTCATCCTGCAGCATCTGGACTCCCCAGGAACCTACGCCAGGATCCTGTTTGTGGACTTCAGCTCTGCCTTCAACACCATCCTTCCAGACCATCTCCGAGACAAGCTTTCCCAGATGAATGTGCCTGATCCCATCTGCCGGTGGATCACTGACTTCCTGACGGACAGGAAGCAGCATGTGAGGCTGGGAAAGAATGTCTCGGACTCCCGGACCATCAGCACCGGCTCCCCTCAGGGCTGTGTTCTTTCTCCTCTGCTCTTCTCCCTGTACACCAACTGCTGCACCTCCACCCACCAGTCTGTCAAGCTAATCAAGTTTGCAGATGACACCACCGTTATTGGGCTCATCTCGGACGGGGATGAGTCTGCCTACAGGAGGGAGGTTGAACGTCTGGTGTCTTGGTGCAGCCACAACAACCTGGTGCTGAATGCCCAGAAGACAGTGGAGATTATTGTGGACTTCAGGAAGCACACAGCTCCACTCCCCCCCATCATCCTGACTGACACCCCCATCACCTCTGTGGAGTCATTCCGCTTCCTGGGTACCACCATCACCCAGGACCTGAAGTGGGAGCCCACCATCACCTCCGTCATCAAGAAAGCCCAGCAGAGGATGTACTTCCTGAGGCAGCTGAAGAAATTCAACCTGCCAACACGGACGATGATGCAGTTCTACACTGCAATCATCGAGTCCATCCTCACCTCCTCCATCACCGTGTGGTACGCTGGAGCCACTATCAGGGACAAACAGAGACTGCAGCGTGTTGTGCGCTCTGCTGAGAAGGTGATTGGCTGCAGACTCCCATCTTTGCAGGACCTGTACACCTCCAGGACATTGCGGCGTGCAGCTCGGATCTCAGCTGACCCTTCTCACCCTGGACACAGTCTGTTTGACCTGCTCCCCTCAGGCAGGAGGCTCCGGTCCATTCGCACCAGAACCTCTCGCCATAAGAACAGTTTCTTCCCCTCTGCTGTTGGACACATGAACAATAACCATATGACTGTTCCCACCACTAACACATGACCCTACGCTGTGTTCACTGCATCATTCCATGTTTGGCACTGATCACCACCTGCACTCATGTATATATCTTTCAACGTAGCACTCTTAATTCTTATTCTCATGTATATATCTCATGTATATCTCATGCACATATCTTTCCACGTAGCACTTTTAATTCTTATCCCTACTTTTATTTTTTTCCATGTCTATTTAAGTGCTATTTATGACACTATGTTTGCACTGAAGCACCGCAGCAATTTCCTAATGTTGTAAACCTGCTCAACATTTGGCAATAAACCCCATTCTGATTCTGATTCTGATTCTGATTCTAAAAGATTAAAACTAATAAAACAAGTTTTAAAAAGAGACGTTTTTATTTGATTACATTTTATATGATGTAATCAAATGAAAAAGTAACTAAGTAATTAAGTTAGTTACTTAGTTACTAAGTAACTAATTACTTTGAAAATAAGTCATCAGTAAAGTAATGGGATTACTTTTTTGGGAAATAATCAGTAATTAGTTACTGATTACTTTTTTCAAGTAACTTTACCAACACTGCACCTGGTAGGGTTTACTACTGTTTCAAGTTTACTCTATTTGTGGAAAATAACTCTCACTGTGACTGGTTGGAGTCCCAAATACTTGAGTCTGTAGCCTCAGACTGACAGATGTCATCAGCAGTTTCAGTGCATGACACATTGCTTCTGGAAATCTTTTAGCCTACTTCATTTTGTCAGACAGGTTCTAGTGTTTTGTTGATTCAACAGGCCTAGTAGTAAACAGGCCTGGGTGTGGATAGTAAAAGGTAACTAAACTCTCAAAAAAATGCAGTTAATCACTGTTAATCCATGATTTAACGAGAGCACAGATTCCTTTTTCAATGAAGTAAATTTAAATTTCCTGCATTTTGTATTTGCTGGGGTTATGTTCTGTCAATATTAAAATTTATGTAACAATATATCACACGCGCAACCCCCCCCCCCCCCCCACACACACACACACACACACACACTGCTCCATTAATATTTCTTCATCTTTCTCCATCTCACCCTGTCCCTGGAATCGTCTGCAACACCACGCCTCTGCATGTCATTCTTTACTACATCCATTAACTTTAGCTTTTTTTGGTCTCCCAGTTTTCCTCCTGCCTGGCAGCTTATTCTTCAACATCCTTTGTTCAACATAGGATTCCTCCTCTGCACGTGTCCAAACTGCTTGGAACAGCTCAACTTAAGCTGGCCCTCTCATATATTCACTTCCAATCCTGGTCATTCTGGTCATTTCCAATGAAAATCTTAACATCCTTAACTCTGCCACCTCCAGCTCAGCCTCTTGTCTTTTTGTTAGTGCCATTGTCTCCAAACTATACATGAGCCCAGATCTCACAACAGTCTTTTAAAGATTTCCTTTCACTCTTGCTGCTATCCTTCAGTCACAAATCACCTCTGAGATGCTTTTTCACCTCTCTTGCGCAGTTTCCGTTGCTTTAGATGGTTTAGACCCACAGTATTTAGACTCATCCACCTTCACTACCTGTGCTCTTTGCATCTTCACTGTTTCACCTGTCTCGCTCTCATTCAAGCACATTCTCTCTTGCTTCTACTTATTTTCATTCCTCTTCTCTCCAGAGCATACCATCACCTCTCTAATCTCTCTTTAAACTGCTTCTGCTCTCACTACACATCACAATGACACTTGTGAACATTACTGCAGATGGAGACTCCTCCTTGACCCCATCTTTCAGCTTGTCCATCACCGATGCAAGAAAGAAGGGGCTCAGAGCAGACCGAGGGATTTAATCCCGCCCCCATCTTAAACCCCTCGGTCTGCTCTGTCTCCTTGTCCTTGTATATGTCCTGCCACTCCTGACTTCCTAATGCAGTAAAACCGTTATTTTCTTGGTACCCTACCATATGCTTTCTCAAAAAAAAGACACATTTATGAAATCAGTAATAAGAAAGTTTGAGTAATTAATTCTTCTGTCCTCGGGCAGCTCTATTGACCTGGTCATCTCAATCCTCTCAATCCTGTGGTTGCTCATCTGAAAAGGCAGAGAAATTTGTGAAAAGAGAATAGCAGTGGTGTGCAATTATTAAACTAAAACCAAACTAAAACTAAAAACTAAAAGAAAAAAATGAAGGTTTTACAAATGTACAAGGTCTGAACCATGTTTGTCCAACCTTGAAAACCAAGTCTTTTGGGTTTGAGGCAATCATGCTGGAGTTTAGACTTGCTACAAGTCTAAAGTGTATGATTCAAGTCTAACTGAATAATATACTTAAGACTTGTAGCAGCATCCCCATCACAAAAAGAAAAGAGGTGGAAATAGAGGCTAACAACTAACTTATTCTTGAGATTTTAGAAAAGAGGTAATATAATGCAATTTAGTTACTTACTCTGGGACATCAAAGCCCACAAATTATACACTAGCAACTTCACAAATCTAAAGGCGTTCATCCTAGTCATCCAAGAACTCAATCAATCAGCTGCCAAATAAGAAATGATGGCTGCATTCAAACAACTGTCAGTCAAACAGTCATTAATAGACATTCACTGTTCTAAAGCTTGCCTATCTGTTCTTTGGCAAAAACAATGGCCACCTGGATTCATTTTGCACAAAAGTGGCTGCAGAACTGTAAAAAGAAAAGAAAAAAAGAAAAATAGAAATCATCTTCTGGATAAATGGCCTGCAGCTGCCACCTTTTCCAACATAACCTTTTTTAGTGCACACACAGAGGGAAAAAAAACCCTGTGTAAAAGTATTGGATTTTTTTTAAATTCAACATAGAAAAACATAAAAACAGTCTGTGATGAGCTATCAGTCCCTCTTTCACAAATAACATCTTAACTTTTTCTGTGTTTTTCCTCCCCATTTAGAGAGTCTCTATGAAAATTGTATGCTGTTTAAAATTACAGTTAAGCCTAGCTCAGGTAGTTCTAGCCAAAAATGAAGCATTCTTAATGGTACTTTGCAGGTTAGACATCGGTCGGTTCAGCAAGGGTAAGTACTGCCTCCAGGAAACAGCCATATGCTCGCGCTCTGAAGTCTGAGGCTGCGTATTGGTTTTTATACAATATATTACCAAACTAACTACCAGCCATATAAATACCATAGGAGCATATCAAATGTTGAATAGTCCTACAAGCTCACCAGAGGATTGTGGAACAACGTGTGGCTTGCTTTAAGGAGCATTTCTTCTCCCTAAGACTTCCTGTATGATGTACCCACACAAACCTGTATAATTAAATGGGCCTGACTGTACTAGCTTTGGCTGATGCTGATGCCAACTCTCATACATCTGCGGTACCCCCCGAACAGTTCCCTTATGGTGAACTGCTGTCTGCAGGCTGAAGAGATTGCTTGGGGCTTTGGGACACGCCCGATTTCTTCATGTACTACAGTTACATTAGAGTCATTTCTTTGCCTGTGGATAGTATTTCTAGCCTGGAGAAAAAGCCTGGAGATTTTTCTTTGGGAGGATATTGATTTACTTCCACTGGATAACTGCATATGATTAGTGTGCCCTGCAATTTTGCAGCCTACAGGGAGAGCATCACCCTATACTTAAAAACTCAATTGGTTTAGAGGATTCAGATGACTGAACTGAATCAAAATCTCTCAACCAATCCTATTTAACAGAGTATATTTTTTAATGCTTTTTGTAAAAACAGGACATCTTAGCAATGTTAGACCTTAAGATCAGTATTGCAGATAGTCACAGTGGGCATTCATGAAATATAGGAGTATTCAGAACCTAGTAAAGCGACTTTCTTTTTCTTTTTTTTTTTTTTTTTTTTTTTTTTTTTCTTAAATGACATCAGAAACAGCAGTATGCGACATTACGTGATGGCAGAGCTTCAGTTCATCCTTTGTCATTTTTTTTTTTTTTTTTAATAAATAGGACAGGGGGAATGAATGAGAGAAAGAGGGGGAGAGAAAGAAAGAAAACCGACTTTCTTTTTCAACTATGTTCACTTTTCACACTTTGAGGACGCTTTCAGTATGGTCGGCTTCCATTTATATTTTTTAGGTTGTGCTAACATGGCTTTGATATGACTTTACGTTTTTAGTTAAACGTGCAAAGATGCTGGCGTCTCTTTGTCCAGAGATAACATTATGATCCAAGTACCTCACCTTTCCAAACACTAATACCTTGTTGAATGGTGATCTGTCTGCTGAAAGTAACCTTTTGATCACTTTACGAAGTAAACAACACTGTTAAAAAAAGGGAAATGTCCCAGTAATTTTCTGCCAGTACATAAATCATTTTTAACAGTTTCTGTAAATTGTAAAATTTAATGTGGAAAAAACCCTGGAAGATTCCTTCATTTTAAAGTGTTACAGGATTTTCTTTTACACAGTAGGGTGGAGGACAAGTTGCTGCAGACTTCAAAAGTACTGCATTCCTGTTTTATATGACTACATGACTTTGCTTCTGAGAGCTACCGTGGAAGTTTAGAGGAGACAGTTATCCTCTGCCTCATGCTCCTCATTGTTGCCGAGCTATACGAGGGGGAAACACTGGAAGAAATCTGACTATTGCATAGAAGCTTCACTTCACACCTGGCCCATTATTGTATGAAGTGGGTGTGCTTGTCAGATTGCATAGAAATTATAAGCTGAGGGAGATGGATTTCAGACACTGTTTGATCATCTGACAAGTGCTTTAGTGTATAGTGAGGGCCTCGAGCTTGTGAAATAAAATATAACGCAGCCGTAATTTTAGTTCCTTCTGTTGCCTCTGAAAATATCTGAAAATAGCACATTCCCTGCCTGCTCTCTTGAGTCTTTACAGTTTTTACTAACGTCTTCTCTGTGCTCACCTCCATTCAGCGAATTAAAGGTTTAACCTAAGCGTAGTCTTATTTTATTGTTTAGATTTATACAATGCCAGTGGTTTATTAGCTTTAGAGCTCACATACCACTGGTTGATGAAGATGTAGTTTGCACAAGACAAAGAAAGATACGCACACAAAGAGAGAGAAAGTATGTGTAAGACAAAGAGAATAAGATTGAGAAACAGAGGGATAGAGAGAGAGAGGTGTAATGCCAAAGCTGTCTCTCTCAGCTCTGGGGGTCATGTCAGTCTGATCTCATTATCCAGCACTTAGTCCTAGAACAAACAGCCAGTGGCCTCCTTCCTTCCCTCCATTGCTCCATCTCTCTCTCTCCCTCCATCCCTTCCTAACGACTAGAACAGCTCATGTCCTAACAACTCGCTTGGCTCACTTACTGTCTAATGACTGCCACTCCTTATAGCCTGTGCTTCAAATCCCATTTATCTCCACTATTGTAGGCTCACATTCAGACCATTCTGTTTCTAATGCCCTGGGAGAGCATAGTGGATAGAGAGAGTGAGAGAGCATGGCGGTGGGAGGGTAGGGTGAACATGTGGGAGGGGGGCTGGAGAAGGAAGGTATCAGAAAATGAAAGAGAACTTCCTTCAGATATGTCATATTGGTAATGAAGCTTTCAGGTGTTTAAATCGAGCTCAACCTCAAAATAGTCATGTGCTCGTTTCCTTTCTTTCCTTTCTCACTTCATTTTGTGCCATTCTCAAGTGGCAGCGTGTTTTGTGGGTGCTGATCTCTTTCTCCTCCCACACATTGATGCCATCCACTCATCCTCTTCCTTCCCTTGGTCCCCCCTTTCCTCTCTGTCTTTGTCCCGAGTGTTAATGTGTTAGATGGAGGTCTTTCACCCTGCAAGCACCATTACAGTCATTTCCTCTGTAATGTGAATGACGGCGATCCATTATTTATCTCAGACTTGCTCATTACTCCCCAGCCCATTGCATACCCTCCCAGACAAGGCTCTCACAGCCACTCCAGACATTACTTTATTAAGAGGGCGAGGCTGCAGTGGGCTGGCATGAACCGTGCTGTAATAATGCAGGTGTGGTGCATGCATTGGTTAAGTTCATCACTGGAGAATAGAGCGGGATGGCTTTCACTGTTGTTTTCTGTTGTAAATTGCCATGTTCCCTGCAGACTAGAAAAAGGTCAGGACAGCAGTTCAACTACATAATGTTACCACTCTCACAGTTTCTTTAACTCTGTACTGCAAAGAGCTGGGAGTGGAACTTATAGCAACCGTAGAGCCTATTATTCAGAATAATGCCCAAAGTGAATAGTGTTACAAAGGCAATGACAACAAGTCAAGAACAATGAACCATTAGTGCAATGCACATTGTATATTTCTTCTTTTTTAAATGGTTTCTTAAACATTCTAGGCTGTCTGATCTTTAGAGCTTGTAGCACGTTAGATGACCTCTAATGTTGTCTATTTAGCATTCCTCTGAAAAAGCAGAAAATAGCTAGTTAGAATCAGTCACCTTTAGACGTGCACATCTTTCGGTCAGTCTGACAGCATCTGAACATGTTAGCTTCATGTGGGAATGTGCACTCTTAAAGATGCAAGGCCAGTTTCTCGAGGTCAGACCTTAATAGAATTTACGTGTCACTGTCAACAGACCAAACAACAGCTGCACACATGTCTTCTGAAACTTGAGTTGCTCAATTCACTGCATGATATGAAACAACAATAACCTGTGGAAAACAAGTTTGCCAGGAGACTGCTGATTTCAGTTTGTTTCAATACATATATTTTTTTTTTCACAATTTCACATCTGGATATGAGGTGATTTTAACATTTCAGCACATTCTCTAATCAATAAGCATTACCAAGCACGCAGACAATACGGTTTACTTGATGAGGGTGCACAGTTAACACATCTCTAAAATCATAAAACCCTTTCATATCTGGTCAGTTGGTCCTCATTCAATTTAAGATATACAGTTCAACATTTTTTGGAGATTGAATTTTTTTTTATATTAATTCAATGAAACAAGGACAACAAAATCAACTCAACTTTTGTATAAAAAATAATTTTAGTATATACATTTCCCCATCTAGAGACATGCAGTTAGTTGGATTAAGTTAATTGGTGATACAACATTGTCCATAGGTCTGAATGTGAGTGTGAATGGCTGTCTCTCTGTGTCAGCCCTGCGACAGGCTGGCAATCTGGGTGTGCACTGCTTCTCTCCCTGTGGCTCTGGATAGAAGGAAGTGGATTGATGTATGAATGGATTTAAAAAGGGATATAAATTTTTAGTTCTACATAATAAATACTCTATAAATATTTTACCAATTATGAATGTTTACCTCCGTGCTATTTGGCAATGTTAATCCTTCGTAACTTCATAAATACAGCAGATTCGGTGCCACATTAAAGTTTCAGAGCTAAAAACACATTTAAGTTCTGCAACCAAATCAATTTTACACCCATTCCAAGCCCATGATCACAATCCATAGCCAAAATGTCATTTCTGTTCAGACTGATTTCTTCTATAAAAAGATTTCTAGGTATCTATCATAGTTTTATCAGCAATACTGCAACATTTTAATGTCTGTGACATGGAGTGACACACAGAAGCACCAGTACTGGTGATTACTGGGAAAAACTTTAAAGATGACATTTTGGGTAAACTTTGAAAGGTCTTATCACTGTGGGACAAGTCGTCGGTCAAAACAAGTTTTAGCATGTGAAAAGTGTTTTTACCCACATTTTAATACCAGCTGAGCTGTGTCAAAACAATTTTCTCATATCATCATATATTAACACTCCTAAAACTAGCTTATGGCTGTGAAATGGAGAAACATCATTGATGTGAATGGATTCTGCATAATAATTTGGGCACATTGATCCGATCAAAAAAACGTTCGTTTCCTGAAGACATTTTTCAAAACCTTTACATTTTGAGCATGCAGAATAGCTTGGATCACAGGAAGTCTCAGGATCAATGGGCACTCCGTGTATGAGCCAGCAGATGAGGACACTGTGCTGAACTTAAATGTCACAGCAATTGGATGTTCCCTTCTAAAGTTTAGTAAAGTGAGTGAAAGGAACCTGCCAAGAAAACTGTCACAAGCTGAATAGGCAATGATGGGCAAAAAAAAAAGTCCAAAAAGGATCCACTCATCCTGATAACTCATAAAGTTGTGTGAGCTTAAAAGTTTCATTAAACTTTCATCATAAATGTGGTTTTACATTGGAATCTATGCATTTGCGTATAGTTTGGTTGCCTGTAAACCTTATTTTCCCTCCCTGACACTGAGCAAGAATTTTCTCATGCTAAGACAGATTTGATTTGCGCCAGAGAAGAAGTACTTTCGTAAGCGGATAGAGCTTGTGATTTTTCCTCATAGATATGGGTGAATTTTCACAGTTAGCTGACCTTGCCTATTTTATGCATTTATTCCGTGTCATCACAGCTCTTTCAGACTGTGCTGAAGTGTGGGATGCAGGCTGAAAACGTCATATTGGTCACACCAGTGGGCTGTCAGTAGCTGTGACCATGACCCCCTACACGATAGGACCTGTGATGAGCTGAGCGTTTGAGCTCTTCTAGTGTGAATGGTGAGAGCAGCATGTGAAAACATGAAGAACTTAAGATCACTATTATAGCCTAACTGTCCTAACTGCGCTTCTGCTGCACACACGGCTCTAACAGTCCTCTAATGTCCTTGATATGCTGGCTAAAGAATAGATTCAGTTGTATGAAATAATCATACCTGAGTATTGTTGGGCTGATTAATGGATGTTATGAGGAAGAATAAAAAGAGTCACAGATTCTCAGCAAGATTTTTTCCCCATTTGTGTGTTTTTCAGAAAAAAACTTAAGCCACATGTATCCATGATACAGTGTTTCACTTTAGAACGCTTTTGTAGTTTTGTTTAAATGTCTGTGATGATTCCCGATGTATTTAAAATATATCTGCTATTTTTTTCTTCTGCAGGAAATCCTGCATCAATATTAAATCCTGCTGTCCAGGGCTTACATCAGAAAGTGCCAGGAAACAGAACACTGAATCGCATGTCCTTTTAGCAATCTTTACAAGGAACTTGCCCATGTGTGAGGACAAGGCTTTTATTTAGGCTTGAGAAAACAAGGGAAACATCTATATTAATAACATGGCTTTCCAGATTTTTGCCTTTAGTGCATTATATGCTCTGGGACAAATAAAAGATATTATATTATATATATATATATGTACCAGCGCCTTTGTTGTCTGTGCTACTTGATTCTGTTCTCTCAGTTTCGGGAATCAGTTTGATCTCTGACCCTGATTGCCCTCTCTTTCTTCTGTTGAAGCCTCTTCTCCTACCCCAATTTCTTGCTCATGTCACCACAGGTTCAAATTCAAATGATGCCATGGTCCTAGTTTCTGTAAGTTACACAATGGGCCCAAAGCCAGCACAACAGAGCCAGCAGTGCATGGGCAGGAATGCAGGAAATTCTGACACCACTTCACATTTAAAAAAGAAGAAAGGGATGGATGAAATATGACCGTTCAGTGCTACTCTGCCAGCAACAAAGCCGCTCTCAGCGTCAAAAGACTCCTCCTCCAACTTAAAGAAACATCTAGAAGTACTTTCTTTTTAAAAAACTAACGTTAGCCTAGTGCTACTGCCTTGTTTTAGTTGTGGTAGCTACCTGGGTTATGTGCCACTTAAGTATCTTTGATGTACTACTGCTGTGTGATATATTACTATTACTGAAGGCTACTCGCCCTACTGAGCTAACATTTTTAGCTGGCGTTAGCTGAGGTTAGTTCATAGACTGTAGACTGTTAGACTTGATGGCTAGCATTAACCTGCTAGTTGCAAATAATCATGTGCAGTTCTTAAAGCAGTCTATGAACTAACCTCAGCTAACGCCAGCTAACATGGTTAGCTCTGTGGCAAGTAGCATTTATTAACAGTAATAAATCACACAGCAATAGTACACTTATGTAGTTGTTAAAAGCATGACAATATATTAAGTAATCCAAAGTATTCAGAATCGTGAGTAACGTAACGGAATACTTTACAAACTACATTTGGGGGCCTGTATTCTGTAATCTCTAGTGGAATACATTTTAAAAGTAACCTTCCCAACACTAAAAATGTATACACACAAATGTTCATGTCAAACTGTGAATTGAGGTTTTATCCACTCTTCTACTTTGTCTTTACCTTGATCAAGAAAGTGAATTTTGACAAAAATGACCACGGCAGCTCAATTTACATTGAAGATGTTGTTTTCAGCTATTTCTAGAAGTCTTTCTTCATACCTGCAGCATAAAAAAAGTCTTCCACAAGCTTCTATAAAGCAAGAGAGTTGCATTCATTTATGCGTGCACCACAACAGCAATAAGTTTATTTATTGCCATGATTTGATCCTTAATCTAGCCAGGTGAACTGTCACATGGCCACAAAAGCTCGAGTTTAATTGTTGTCTGATTTGTTTACTAATCTGAGTATGGATGTCTTCCCACAAATAGGATGTGGCTTCTGTAATGATGAAAGCAACTATTAAATTATTCAGAGGTCTAGTTGTGATGAGATGAAAGCCTGTGATAACTTTTTCAGGGTCTGCTTGAGATAAAAACAAAAACAAAAAGCAAAAAAAAAAAAAAAGTTTAACTTTTACACTAATTCTTAGCTGCAGAAAAAATGGATGTAGTGTGCTGGTGATTTGTTTGTATAGACAAAGGTCTGAGTCACTCAGCTTATGGGTGGAGTGGTTTTGAAGATCAGGTTTCCCAGATTTTATTTGTCAAATTCATGTCAGGTTTGGGGGTGGCAAACAAGAGGACCTCAGATTTGAAGTCACTGACCTTCAAGAAGTTTACTGACTTCAAGCATTTAAGATCAGAGAGTGAGGTCATAAGACTTGAGGTTGTATTTATCTTACTACCTGTCAGTGCTACATACAGTGGTGTATCATCTGCAAAACAGCAAAGATTATTATAATTGTATATGACATAAATAGAGCATAAAAGAGGAACAAGAACTGACTCCCAAGGAAGACCGTCAGAGTAAGGGTGAGGAGAAATCCCCCCTTGAAACCAGGCAAGGATGTCCTTGATTACATCACTGCATTCAAGGTGGTTTATAATGACGTCATGGTCAAGTGTATCAAAGGTAGAACGCAGTTCTAGAAGAATCAGAATCGCGCAGACACCAGGGTCAGCAACAATTAAATAAATCACTTGTCACCTTGATAAGAACTGTTTCTGTGTCGTGCCGGGCACAGAAACCTGATTGATAATGTTAGAAAAACATTATTGTTATTCATATGCAATATTAATTGAGAGCATCGAGTGTTATTTTAATTTGGAGATAAAACTAACAACTGCTTCAAAAAACAAAACAAATCAAAAAATTGGTCATAATGAAAATATGAGGACCAGTCGTCAGTTCAAATCTAGAGGGAATACTGTCAAGCTGAAAGGTGGAGAAATGAATTCTTGCTCTGAGATCCCATTAAAAAAGACAGATAATTTTTGGTTCCAAGTTTGATGTAAAACTGGATGTCTTCTCATTTGTTAAAGAAATGATAAAGAAACTGTTCATATGTCTATGGGTGCTTCTCGTTGCTGTGTAGGAGCAGGTCTGGTAAGCCTGGTAATGGGGGTACTGTCTGAAAGAAGACCCTGGGGTTGTAGCATATACTAAAGATTAAATTTTAAAAATAAGAGAGAAAATAAGTACTCCTTGCTTGTTTCACTCTATGATAATGGGCTGACATCTATATTTTTTAGATTATACAAAGACAAAATACATTTCTTTTTCTTCCATTTACTCTCAGCTCTTCTGCATTTCCTCTTTATATCTGTCATATGATCACAGCATCATGGGAGAGCATTGTGTTTGGGATGTTTTGCCTTAAAAGGCCATGTCATGAAAGACAGATTTACATTTTCTATTGAAATTGTATAACAGTTCCTTGACCAACAGATCCATTTGATCAGGGTAAAGGAGTAAAAGACGTTTTCACACAAATTTCTGGATGACTTGGAATGAAGACAGTGAGGGCAAATGCAGCTTGATTGTTTCTGTACGGAAAATAGTAGATGACAGGCAATAAAAAGAAGTAGTTAAACATTATTTAGAGACGTGGCATGGGACAGCACAAGGTCAAGTGTTTGTCCTCTGTTATGTTTTGTTTTTTCCTCACTGTTTCAGATTAAAGGACTTAGAAAAGGTCAATAAAATTAGAAGAAAGACTAAGCCTTAGGTGGCGTGTAAATTCAAACTCACAAGATGGGTGCTAGCCATATAAATGAAAACCCAGAGTTTCTAAAGACGAAAATGTGGCAAGAGAGACAGGTGAACATTTATGGATGCTATTAAAAATGATAGCTATGCCACCTACATGGCTGGAGTGCCTAGGTTGATTAAAGCAGGAGTAGATAGGGGGGGACATATCTCAGTCACTTGGACATGATTTCCCGAACTGAGCCAGAACTCGGTAATAAAAAAGAAATCAATATTGTGAGCTGGCACATTAAAGATCTCACATTAAGTAAACAAAACACAGCTGAAAATCCCAGTCTGTATACAGGACGGTATAATGTGACCCTCACAGATGGAGAATATGTGGGGAAGTGTTCAGCGGGACCCTGGTTGAGATGCTCATCAATTTGAACAGGAGTGATTTCTAGGGCAGGGTCATGCTGAGTCAGAATTAAAGCTAATTTGCAAAATTAGGTTTTTATTAAGTTGTTTAGCACCTTTTGTGATTGGGTATAAACCATCTTATTTGTGAAGGTTACATCTGGTGGATTTTAGCCATTCATGCAGACTGTAAATGAAATGTTCTGAATCATGATTACCACAGACTCGAGTTTAATTGATTGTTTATCTATGATGTCATTGGTACCCAAGTGAACAATTGGTGTGTGAGCTGAGAGATGGAGGAGAAGACTGGGGAAATATCAGTAATGACTGCGAGTTTGCTGCCAGAAGGATAATATGAGATAATAAAAGGAAGTGCATCAGATCTAGCAATAAACTCCCCAATAATGATGATTTTAGGATGTTTGTCCTCTTTCCACAACACCTTACATTCCTCTATCGTAAACACAATGTTTTAATGAAAGACGCTGATTGTGATATCAGCTGCGGTAGAATCAAATTCAGCCAAGATTATTTAAGCAGTTTCATCTCGGTGGTAGGCCAGAGGGAGACTGTCACTGTATGGGATGGCATTGCTAGCCACAGCAGTACACCACTGTGTAGGCTGGTCAGCGGTTGGAGCCTGGCAGGAATGCACTCAAAGCCTGGAATCGCAGGAGGGGAATGACTACGGTGTCACTTCCACTGGACACCGGAGGTGTCAGGAGTAATTGCAGCTTTCTTGGCATGTGTGAACGATAAACCAAGCTGGAATGTTCTGAAGTGAACACCAGTGAACATGCAGTCACTACCCCCATCAGCTCTTCAAATGGGGCAAGAGAGGTTGAGAGTGAAGATTTTTATCCCCATCTGGTATGAACAGTAAAGTAAAATCTTTTTCCCCATCTTGACAATAGATGACTAAAAAAGAGGATAGACATCAGATTTGCTGGAAGTAGTAGTCTTTTTGTACTCTCAAAGCTGAAGAAAGCTCTGCATTGCCATACTTTTAAAATAGCAACTAGGCTAAAAACAAACATAGTTCAGCTACTGGTACTCAAGAGTTGCAAACCTGAGACTAAAGCTTTACACAGATACAAATTTGATTAAAAATGATTAAAAAAAGGCAGGTGAGTAATTATAAACCAGCAATTTACAACTCTAGAGGACACTTAGATTAGCAAAAAGGGGAACTAGAAGTGTTTGGGCAGCCAGGAACAAAAGCAACACACTCTTTAAAAATTACTTGTTCTCGGTACAGAATTCTGTGGAACTCTACACCTGACTTTTGTGTGTGAGGAAAATTCATTCCTTAATTAACATGTTGGAATCTATCAGATAATTGGGATTCACAAAATGAGCACAAAAATGTGCTCTTTAATCCCAGTGGGGTATTGTAGTCTTAATGGTAAAACGTTTTGATCAGTGGTATCAAATGACGATCTGTCAGGACAAACAGAGTTTGTTGCATGAGGCTGTGAGGAGATCATTAGTAACCTGCATTGGTGACATTTCCATGCAATGATGTACTTTAAATCCTGACTGAAACTCTATCACTAAATTAATCTTCGACAGATGATCACATCATTCATTTAAACTAAAAAAGAAACTTTGTAAAGAAAAAAAGTCTGAAAACCAGTATATTAATGACTCAAACATCTGGATCGTATATTATTGACTCAAACATCTGGATCGTGTGTATGCTGTTAAAGAAATGATTTACAGTTTCTGTAGTATCAATAATTGCAGATGTATAGGAATGGAGTCTAACAGACATGTTGATGATTAAGCTAAATGAACTGTTGAGGTTTTTAAAGCTGCTCTACTTCAAGTAGAGCAGCTTTAATCTGTGACATCAGTGGAAAGGCACTTGTTAATTTTTTTTCCTCTGATGTTTAAAACCATATTTGTAGATAAATTCATGATGTCATTAGTGAGGAATACAAGGCTCAACAGAGCTGTGACTCTTTGTCCACCTGGCTACAGTTCTGATAAGAAACCTGAAGTTGTTCTTGTTTTTAATAGCAGTTATTAAAAGCAAATCAAGACTTTTCCAGGCTAGCTGAAATAATTCTAATTAACGGATTGCACCTTCTTCTCCACTTTATCTTCTTTAAGGTAGAAACTGGGTTTGGGAACTTGGGGACTTTTTGTGACTGACCCTGTTGCACATGAGAATATTTAAATCAAGCCCACAAAATGATGTGCAAATGTTTGCAACACACAATTTACTGCCAATTGTGCTGAAAAACCCCTGTCTCTTTTTTTTGCCCTTGATATTGAAATGAACTGACTGTGCCTGAGCGCTACTTGCTATTTTACCCCGTTTACATCTGAAGCTGTAAAGAGCATTAAAGTAAAAGTCATCTATGACGGAATGCTTTACATTACATGACATGTCTGAACAGAAGTGGCAGCCAATAAATCTCACTTGCTAAGTAACTTCAGCGCTAGTTTTCACTGCTTACTTTTTTCCACGTTATTTAAACACTTGCTGAGTCATTGGCAGCTCCTGCACAGTCATGCACTTTGTCCTGCACTTGCTGTAAAAGGAGGCTGTGAGCGTAGCATTAACATTTCTTTTTTTTCTTGTTTCGTGTCCTGAGATGGTGATGACAAATGGCCAGACTGTCAAAACTCACAGCAAGGCACAGTCGTGTAGCATCAGATCTCTGACTGACATAACCATATGAACATCATTTTTTTTGTTTGCTGCTTACAGTGTTGATCTATTTGATAAACATAAAAAATAAATATATATATCTAAGCATCTTAACTTCATTCCAGCTTCAGATTTTCGACCTTTGCCATAGCTGATATATGAAAAGAGACTTTGCTGCTTCTGTGTCAGTGACCTTGCTATTTCCCAGTTTTGTTCCTTTTAAAGGCCACGAGATTCTTCTAAGAAAAAAGAACATTGCACTTAGTTCACATCTATCTAGGTGACTTAAAAATGTAACCAGCCAAATGTATTCAGAGAAGAAATGCAGAGAAGAAATGAACTTGAAAAGAAGGGAATAAAAAGACATATGAGTGTCTTATATTTAAAATGAATGCAGCCACATCTGATGAAACAGTTTTTCTTCCCAGAGCACTGACTAATGAACTGCAGATCAGGACACTGTAGAGACAGTTTCATTAATCTCCGACTTTACCCAAGGTTTATGGAATGGTGCTTAATAAAGCCTCACACATACAAAATGTTCTTTGCTATAACTGGTAATGATTATAGGATATTAATGTCTTCTGAAACTAATGAATCTGCAGCACACACATGACCTCTTTTGGCACCGAGTTGCATTACAGTGATAACTCCCTGCAAGCTGGACTTTCACATTTCTCCTTGCTGGGATCCATCTTTTGCTTATTTTCACCCCGACGCCATGCATATTCCCACCCTATATCTCCTCCTGCCACCCCCTCCCTTTCACCCTCTTTCTATCTTTCTCACAGGGCTACGTTCACACCTCCTGGTCTATCACGCACCTCCCCGTTTTCCCTTACTGCCTGCGACATCAAGTGCAGTAGGAGAATTGAAGGATCCAATGAGTAAAGCTCTGTCTCTGCTGTCAGATAGACGTCAGTCACAGTCTCTACCCCTGTCTGGCGCAGAGGTATACACACATGGTAAATTAATCCCTGTGCCCTGTCTGCCGCACATTGCGCTCATGTCAAACTTAGTACGCTATTTGGATAGTGGGGTGACATTTTCGAAAGACAGACACACTGTGGGAAGCCATTACACTCAGAAACAACACATAGAGAGGAAGCGGTGGAGAGCAGCAGGCCTAATGAATGGCGAGACTTAGAGAAGAGGAGAAGGAAAAAGGATAAAACAGGCAAGCTAATGAAGGGTAAACGAAGGGACACAAATAAAGCAGCTAATGAGACAGATGCATCAACCTGCTGTGACCTTTTCCTCTTTATCTAATCATGCATGCCTTATTATGGTCTTTTTATTCACTGTTTACCATTAATATTAGTTGTTACTGTCTCTTAGGCCCCCATGCAGCACTCACACAGATTCCAACCTCAAATCAAACCCATTTGTTTCGCTAACTCCCATTTGTTTCACTTAGTCTTTCATCTATTGATTGCATTCATCTCTGCTCAAACATTGCTACTGTGCAGCGGCGAGGATCTGTTTTTATGCGCTTAGCAGATGAAGATATGTCTTTTTTTTTTCTTCTTTTTTTTTGAAAAAGCCAGTTCAATGCATATCATGAGAAGAGAAAGGTTACTGAAGGTGAGGCAGGTGACTCATTCAGGTAAAATAAGCTTGGAAAATTACAAGCACGTGTGCCGAGGGTCAGCTCCAGTCCAGCTTGAGATCTTGCGGCAGCTGAGTTTTCTTTTTTTTTTTTTTTTTTTTTTTTTTTTCTTTTTCTTCCTTTTTTTTTCTTTCTTTTCCTCTTTTCTAAGTCACGGACATCCAATATTGATTGTTGACCTGATCCTTCTGCACAGATTTCTCAGAATCTGTTGTTGACATTGAGTTATTCAAAGTCTTTACAGTTTGACATTGAATAACATTATCCTGAAATGTTCCAGAATTTGTAGATGAAACCTCATGTTGCCAAATGTTTACTTTGGAGAAGTTGTGTTTAAACCCAATCATGCTACTAAGCTGTTGCCAGTGAACCTAATTAGTTGCAAAATGTTCATCCAGCTGTTTCTTTTAGTACTGCTTACTTTCTACCCTTACAGAGATGTGTTCAAAGTCAAAAGGAGATATTTTTCTATAAAATAGTTCATTTTCTCAGTTTAAACATCTAATGTGTTTTCTGCATTCTACTGTGATTAAAATACGGCTTTAAGACACTTCTGTTGTTACTTATATTTTATATAATGTTGTAGATTGTAAATGAAATCATGAAGCATTCACAGCATATACAAGAGCACCACATTCTTACATGGTTTTCCATCATTGTTTTTTTATTTTAATTATCATTAATGAAGTGAACTCGCTCCTTCCCCTCTCTTTAACAAGGGTCGGGGCATTTTTGCTAGTGGAAGTCCCTTTCATAAGGTGACGCTGGCAGATGGACGCACCTTCTACCCCGGACAGGGTAACAATGCCTACGTCTTCCCTGGAGTCGCTTTGGGCGTTATAGCCTGCGGAGTCCGCCACATATCTGATGACATTTTCCTCACCACCGCAGAGGTACGTTCCACCATTACTGTGTGTACGTCGCATTGTTAGATGAGAATTTTATTTGAAAAACTAGATTTTTAGATGCATTTATTTTTACTTTCAGCGCAGTGATGTCTCTCTCTTTAGACCGTACATAGTAATCATGTAAATGTTTAGATTTCTCTCCTGAGACAAACTTAATCTTTATTATGTTTACTTCTTTTTTTTTTTTTTTTTTTTTTTTTTTTTTCTTTTTGCCTGTCCCGTTTGGCTCTTTTGCCATCAGAATTGTTGTCTAAAGGCAAAGAAAGATGCCCAACGGATTTACTTTACCAAACTGACCATCCCAGCCTTGCCGTAATGGTCCATTTGATTCACCTTTTATTATTTATTTTATTTTCACTTACTGAATACGGGACAGACTTGACTGGGGGAAAGAAGGGGAGAAAGAAAGAGGGAAAGAGAAACAGCTGAGAAGAGGGACGGGGGAGAAGGGCAAAAGACAAAAACCAACAGAACGGGCAGAGAAAAAAAAATGCATATATCAATCACCTGGATCACCTGCTGAGAAAGAAAAAAGAAAGCAAGCAGAAGAGAACAAGAGTAATAGAATAAACAACATCACAATGATATATGGGAATATGACAGTAAATACTAAATGTTAAACATTATTGTGCAGCACATAAGATCAACAGAACACAGTGTGCTTTGAGGTAGGAGCCAAAAAGGGTGTAGTTTGTGGGTGTGATCACCCGTGTGTACACCTGTGAGCATGGACGCGCTTGTTTTTTGTTTTTTTAAAAGGTTCCTTCATGTAATAATCTGCTAGAGGGTGTGGGGGGGCCACACCCTCTAGCCAGTTCAAGCCAGTTCAATGCATATCATGAGAAGAGAAAGGTTACTGAAGGTGAGGCAGGTGACTCATTCAGGTAAAATAAGCTTGAAAAATTACAAGCACGTGCGCCGAGGGTCAGCTCCAGTCCAGCTTGAGATCTTGCGGCAGCTGAGTTTTCAATACAGGTTAGGCAGCAGGGCTATATGCCAGCATTTCTTGCTGTTGCCATGCTGGTGAGATCAGAGGAAGCAAATGCCCTTTTCATTTGCCAGGTGGCAGAAAACACTTTCTTTCTTTCATTCTTTTTTTTTTTTACTCTTGAATGCCACCACTATTTGAATCTACCTCTAAATGTGCCTTTGAATGGGAATGTAACATTACATTTCAAGCGTAACACACAAACACAAAAGAACATCATTTTACTTATGCATGCTTCTGCAAGCGAATCTGCAAAGGCGAGTGGAATCCACAGCTTTTTGCCTTACTGATCTGTGGAGCCTTCACCAGATGTTGCGCCACAGCTGGGTCTGCGCTATCAGGTGCTTCAAATTGACCATACTCGATTTAATTGCTTGGTTACTTTGTTATCTTCATCCAAATGTAGTTTTGAAATCATTTTACAAGCTAACTAAATCAAGCAGCCATATGCCTTGGTGTGTTTTCACCAGCTTAGAATGAATGGAGCTCAAACAACAACAACTGCTGCTCTTCCCCCTTGAGAACCTGGGATGAGGCTGGGAACACGCTGCTGTTTTTACAGCATAATGCTACCCCGATTCAAGATGGAAGGGCTTAACCAAATGACTAATAGCAATTTTACACAGAAGCATACTTATTTGTGTCAGGAACGACATAAATGCTGAAATGAAATGGATTGGAGAAACATCTTTTTACCGTGCTGTGTGCAAAGGTTCTCAAAGAAAACAAGTCCCACGACAACCAGATGAACGGTATATGCTGGAAAATGGAATAATATACCAGGTTATTTCATCTTTAAAATGATCTCTGTTCTTTTCCAGTTTATATCTCAAGACCAGCGGCTGTTCAGATAAATATATATATTTTTAAATTTGTTATTTAGACCTTTGACTACAATGTGTTATTTGTGAAAGAAGAAGTATAAGGATTCAACAGAGCATTGATGCAGTGCAAGGCCATTTGTATGTGACATATTTAAGCACATCTTTACATGGCTTTATTGTTTTTCATTTGCCTTTCTCTTACATCTCACCTGGGAATTACTAGTTCTGCAGAACCCTGCTAATAAAGGAAATGGTCTGCACAGCACACACCGTGAAGCTTTAAAATGGGATACGCGATTAAAGAAGAATTTAACAGTTCAAAACACAGCTCTGTCATCAAACTAGATGCAAATATTTCTTGAAATTATTGGTCTGTGAAGAAAGAAAAAAAGAGGGTTACTGGAAGAGGGAAAATCCCCATGCTACAAAATAACCAGCATACTTTGTGACCATTTTATTTCAATTCTATTCCTCAGGATGATGTTATTGAATAAGATTGACTCTGGCTTTTCTGTATGTGTGCCAACAAAAAGACAAGAAAGTACAGTCTGTTGCTTGAAAGAGTACCCTGGAGTAAAATGATTAGGGAGATCTCAGTACAGATGGAAGTAACACACTTTATATACATATACTTCTCATTTGAGATTTGCAGAGGGCTGACGCTAGACAAATGCCAATATATCAAATCTGCTTACGTGCCAGGTGCCGATTAGTGTACTTTAGCGTTGAATGTGCAGAGTGCTGTAAGTTGAGAAAACAACAGTGTTTAGTTTAAAAGTTTGGAGGAAAGAGACGAGACTAGAAGGATCACAGATCAAACCAATTGCCTGCAGTGAGAGGAGAAAGCAGAGAAGGAGGTAACAGAGCAGGAGAAGAGTTTGATAGGGAGAGTTAAAGAGAAGTGCTCTGATATGCAGCCTACGGGACTCTCAGGTGTAAGAGAAGAAAGGACAACTGTCTATTTTCCAATCTCATTCCTGTTGAAACCCATCTCTCCATTCCATCCAAACTATTTAGGCGGGCGTGTGTGTCTGCGCGCGTGTGTGTGTGTGATGGTATCTTCCAGCTTGCCTGGAGACATGGCACTGTGTTTCACAGCTAGATCAGCAGTAACAACCACTTCCACTACCAGAGCTGTCACATGCTGCTGCTAACAAAGCTACAGCTCCCACTGCTAACACAGGTCACATTTAACAAGGATAACAGCATGGATTGTTCCCATACTGTGCCTAATGCTTTTTTCAAATCAAAACTCTATATCTAATTCCAAATAAATGATGTCCGTGTGTGACTAGATAATGTTTGTGTGTAACATGTTTGTGCGTTTTTGCTTTCAAATTAAAACACTTTTGTGTCGCACCTTTCAGTGGCAGTGTTTCAGCCTTTCACTAATAAATAAAGGAATCTCTGTCTGTGTGTCTGGGCAGCTGTTTCTGTCTTTTATTTACAACCATACATTTGATCTTCTTCACTTTGTTGGTCCATTGCACAGTAGTTGGTTTGTTTTGACCTATTCCTAGGCTTCTGCTAATGTTACATGACTGCTATGTCACTTTGCAGATAAATCGACCCTGCCGATTACAATGGGGCGATGTAGAGGTGGTGGCAGAATAATTGCCCTGGAGATTGGGATTTCTGACTTTTGTGCATGGTCCCATCATTTTTTGTTACAATTTTTATGCTTTCATTACTATCGAGTTTCAATTCTTGGTCTTTAAGTTTGGTTGGAAAGTTTAGCTTGTTTTAAAAGTTCAATGTTAACCAAATGTTAGACCCTGTGTTTACAGGGTGATGAGCCATACCTCTACAATATGCCCAAAAAATACAAATTCTACAGCCGTTATTGTAAAATAAGTTATGCTGACCAATGAAGTGATTAAATATATTGCAACAAGACCACAGACTGTTGATTTTTTTGTGTACTCCCATTTTGAATGACTGAGGTAGCATTTTGCCAATGCCATTGAGTAAAAAAAAAAAAAAAAACTTATGTCACTAAAGACATGACTAAGATGATTTCTGCTGTAAGGACTTGTCGGTCACAGGCCAGGGCAGCTAAAACATACCCAGAGTTAACTGGTCAAGCTGCAGTGTCCGAACAAGAGCTTATTCCCCATTGATTTCTGTATTAAAATGCTATTAAAACATAGTTTGAACCAGCTGCCTTGTCTGCAGACATGTTCTTCATAGTCATAGTCATAGTCATAGTCATAGTTCTTCTTTTTTATAAATACAATGATTTTATTCTTAATGAGACTGTAAATTAAAATATAAACATCACACTTTATTTGATAATACATTCTCTCATTCACAAGGTGTTTACTGGGGTCATTCATCGAGGAGCAGGAGAGTAATTTTCTCATGGACCCGTTTACAGTCTGACTTCTTTTAGCAACCAAAGCAGTCACCATCATCTGGTCACTGGAAGGAATGCAGGTTTGATAAACTTCCACACAGGCTTCTCTTTCTTTCAGAAGCACTGCCCATCAGGCGTTGAGTGCCATGGGGCTGTAGGTGCACTGCTGGAAACCAAAGAAAGTACAGTGTTGAGGTTGACGCCATTTGGATGAGCAGCCATCATGCTTTCTATCCCTCTTCTGTGACCACACGCATTACGGTGCGGTTCAGATCGGCTTTTATCCTTGATGCGTGGCCTCACAGATGATGTCACACTCCTCTGCGACCTCATCACGATGTTACCAGTTCAGATAACATGTTGTCTACCAACCAGATATCTAAAAGCAAACATGAAACGATCTTTAGTCAAAGACCTAAGAGCTTAACCACTGATTGTGACACCTGCCTCTTCTGAAGATAACATGTCCAGCATTGCACTAGTTTGCGGAAGAAAGGATCAAACTCTGGAACTTATCAAATACATCTGGGCTCAGTTAGAAATGATTAGCAGTGATTTGTATTCAATTTGAAGCAAAAGTGAAATTATTTTAGTTTGCTGCATGTACTTATGTTTCTAAGTCCCCATTTTTGAGGTAATCCTTAACTGGCTCAAAATTAAACAGGGAATTGACATCCATTATGTGGAAAGAAGTGGTCTTAACCAGCTCAGAGTCTCTATGAAAATATCCATTATGGTGTAAAAACAACAATTAAACATGCAATTAGTCTTGTGCTGAGGTGGGGAGCAACAAATACCCCTTAATGCTTTGATGCATTTTAAATAAATCAACACAAATACTTCTGCACACTTAACTGATTCAACACTTCACTCTCTGCTGTATATCGCTTTTTGGTTTCCCTGCAGTTATTTGCAATATAAGCAGCAGAGAGACAGATGAAATACTGTTTTTTTTTTTATCTCGCCACCAGAGAGAAAAGAAAGAAAAGAAAGATGAAGAAAAACAAGGAGAAGAGAGATAGAAAGGACACAGGTAGATAGTGTAGAGATAGAGAGATAGAGAGAAGGATGTGCAAGCTCATCCCAAGGGAGATGCTGGCCTTAATTATGCTAGTGTGGCTCATCAGTCTCCTGGCTGCCCTATGGCCTCCATGTCCTTTCTCCTTGTGGACTGAGAATTATGCATCGCAGCAGTGTTTGTCTATAGAGTTAGTCTGACAGATTAACAGCTAAACACCCACAGTTCACACCAGGAGTCCATAGGGACCCTGCTGCCAGGGGAACAGTGGCCAGACAAACAGACAGAAGTGCAGAAGTGCAGAGAAAAAGAAGAAGAAGGGAAGATTTGGAAGAAGGCATTTGGTTTCTTATTCTCCAAAGCACAGAGAGGACTATACCTGCTTAGTTATTTCTGTCTGAAATCTTGGAGCCCCAAAGGCTGAAAGGAGTTTGGAATGCAAAGGGAGAAAAAAGAAAGGAAACGGAGAGATGAGGAAATCGAGTATAATGGGGATAGATGGGGTAATGTAAAGTGGTGAGGAGAAGCAAGCAAGTCATGCAGGGACTCACTAATTGGAACAACAGCAGCAGTACTCTATTCCTAAGTGACTAATTCTACACTAGGAAGTATTGTTAGTGACATCTTCCAGTCGGTGTAGTGCTTTCCAGCTACGAATGTTAGGAATGGTGACAAAAACCCAGGAGGAGAGGCATTTCATTACTTTATAATGGCTCAATAGAATGTGCACTCAGTGGAAAAGGGGAATGTAGATTTTGTAAATGAAAAAGTAAAAAAAAAAAAAAAAAAAACACACACACACACACACACACACACACACACACACACACACACACACACAAAAAGCAGTTTAGTTACATGTGAACATAAAAACGCTCCAGTCTTCTTGATTATGTATCAAAAGGAAGAAAGTAATTGGGTTTGCAAATGTGAGAGCATCTCGGGTTTTAAGACCCAGTCTATTTTTGTCAAGACTTTTTTGCACAGCAGCGCAGTTGTATTTTCAGAAAAGCAACATAAGGCAAGGAGAGGCAACTTGAAAGAATCGTGTAGAATGAAAAAAAGGAGCGTGAAATAAAATTGCTAATATCACATCATGTAAAGTGTCTTATAAATAAATACCTAAAAGACACAAGAGCTAAAGTGCCATTTGATCAGGAGGCCCCTCACGTCCCAGCTCTCATATCGCAATATTGCCCGACGAGGGCGCGGAAAGTGCGTGGCATCGGCTCAGCTCGAAATGGCTGTGTTGTGTAGCTGTGGCACACAAAGGCTCCAGAGTGGCCAAGGAGTAAAATTAAATGCTGTTTATGTTTTCCTTCCTATAATACGGGCACTCCGGCGAGCTGCGAGCATAGACGCAAAGTTCTCTCACATCTATTCATTGCCTTCCTGTTTTGATCAGTATGACAGACAAATGTAAAGTGGCTGCAATGTGAGGAGATGCTATTCTGAGGGCTGGCTTCCTTCTCCACTTAACTCTGGTGACAGAGATATTATATAGTTTTTATCTCTGTGTACAGTGTGCAGGGGGCCAGCTACACCTGTACTCTTGACAAAGGCCAGCTTTTCAGTAGGAGACAATGGTGTCAGCCAGAAGGAGTTCTGTTGTAATTGAGTATTAATGAAGGTGGTGAGTGGTGTGTGTGTGGGGGGGGTACCTAATGTCTGATCTGTTAGCAGTGGCAGGCCCTCTGTGGTGCAGGCAGCTAGCGTCTCTGTGTTTTAGAGGATTTGGTTATCTATTATGTATGAAGGATTAGTCTCCTTCTGCTCCTTCCACCGGTGGGATATCAGCTCCTCGATAGCCTTGACTGCCAGGCTCCACACTTGTTTGCAGATTTAGAGGCCCCACTGCTGCAACACCTCCACCCTTGGAGTCCTGTTTAACCTTGAAGACAGAGAGCCAGAAGTCCTGCTAATTCATCTAATCAAATCCTGCTTATCGAATCCTGCTGGGAGACACCAGCTCGCGAGTCTCGGATACGTAACTGGTGGCTCAGGTGGTCTGGGACGGCGCGGGGTTAAGCGGTCGGTGCCAGTGTGAAACACAAGCACACAAACACATATATTGCACACACACCGATTCCTGTATATATGCATATACCTTTATACTATAGGTATATATACCTACTATAGGTATATATAGATACACTATGGGGCACGGGGTTCAGCTGTTCCCCGACAGCTTAGAATTGGCTTGTTTCATATGCATATAAATATTAATAAAAGATCCTCGACGGGCCGTAGTCCGGCTATGCTCCTGTAATCTCTTACAATTGAAAGCCAAGGCTCATGAGATGGGAAGGAGAGGAGGCAGAAGAAGAGAGGGGAGAGAGAGAGACAGGAAAAGTGAAAGAAAGAGGGAGTATAAAAGGCCTTTGTGATTTATCATTCTGAAAATGTCTCAGATGTGGAGAAGGTCTGTAATCCATCAAAATCTCTTTTCTTATTAAATTCTTCAGGATACACTTTCCACTCCCTAAATGTGGTTCACTGTCCCTTTTGATTTGATGCATAAATAGATAAAAGACCAATAACTAAGTGAAACATCCATACCTTGGGAGACAAAAGAAGGCTTTATGAAATTTCATTTATGCTCTATGCAAACTACAGCAACAATGCTTTTTGTCACAATTAATGCAAACGTAGTGCAGAGGGTAGAAATAAAATGTTAAAATACTACACGTCAGTGCAGAGAGTGTTTTTTTTTTTTCATGTAAAATCAGTGAATATTACATAGTTCATAGTTTTTTGTCTGCATATCTGGGGAAGTCACAGAGAAAAAAAACAGAATATTTCACTAAATGCTATTCATGGAACACTTTCTAAAGAGCGAACAAGATCTGAATAGACAGACCGCGCGCTTAAAGTGGTGTGTTCTCTTGATTCGGTTTGAAGTTACAGTATGTAATAGCTGTTGTATCAAGTTGATTTTTATCAAGGATCTGAGCGCCAGGCAGAATTACCGGCTCTGTGTAATGCTTTAACAGATCATAATATGACCCGTGTGATTCCTGTTTGAAATTTCAGCATGTGCCATGTTCTCTTACAGCTCTCTTCTTTCACTTCATTTTCTGAGATGTTTGACTTTGAAAGAAGCAATCATGACACTTTTCCAGTGCGAAGCTGTGGCTGTGCCAGTGAAAAATTATTAGTGGGCTTTGTGCTGTGGTTACTTAATACCCCCCCTGCGTCGGATTTGAAAATCTCTGATTCTGGCAACTCTTAGCCAGAATAAATAATGTGGCAGACAACAATACTGATCCACAACAGATCAGATTTTTCCTTTGCATGTCCTTGTCATCTAGTGCACCGATTTTACCGTGGTGAAAAGGACATTATCCCTTGCTGGCTTCCCACCACTGCCAATTGAGCTGGTTGTAGGGCACACAATGACAACGCGGCTGGAAAACGGAAAAATGCATTTAAAGGTTACGAGGTCAGATTTTCTGACTTTTTCTAATACGTGAACAGAAATGACCTTATTATCCCAGCCCTCGCACGTTGCGCATTTTTCGGAGCGAAGCCCACACTAAATTAAAATTTTTTATTCATCGTGTCCATTTGAAACGACAGGGTAGGAAGAAAGAATTTTTTTGCCTATTTCACAATCAGCCAAATTCATAATTAAACATGTTAGGTTAGGTAAGGTAAAACAAGGTTTTAATAATGCAGAGGATGATAACAGAGAGAACGCGTGTCTAACCTTTGTCATTTCTCACTTTCAGTTTAGCGTCCTCAATAGTTATTATCTGTCTCTCCTTGTAACAAACCTATTTGGAGTAAAATACAATTTAAGCTGTAATTATGGAAAGGGAAAGAGAAAGAAACAAAAGACACAAAGGCAGAATAAAAGACACAAAGAAGGAAAGTGCATGGGTACTGGCCACCACCAGTGACTTTCTAATGAGGCAGTAGTTGCCATGGAGACAAGGCTTTATGAGACTCTACCAAAGAAGAGGCCTTGCCCTGTACCACGGTCTGTTTGTGTGTCTGTATGTGTGTCCTTAGTGCAGACACACCGAGCCTGCCTTCCTGCGTCTGCAGATAGGCTCGGATTCTATGAATTCTGCCCTTTCTTTGAGGGTTGGAGACGGGCTGAGGCATTCCCCGTCTCTCTCGCTGCATATGGCCCCGAGACGACGCTCCACAGGGGTCTACTTGTTTAATTACAGTCCTAGCCCCGACCCCGGCTTCCTGACTAGCTTGAATTGACCAACCAAGTGGACCACAAGCCGTAGCCTCTGGCTCTGTGTGTTGTCCTTAATGCCACAGTATTGAGTGGAAAATCAGGCAGGGGACCTCTCTGCCTAATGCTTCCCGATAGCTGAAAATTCAATAACTGAGCGGCCTTGCCGAGATTTACCCTTGTGGGGGGAAAGTAAATGGACAGAAAAATACATGAATAAAATGCAAAGTAGAGAGCAGCGAAACAGAGATGATAGAGAAACACAATGCCAGACAGGGTATCCTGTGTCACTTTATGACTCAGCCATCTCTCACACACTATCCAACCCTCACCCACATGCACTGACACACACACACACTGCAATTTCTTTAGTTGTCTTTATTTGTTAAATATTGAATTAGAATGTGCTCAGTCTGTGCGTATATTCATGTTAGCATATCGTTTCATATGTGGGTGTGGAATGTAAAGCTGTACACACACACACACACACACACACACACACACACACACACACACACACACACACACACACACACACACACAGAGGAGTATTGATGAGGATATAATTATCCCTCCATACTTTTATCATCCACTAAGTGCCTACTTGACACACAAAGGGCCTCAAGCTTGGAAACCCCAATGTTTTGTCTCACTGTACTTTAAGGAGAGAAGCAAAGTTAAGCGCCAGTCTCTGCAAATACAGCATGGTGTCAAGGATTGTTTACATCCAAGATTTGTTATTCGAAGGATTAAAAGAAGAGAATTGCAGGTGGGGATTGAGCAGCACTAATTCAGGCTCAGATTTGTTTACTAGCTCAAAAATGGAGTTTAGCTGGACTAAAATGTTTTCTACTCACTGACTGAGAAAATTCATATGGATCCAACCAGGGCATGCTGAGAGGATGATAAAAACGGTGAACGCATGACTTGTAGAAATATAACGCCAATAAACTTTACTTTGGCCATTCTGAAAAAAAAATAATGGGTTGATGTTATTTCTACAGCCTGTTACCTAACAAATAATGAAAGAGTCACAAAATGCATTGTATTGTTTTGTAAAACACAGCATGGCTTTTAAAAATTGAATTCGAAATTAGTGTTTTTAATCTTGTTTGTTTTGTCAGGCCATTGTAATTAAGCTACTCGGACAAAAAACAAAGGGATACTAAGTGCAGGAGAGATTCGCACCATAACATAATTTTCATGGCAAACACTAGTCTTACCCTTAACCTCAACCATACGCCCATGTCATAACCATAACCCTTGACTTGGTAGCTTCATTTATCCATCTGGGCCATATGCGGATCCAAGGAGGCTACCATTTGCTAGGCCTGTGCCATCATGTACAGTAGTGATGGCCAGAAATCAATCAATCAATCAATCAATCTATCTATCTATCTATCTATCTATCTATCTATCTATCTATCTATCTATCTATCTATCTATCTATCTATCTATCTATCTATCTATCTATCTATCTATCTATCTATCTATCTATCTATCTATCTATCTATCTATCTATCTATCCCCCCCTCTCCCTCAAAGATGTCTCTGCTCTCCGTACCAAAATCCTTCAGAAAACATGTGGGTGTCTGCTCCTTGATATTTTGCTGGTGTCTCTGTCTAGCTGTGTGACAGGCTTCTTATTCAAAATAACTGCTGCTGGCTCTGTTATAAGAGCGAGAAGATTGGCATGTCATACAGGGGGTTCACAAACAAGTCATCTTTGAAATCCTGCAGACAAGCACTCATCAATTAGCCTGGTCTTAGATGATAACATAGCTGTTTTCGCTAGATGTTACATCACACTCCATTTAATTTACTAGAGACACACACACACACACGAGCGTGCACACAATGTCTCTGTGGAAACAGTATAATGAAGGAACATGGATTTCTCCTGTCAGTGTGTTGTATTATTTTAGGTACTACCACCCTGTATCTTTAAATATTAAACCCAAGTCAGACATATGTACACATGTACTAAGCTTTACAGAGGAGCAATAATTTATAGCCCTCACTCTGCGTGCACTTAGTGAGTTTCTTGGCCATTAGGAGAACATGCCATTCTGAAGAGCAGAATAAGGATGTGCAATTCTAACTCACGGCGTTAGAGCAGGTTATGAATTTTACCCTAACGGGAAAAGGTGATGTCTGCTCGTATGAGACTGAAGATCAAATTCCTCCAAGCCATATAGGCGTGTGAAGGGAATACTGAGATGGGCTCTGAGGCATTTCTTCCCCCTCTGCACTCCACACTGGATTGTGGGATGCTCCTGTTTCTTTACACCAACAGATCCATCTGACATGACAGACCTTAACCCCTTAGGGCCCACTTAACTCACAGCCACATTAATTGAATCTGGCCCTTGTGAAAGCACCAGAGAAACCCTATACCATGAAATCCAGCAGGATATAGAAAGCAGCATATTTGGAAACCGGCTAGAGACTTGATGTGTTTTGAAGCCAATTAAACAGAGGACTGTGATGTGTGTTCCTCAGATCATTAGGTTGAATCAGTTGAGATTTATCTGAAAACACAGCTTTATGGAACAATTTTCACAGCTACCTAGTTACATCTCATTGCATCTACTCCTGCTGTCTGTCTGTCTCCCCCCTCCTCTCTCGCTTGCAACTGCAGGTAATGAGGAGGTATTCTGAGCATATTTCTTATATTAGTGTTCCTTCTGGGATCTCCATGGAGATAAAGTTGACCTCTTGGTATGTAATCATCCTCCTCCACTTCACAGGTGAAGGGAGGTAGGGGCAAGGATCTCGCAGAACATGTCGAGCACATGTAAGCTGAGACACACACTCGCACACACACAGAGCCAGGAAAAGACACAAACAAGGCAAACACAAAACCCTCTGCAAACACATCCCTTCCGTTCACCTCAATATAACCCTTGTGTTTACTCCCAAGAACAACATTTTCAGTCTGTCTCACTCTGTCTGAAGATTAATTCACTGGATAGAGGCTGATAATACAGACCTACAGAAATCTGGGACTCCTCCTTTTACAAATGTCAGATAAAGTCATCATCATCATTTTATTACACAAAGCCGATTACTCCTCCAGCCAAGCGCGTGTGGGGATAAAAGTGGGGATCGGGTGGAGAGCCCTGACACAAATTGGATTTCCACTCTCCTATATCCTTAAATGTAGATTTATCCATTAACACACCAATATCTCTAGCTAGTTGCGAAACGGGGATTTATTCAAATGAATAGAAATCGTGCTGTATATTAGAAAAAATATATAATTTACTTTCCAAGGCTTTATTGAATTTGAGAAGAAAAAAATGCAAATGACTGTAAATGTGCAAAAGAAACTCAATGTAATTTTGTCACAATCTACTATATATACATGGAAATCCAGCTAGAAGTCTAATTAAGCTGGAAGGATTACAGGTGCTATAAGATCCATGCTCTCAGGTATAAGCATTTAATAGGCCGAGACTGTTTTTTAAACACTTTTTCTGCATCATGCGCCAAATTATTCAGAGGTCCTCTTCTGTGTGTGTGTGTGCTTGTGTGTTGCACGAGTTTCATGTTTCTGCTGTACTTGAAATACATTTAAGTATGTCGTATGTATGTATGATTGCCCGCAGATGGGTTTATTCCCACATCTCCGTGAGAGTGCGCATGTTTTCAGGGTCAGAGTTTGATTTTCTCCCTGGCTGGTTGCTGTTGGCAGGATTAGCGACAGGACAAGATGTTCAGTAAAAGCCCTCAGTTAGCGACGCCAAACATTGCATAATGCTCCATTTAGCACAGCACAAATTTGAGGATTTACTCTCAGACCTCTGACCTATCTGTAGGCCCTTTTTTGGATGGATCAACCTACAATGCATTTTAGCAGATGGATAATGTGTGTGGTGATTTTCCTTGGCTTAGTGGCTAAAATATGTTTTCGTTTGCCTGTTGTGTGTCTGTTTGCATCACATTTGACAAGCCAGCGGCTTCTCGCTCTCGCTTGTAAATTCTGACAACTGCTACGTGGAGTCGGTTTTTGTGTGCTTTGCTCAGACGCGCCCGAGTTCCTTTATGCACTCCAACCTCTGTCTCCTATCTTTGAGGAACATATATCATTCATCATTAAACACCAATCAGAGATGTGTGAGGAGCGAAGCTTTTCACTCTAAACCAGCTGATAGCGGAAGCTGATGTCTGACTTCTCCTCCCCATCTCTGCCGAGCTGTGCAAAGTGATAGCAAGAGGTAAAGAGTCTAGTTGAGCAATAATTCAAAAGTGTAACCTCGGGCTATCTGAGGATTGTACAAACACTAAGGCTCTGTAAAGTCAACACTGAGGTATGTCAGAGGAAAAGGTGATCTTATTTCCTGGCTGTGGATCTGTATTTCATACATAAATAGGCACACTAAAGATACTTTGGAGATGTAGGAACTGGCTTTTTTTTCTGTGTCTAAAGGGAACTATTATCCTGGGCTTTCGATTCCCCCTTCATTTTGTGCTTACTGTACATCTTTGCGCCTTGTCCTTTCCTCACTTGTGGTGCTTTCATCTGTTTCCTCATCCTTTTGCTTTGCCCCCTTTCTGTCTTTCTCAGAACTGCATTCCTGTTTATCACTTCTGTTACCCGCCCTGCCAAATTCTTTTCTTTACACTTTATTCTATCCCTGGGCACCTGGCTCTTTCTTTCTCTCTCTCCTCCACTGCTGTGTTTCTATAACTTTCCCTCTCTCTTTCTTTCTCTGCACCCCCCCCCCCCCCTTTCTTTTTCCTTGAGATGACTCCAAGTCATCCTCACATAGAACTACTCTCATCTCCTCTCTCCATCCCGACCATCTCTTTATTGACTTCTACTTGTCCTCCCATCCATCCTTTCCATCTCTCCAGGCTTTTAGAGTGAATGATACAGATAGATGCTCTCTGCACCCTTTCTTAAAGCTCTCACACACAATCAACAGCTCCTGTACTCAGTAGTCTACCTCTCATCTCCCTCCCTCTCTGTCTTTTGCGCGCACACACACACACACACACACACACACACACACACACACACACACACACACACACACACACACACACACACACACACACACTGCAGGTCTCTTTACACCTGGACTGTCTTGGATTGGAGAAGTGCAGGTTGATACAATGGGGGCAGCAAAACACTTCACTTGTTTTCATGAGCATTTGCCATAGGGAACAGAGTTCTTATCTCCATTCCCTTGATAAAAAAATATATTTGAGGTCATTCTGAACTAAAGTGCATGTTCCTACTATGTCTTTGCCACTGATCATCATTTTGGCTATACTATAAATGTCTTTTTTATGTATTGTTGTCTTTTGTTTTACTTTTACTTTTTTGTCTCTTAAACCAACCATTATGTTTGTTTATTTATCATCTTTTATTTTCCTTATGCTTAAAAAAAATCAAATTCACTTCGGTCATCTTTTGGTTTTTAGTGTGCTTCATGAAAGCATCTACCTTGACTTGACAGATGTTTAATATAAGTAAGAACAGCAGTCCCATACTGTGTAAATAGTGGGCTACAAGAAAACTCTTGTAGCTTAGGTAAAAATACATTAAAAAAAATGAACAGAACATAGTACTTTTGTACATTGTTATGCAGCAGAGTAGCTACTGTCAGTGTTTTAAGCTGATATGTACATTAGATTATTACTTCTGATCCACTCTGCATATGTAAGCAGCATTACATGTTTATCATAAACAAATATATAAAAATGGTGGTTTTCATCACTGTTAATGTTTATTTTAAGTTTTTATCTTGATTTTAATCTGATGCAACTCCTCATCAGGATGATTTTCCAGCATGAAATCCAGGACTAAAAAGCCTAGCACATGAGTAACAGCCATTCTTGTTGGCCCTGGTTGCACCGCAGAGCCAGCCGTGCAGGGCGGCTCATTCCTCGGCAAGAGGACCGTTCGGTTTCCCCATTTTTTTTGACAGCCGAATCTCTCAGAGTTTCTCTGCTATTTGCAGGCGGGGTAGAGTTCAAGAAATTACAGAATGCTTTCCTCAAGACAGAGGGTAAAATGTGTAGGAATATGGGTTCAGACAGGTGTAGGTGCTTGAAGTGTAACAATGCTGCAATCTTGTGCAGAAATAGCAGGGGGAGAAAGACAAAACACACAACACACACATATTAAGACTAACAGCAGATCCAGACTGAAGGTACACAAAACCTTCAGTTTCCACACCATTATAACCCACAGGTCCAGTGAACCTGAACACATCGTAAGTAATGTAAATGTGGGTAGGTTTTGGGTTAAATGACTATGGTCAGAAAACTGTGAAATTCTACGCCAATCAATGTTGAAATGAACCAATGTTTGGCCAATATATGTGTCATCCCTACAAGCCACTCATTATGTTTTGTAAGTTTTTTCATAGACGTTTTATATTAAGTCTTTTAAATTTTACGAATCTAAGAATCAGTTCTTTCTAAGATGAGTTAAAATGTAAATAGTGGTTTAAAACATAACAACTCTAGCTAGTCCACATCAGAAAACACAGTGGCAACACTGAGAGTTAAAAACTGTCTAAATTTTTTCATCTTTAATAAAATGATCAGTGTGGCTGCTTTACCAGGTGTAACAATTAAGTTTGACATCCAGACATCCATGAAAAACAGGGTCTATGAAGTTTAACACAGTTCGATGTTAGCAGGAAGTTAGCTTGCTAGCTTCCGTCTAAAGATAATACACCATGTTCTTACTGAGCTCTGCCATCATTTGAGACATAAATGAAGACAGAAAACTAAACAGTAGGGTTACTGAAGTTGGGCTAGTTGGCGTTTAATTGTGTGTTATCTATGTTTAGCATATTATAAACACATTACCACAGTGAAGGAGAATGAACGCTGAGATTTTTCCCCTCATTAAAGGTTAATGTGAGAGTCCCAGATGGGCAGAGACAAATGCAATCACAGGAATTGCAGGAAAAAGATGTTGAAAACAGACCAAACTTGAGTCAGAAGAGCATCTGAGAGAATCCATCCCCAGCATGAGGTTAGTCATTTATATACTGTTACATGGTTTGGTTGAGTGCAATGAAAAACTCCTGATCCTCAGCTTCATGTACCTTTCAAATCTTTGTTAGCCTCAGAGTGATTCTTTTCTGACCAGCTCAAATATTTGGTGTCTGGCAAGCAGTTAGCCTATAGGCTGTAGATGTGCTGTAAAAGTCCGTGAGGTTTTAACCCTCTCCAGGCAGACGTTGCAGATTTGCAACAGCTAAGAACTAACAACCTGATTACCCCACATACATATTTTATGAGTTTTTTTTACTCAGAAGTACCACTGCAGGACTTGGTTGTGCATTAGCAACAAAAAACTTAATTTCGGCCTGAGAGGGTTAAAACTGAGCTTTAAAACATGCAGCAGATGAACAGTGCAAATAAAAAACTAGAGAGGCCGACTGTGACTATTTTTAGGGGCTTGCTGAGACTGAATAGAACAAAATACAAAGCATTACAGCAAATTAAAAAGACAACCGCCTTAATGAAGGTTGTAGGAGTTTGGACCGAGAAGCAGGGTTTATACGTCATCACTTAACAGCCGGGGAAGTTTATGTAGGCATTGCCAATTCTGTTGTGGAAAACGCATGAGACACTGGACTAGATAGTATGGGAAATTGCACGGAAAATTGCATATAGGATACCCTCAATTTTTGGCCATCTTTTCCTTGTTACAAAAGGATGCATGTTAGCATGTTAGGCACTTTGAAAAAACATGTTTCGGCTTGTGCTGTTCCAAAACAAAAGACAAAAAAAAAAATCTATAGCCATATGTCTTTCCTGTCAACGCTACAGCTTCCAAACAATGTTCATGATCAGGGCCCTGTGCTTCGTACGTCGCTTACTACATCCAAGATCAAATGAAACATCCAAGACCAAATCATCGCGCTAACTCTGAGCTCGCTATTCCGGTTCCCCGAACACACCTGTTGTTGACGATTAGTATAGCTGGATGAAGTAATGTGAGATCACTGGGTGGCCCAACAGGGGCTACGCATCGATAGTAGAAACATTGATCGGCAACCCTTTGATTGGTCGGCGAAAATGTCGAAGGAGCGCGCTCGGTATTTTTCGGCAGCAGAGCAAGAACTCTTGAGTGAGGGATTTCAGGAGTTTTAGAGTTTAATTAAAACGCAAGGGAACACTGCAAAGGCTGCAAAAGCAAGGAGAGAGGGCTGGCAGAAAGTTGCTGACAAATCAAACTCGTAAGTAATTCAATAATAACAATAATAATGGAGTGGATTTATATAGCGCTTTTCAAGGCACCCAAAGCGCTTTACAATGCCACTATTCATTCACTCTCACATTCACACACTGGTGGAGGCAGCTACGGTTGTAGCCACAGCTGCCCTGGGGCAGACTGACAGAAGCCAGGCTGCCATATTGCGCCATCGGCCCCTCTGGCCAACACCAGTAGGCGGTAGGGTAGATTTATCATATCACACCATATTATCCAATATTATATTACATTATATTATATTATAATATGTTATATTATATCCCCTTTCACATGAGAGCCACAACAGGACCCACTAGAACATGGGAACAAGTAAAAGTGAAATATAAGAATATTCTACAGAATGGTAATATTTATCACTTATATTGCTTGTCGTCTCTTGGAAAGAGACCCTGGAATACTCTGTTTGTTTGTTCATAACAGCAACCAAGAAAAGGGCAGAGCAAAAAAAAAGACAGGTGGTGGTCCTGCACCCCCTCGTCAACAAGTTGGTTAAGTGAATAATACCCTCACGGGAAAATCGATATCTCTCTATGAGCACACTGTCGCGCTGAGCTAAAGGATCCTGTCTGTCCCGCAATATACGCTGAATTCTGAGGACTCTCCTTATCAATCTTGCACCTTCCGCAATGGGTTGCTCGCGTAAACGGACAGGATATGACTGCGACAGACTTCCCAAATCCACCTTCGCTTTTATAGCCGTGGTCTCTCATCTTGATTACACGAAGTAATTTACAATTACTACTCTGAAATATGAATTACATCTGTAATAATCACATACATGTAATAGAATGTTAATAGTACATTTCCCTTTTTTAGGGAATGACCTGTATGTATCTGTGTGAAATCAATAAAAGGATCAAGTGCTGCATTATCTTTAGTTACATTGATGTTATTTATTTATGGTGAAACAGTGGTGGAATATCGCTGTTGCTTTCGTATGAATGACGCGGACATACCTGCGTGGCCGCGATCTAATCCTGTTTACATAAAGTAAACCTGCTCCCCAGCAGGTTTACGCTTACGGCTCTGTTGCTATGACAGCAAGTCCCGGATGGGCTTCGGGGAACCGAACGATCCAGGATCACGCGAAATCGTCAACAATCTCATCCAGCTAACTCACTTAGCGCGGTACGAAGAACAGGCCCCAGGTCACAGATTTAGAAAACAGAACAACATCAGTAAGTACTCTCACGTGTCTTTGCCTGTTTGTGTGAAAGACAGACAAAGACATAATCCATCTAAGCTGATTTTTCTTTTAACCTCGTTATTGTGACTTTTACAAAAAAGCCACTGGGGTGCTTGCTCAGGCATGAGACAGACACAATAAATTTCCAGATGATTAATGGAAACAAAAGGGTCTTCATGTACTTCTTTTTACTTGTCCTTTATCCGACTGCTCTCTTCAGGGCTTGCCATATTGGATCATCTGCCTCCACCTCACCCTATCCTTAGCATCCTCTGCTGTCACACCAACCCTCTGCGTGACATCCACGAATCTCTTCAGTGGTCATTGTCTTTCCTCTCTCCTCGCTGGCAGCTCCATCTTCTGCATCCTCTGTCCAGCATATCCACTGTCCCTCCTCTGCACATGTCCAAACTGTCTCAGCCTCGCATCTCTTACTTTCCCTCCATGAGTATGAAGACAACTGTATAACTGGATAAATATACTCATATTTTTAGTCATAGGTAAAAGTTCTTTCATTTCAAGCAGAGTCTCATTTAAAAATAACAACAATTTTACAAGCACGTACCATATGGCAACATACACCTTGTATCAACAGAACAACATAATTACCTCTTTATATAAGAGTGTTGTTCATTCAGTCATCCTTGAAAAACAAGAATACTTACAGACACACTAAATTCTTTAGGTTTTTTTTCTTAGTGCATTGTGAAATATATGGTGTTGTTCGTAATTGCATTGTATTGTACATATAATTAGACTGTGTCCAAAAAATGCATTAAAAATAGATGTTTTTTCCCCTCTATTTATTAGTATATAGGTTCAGTAGTTCAGTATTTAATTTGAGCCAGCTGCCCATTTTAAAGAATTGTTTCATGTTTCATAATTATTTTGGATTCTTTTTGAATTTTCTGTAGTGCAACCTATCTTTGCTCTTTAGCTGTAGTTGTTTAGTTTATATTCAGCGATTATTATGTCATGATCTTGTGTAGCTCTGTACTGCTTTCACCCAGACACGTTTGCCAGTATCCTCAGAGCCGATGATTACAGTGTGATCCTTTTTGTATTGATTGTCTTTGGCATTCTAAAGCGAGAGGAAAACTGACATAATCCTGATCAAGAGAGTTCTGCCTTGGATTTCCGTTTCCTAGACGGCTGAGCCTGCAGGAGAATAAATTAACATGTCACTTTGCTAAAACCCCAGATTATACTGCGTACTGTAAAAAAGCATCTCTTTTTCTTTCGCCCTACCTTGCGCATGCACATCCACACACACTTCCTGTGCTACACCCTAAGCTCCTGTAGTACACATCAGACTGTGATGATGAACGACCTCTGTCTTTTACAGTGTGATAAACCCCCCCTGTCTGGGCTTAGATAGGAAAGTTATTGTTGGAACACCATAACCTTTTATTTCATCTGCTGTAAAAAGAAATCAATTAGGATCCTGCCTTGCTTTGAGCGCAACTAATCACATTTTGCTCACCCACACTTTTTTTTGTCTTGGTGGATTTTTTTCCCTTCTAATTCCATCTTTTCATGTCTTTCCCATTCTTTTCTGCTCTGTCTCTCCCTTTCTGTTTAATTTGTGACAGCAGGAGCAGTCAGAGCTCCCATTTAACCCTACGCCTGCAGCTTTAATAGCTTTAATCACTACCTTCACCATGGCAACCTGTCCGGACAACCAGACAAATCCCACCAGGGGTATTTTCTGTATACCAAAGCACACCTCAAATTGCTACCATTTTCAAGGAAAAACACACTTAACCCTTTAAGACCTACCATAGAACCAAGTTCGCCAGAGCTTATATTATATTTTTACATGCTGTGGAGCCATTTTTGGGAGCATTTCAAGTTGCTATACATCAATACAACCATTATAGCCCAAACTTTAATAATATGTCTGCATTAGGTGCATAGTAATTACATAAATTGCAAAAAAGTGCAATAAACTACAAAAAAATTGAAAATTGTTTTTGTTTTTTTAACATATATTTCTAGTTAGAGAAATTTAAGAGGCTTATCCCTCAAAACTGTAAATACAAAAAAGTTACACAAACTAGTTTCCCACCACAGGAAATTTATTTTGAGTGTCTTCATAGTTTTATTTTTGAAATACACCATTTTTTATATACTGCAGGAAAAACGAAAATAAATATTATAGTGCAAATTTGCAAAATAACAGCATATGCATCAAAATAAACTATTTCCAGCAGTGCAATATGAGTCTTAAGCATCCCAGAAACGACACAGAAAGTCATAAAGTCAAACATAACTTTTTAAAACACATAACAAGTAAAACACAAGCTCATAAGGCCCCGATCGTAAAAAACTACATTTCCGCAAAATGACGTCACTTCCGGTTTCGGGCAGGTCATGCGGTCATGTGATAGTTCGCGCTGATGGACATAGGAAGTGTTACAAACAGCTGATGGATCGGCGAAGCGTGTTTCTGGAATATCATGTTTTTGTTGCTGCAAGTGATTTTTATGCAGTTTTTGCAAAGCTATATGTGGAAGGAAACTGTGACCTAGGACAAGCTGATGGCATAAGATGTAAGTACAACTCCTCCAGTTTCATATGCAAAAAAAATTATTGCGCTAGCTTACTTGGTTGCAGAGCTACCGGGATTTAAAAATAGTTACGCAAAACAGAGCGTGCCCGCTCCGATCGGCTGTAAAGGGTTAAAGCAGATTTCAGCAAAGGGAAAGGTGCAAAGATTGATGTAAACAATGAATTAATGTGAATTCGAGAAGATATTAAATCAACACAATATGTCAAAGGACATTCATCAGCTTCAGGCAAATCCTTCACAGTTACAGGACTTTCAAACCACTTGTCATGTCACACCTGCAAAAATGAAATAATCCGCAACAAAGCTATGGGCAGATAAACAGAGCACAAACTCCAATTACAAGGTAGGAGGCTGTAGATAAGTCACCCTGTGCTGTTCTGGTATTTTATGATCAGCTGTACAGTATTTTGGGAGACATTTTCTAAGGTGTCTTAAATCCATCCTTTCTGTAGCATCTATGAACAGCACATTAGTGCATCTTCAAAAATAAATTGTGTACAAACGTCAAAACACACAATTTCTTCTTAAAAGCTTTCGACCTCTCTAAAAAAAACAATAAAACAACAAAAAAACAGTATGAACAACGATGAATCAATGTGAAAATTGTCTTCCCTCCAAAATGCTACATCTTTAAAGACAAGAGCACATATTCTCCTGCTCCTTTTCTTTTATTATTTAAGACATTTAAATGGATAATATTAAATACTGTGTTAAGGCCATTAAATACATTTCTTTTAATGAAATACACACTAAAATGTAGACTTTGAAGAAAAACTTTATGTTTTTATTCCACTAAGTATTAGGTTGTTTGCAGTGGCCCAGCATATAGGAACAAAAGAGATGTATTGCAGGTTTAGTGAGCTTCAGAATGTATGTAAGGTATGTAGACTGGGCTCATGTTAACGATACATTACAATTTGGCTGACATCCACCAAGTTCTTCAAGATCAACTTAATGATTTATAGGTCAAAATTTGACAAAAAGCCTTGGAACTGAAAAAGTATGATTTTTACAAGTGTGGTGTGTATTGTTAACATAAAAGCTTTCACATTCGACCTCTGACCTTCAAGGTCAGTAGTTTGATATTACGGTCAAAATAATAATAATGCTATATGGGGCTATTTAAAACTAAATTTCTTCAGGCATTGTTTGTATCATTGTTTTTGTGTTATTGTGCATTCCCATATAGAAAAGAAATAGAAAAAAAACGTATAAAAGACTTGCATAAGATTTGGCCTACTTCATATAGTGAATCATATAAGGCTTATATGATTTACTCATGAAAGTGGCCACTTTCTCATTACTTTCATATACTGTTTTAGTAAGTATCCAAAACATACAAGTTTCGTTTATATTGTATGCTTTTCATACAAGCTTCACACAAGACACAAACTTGATAAGATTTGTATATATCTTTTCCATATGGGTTATCATGAGATTCCTGGATGCACGCCAGACAGAATGTGATTTTGTATGCTCAGCTTTGATGCTTTGAACTTTCTCTCATGTTTTAGGCCAATTTAAAACATGTCTTTGTTATCCATGTCGAATGGTGCCAGATTAAAAAGTAGGATGGCTAGTGTGCATGCAAGGCTCTGGGTCTAACTAACATCTTAGCTCTGTGGCGGCACCAGCTACCTAATAACCTAAGCATGAAGCCAGATCACAACAATAGAATAAACCAAGTTGATACATGTACACAGCAAAGCAGTGTCGCTTTTAGCTGTTGCTGTTGAGCTAGGTGGGTATGCCTAGTTAACAATGCACGAAGGCGAAGAGGTTCTTTGGTGTGTGGCTCCATTAGCCAGCAGCCCCGTCGGTCGGGTCATTAATGACTCAGGCTGGAAAGATTTGCAGTCCCAATGTCAAATGCCATCTTTTCTGAGCAGTGTACAGATGGTGCAGATATATAGGCTGAAAATGAAAGCAAAAAAGACAAATGTAGCTGTGGTGACATCATCCATTGGTTTCCAGACTTCTGCTTTGACTACTCATGTTTAACATTTTCATTTTCTTTTAAATCAGTCATTATGAAGCAAAGGTGCTTCGAACTGAGAAACCAAGGACACTGCACACATATACAGTATTTTACAATCGTTGGAACCATAATTTTACAAAGTGGACATTATGTTGCCTTAAATAAGACTTAGAAGAATTAAAAGAGATCATAAACCCATTAGCAAAGTGTTTCCAGATAATAAATCAATTGAATAGTGGGGTCATTTTCTCATTCTTCATGCTTACTCCCAAATAGCCAGGCTTTCTTGTAAGCTTTTTTAAAGTGGTCTCAAGCAATACTTCCCCTTGCTTTCAAAGTTTTTCTTCAGACTCAGGCTGCTTTTACACTTAATTCCAATCAGAAGAATGTTCTTTCTTTCTTTGTCTATTCACTGACCTGTGATTCATTCAAACACAAAAAAGGCAGCTTACTGAAGGGAGGTTTAGCAAAGAATCCATTTTAAATTGTATCTTTAAGCCCTTTGTTACTAGCAGCCGGTCGTAAAAACACATAATTTGTTCCCTTTTCTTTAGTTGAATCTTTGAAAAATGCCAGAGATAACACAATTTGGCGGGCATACTGTAAAATGCCATGTTAAAAATCACCAAGGTGATTCCAAAAAACCTATTAGCCCAAAACTCAAAAACAAAAGAAGGGGCAGGCCTAAAATCATATCGACAGCAGATGATAGGTATCTGAAAATCCTAAAACAATGAGGGAAAAAATCCAGCAAAGAACTGACTCAGGACCTGAGAAATGCATCTAGCCCTTCTCCTAATGAGAAAAGGCTATGTGCCCTATATTACACAAGACCTAGACTGAAAATCAGTGGCAATGGGTCTTATGGAGTGATGAATCCAAGCTTTAAAAATTGGATTGAAATTGTTGGTCAGCTTATATGGAGGAGTTCAGGAGAGAGTTATAACAGTGAGTGTCAACAGCCATCTGCAAAACAACAAGTTGCATTTCAACTAGTGGTATTGGAGATCTTTTCAAAAGTGATGCCATTATGAATGCAGAAAAATACAGATTTTGATCCACTATGCAAAAGTTACTACCTATAAAAAGTAGTAATTTCGTGTTGACAATAATCCCAAACACACTGCCCAAGCAGTAGAAGCATTCCAGAATAGATAAACAAATAATGTTATATTGTCAGTCATGAACTGACCCCAGAGCCCGAACCTCAACAACACTGAAGCAGTGTGGGATCATCTTGACAGAGAACGGAACAAGAGGCAGCCAGCAAGAAGAGTCCTTCAAGAACCCTTGAAAACTATTCCTAAAGACTACTGGAAATGACAAGAAAGCTGACCAAAAGAGTTCAGGTTGTGTTGAAGAATAAAGGTGGCCATCCTAAATATTGACTCTAAATACTGATATTTTACCAACTCTGTTTTTACCTATATGGAAACAAACTGAAAGAGCAAGAACATTTCAATACATTTTTTCATCCATTTCCCATTTGCTGACCAAACCATGAAGAAATCACATAAGTGATGCAAGACTTCAAGTGACAAAGCACTATACATCTCCACGGGCATCTCCTCTCCATTATTGTTGTCTGCTTACTGCTGGATGCCAGAGAGCCATCCAAGGATAACTCTGGACAGGAGGGAGATGCTAGCAGCAGGCCTCTACGGACACAAAAGAGGGAAGTGGTAGAAAATGAGTGGAGTAACCTAGTTTTAAATTCAAAGGTTTTCTTTTAATTATTCAAGCAAATGATCAAATACTAACAGCCATAAATGTGTCATAACATTTATCAGAGAATGTTAATTGTGAAAAGTCAAACCCAGAGCACCACATCACTTGAAGCTGTAATTCTCCAAATGGTTGTTATATTTGTCTCATGACATGTAGAATGGTGTTATATATAGTATAGTAGTATATAGCTATAGTAGTAGAATGAAGTATTTCCCCTTGTGGGACTAATAAAGGTATATCAAATCAAATCAAATGACAAAGTAGAATTATTCAGAACTTCTGAAGAACCATACCTGTGATTATGATGGTGATGCTAATTAGCAAGTACCAGTAATATTTCCAGCTTTTTTCAGCTTCCCTCTGTTCGCTTTCCAATACATCTCTCCATCTTTACACAATGAATTCTGTAACCTCCTTCCCTTCTACTTCTTCTGCTTCTTTTTTATTCACATTTTGTCTGCGTTTGCACAGTCTTGTTCTGATTACGCTTTGGAGCTGATAAAAAAAAAGCAAGTTCAAAAATGTTTTCTCTATTTTTGCAGTGAATGAGCAACCAAAACCCTGAAGAATCTGTCCTCGTTCATTGTCTCCCCTATACACTCCACACTCTCTCTTTTGATTCTCCACCTTGACAAGAAAAATTGAGAAAACTTCTGAATGAGCGGAGCTGTCTTGACCCCTCCTCTGCAGAGCAACACATTTCAGTTTATCATTTACTTTGGCCTCGGCAAAATTCTCATCTCCCCTTGATCTTTCATTCTTTTCCTGTCTGCCTGGTCTCTGTCTTTGTCACTGGTGTGCTCACCTATTTCCTCCCTATTCTCCCTCCCTAGGCATCTTTTTCACTGCAGCCCATATCTTCCGGAGGGTAGGAGGAAAGAGAGGTTTTAATTAGGTGAACATGTCTTAGCTCCAGGGAAACCAGAGATGGCATGCTGACACACGGCCGCTACTTAGGCAGTCTGACCCAGCTGAGAAGTGTGGCGATCGGGGCGGAGAGCCTCATCTCACCCATTCCCTGGAGGCTCTGGCACTATGGCTTCGGCATGCTTCCCAGATCTCTCCATCTTGTTTGCGTCAGTGTTACTGTACAGATTCCCATCAGCAGCAGTAATGGTTGTCTAATAGGGGACTCCAGTCTTGCCTGTGGACAGTAATGAGGACGGCTGCCAGTGGGGCACAATCAACCTTGCCTTTCACTGCATATGTGTGCGCCTGTCTGTCTTTGGCACTTTCATCAGGGAGGTAGCAACCACTCCACCCCACCCGCCGAAGCCCCCCACCTGCCACCCAATCTCCCTGCACCCTCCAGCACCCCTTCCCTAATTCTTTGCTTTCACTTCCTGTCTCACACAAAAACAGTCCTAGACTAATTCCATCAGTCACCCTGAGATTATATTACATAAGTGAAGTCAAAGGCTCAGTGGGAGTTTGGCCTTGGGGTAAGTCTGTTTGCTCTACCTTAGATACCCTATAGTGATAGTCAAGGGGGGAACAATTACATCCTAACCTGCAGCACGGTGGAAGAGTGCTTATATTTCCCCTTTCATCTTTTTCTCTTTGTCCTTCTCTTGCTCTCACTCTGTTTCTATCCATCTTCATTAGCATCACAGCAAAGCTGTAGTTATCGTTCTTGGAGAGGATCAGTGGCTTGCCTAGGGGCTGGTGTGACGAAGTTAGAAATTCACAATCACGCACACACATTGACACACAGATGTGTGCACAGATCCTGCTGGGTCCTGTACATGACCCAACTCTATACGTTCACAAAAGACCCAGAGGGAATTGGATCTAATGAGGACACTGGTCTAGAGCAGGGTTACCATAACAAGCTTAGCTCAGTGTACGTGTTTCACGCTGTCCTTATCAAGTGAATAGGCCCTTTGAAGCAGTAAGGTACCATTAGCTGGTCTGCAATCTGCCAGTGAGGAAAAGATGGCAAAAGGCAAAAGAAGGATGAGGTGAACAAGATCAAGAGATATATAAGCAATGCTTTCATCTCAGGCATTTCAGGTATCCTCTATATTCTGTTCACATCAGGCTATTGGCTGGAGCCTTTATGCACACTCCAACTTGCTGGCTCAATTATGAAGCCCAAACATCAAAACTGTGAGGCTTTCTTTTCCTTGACAGCTGACTAAAATGATACAAAGCAATTTCCTGGTCCTGATTGGAAAGGCACTGCTTACTGATTTGCATCGGAAAAATATGTATAGCATTCTTTACTGCTCCTTCCCACTTTATTACTATGTTTCTGAGTATGATTTCTTTAAATAGAGACAAACATTGAGCGACAAACTTACCAACTATATGAATATAAAGCAAGGGGCCGATTTATAGTTAGATTTAGCCCTCTAAAGTCACCGACATCTGAAGGGCCACAGCTAAAGCCCTTTAGTCACTTTACACTGTGGAAACTCTCCCTTCTGCTTTATCATTCTTTAATTGAGCCTGTTAATTGCTTCCTTAATGGCTTTGCCTGGACGTAGAACTGGCACTGTGGGAGACAGAGGCCAAGGATGGCTCATGTCATCCCACTTGGAAGACACGGAGCTGGACAGGGACACTGAACCCCATTGACCTGGCAGCTGGAGGCTGAACAACATCATCAGCCTTAAGGGTCATCTTAGTCTGGCAGCAAGCAGAATGTATGCATTAAGTAAAACAAATTATGATTTCCTCCATACTCTGCTCGCTACTTAGCAGTCATTAGTCTGAAGATGAGCTTAAACATCCCACTGGAATGCGATCATTGCTGCAGGTATTGTGTAACAAGACAAAATGAAATATAAGAGTGTCGGGCTCTATTTCTTTAGGTGATAGCAAATACCATTTTGGTTTAGGTAAAAATTAAACTGTTTGTCTACACCTACAGCTCTTAATACTCCCAAGGCAGTGCACCTTCTGTGCCTTCTTTAATAGCACTAGCAACATTTCCCAACAGGTGTTACTGGAGCATTTGCACAAACTGTAATGCGGTTCTTACTCAAGAGGAAATCCAAAGTTTTGCTGTTTGCTCATTAAATCTACCGCCTGGGATGCTAAAGTGCCCTGATCAAGTCATTTGCTCCTGATCCCTTATGATTAAAATGCAGCGCATGAAATTTGCCCAGAAATGTCAAAGTGCTCTTTGTGTTCCCACTCCATAACTACTGTGTCATATCTGACCTTTTCCCTCCATCACTGTCACTGCCACTCATGTCTCAGAATCAAGCAGGCATTGTACACCTGGAGGACCAACTGACTGAACAGGAAGATGGCATGTTGACAAAGCCAGGGGAAACAACCTTTTGAATGAAGATCAAACTGCCATTTTCTGTTGTCGGTGTTGATTTATAGGACCCTGTTTGGGGATACTGACAAGTGCAAGACATGCAATTACTGGGAAATTGCTGATGTTGATTTCAGACAAAAACAAAAGGGAGTTTCTGGTGGACAACTTGAGGAAAATGGGTTTTTATGATGCTATATATATTTCCAATAGAGCATGCAGAGAGACTCTTGTATTAGTCAATGAATCTACATCTGGAAGATGGTGCACTTTCATTTGACCACAAAAAAAGAGAGGACACAACGAAGGCTTCCGAGTGCTTCATACCCCACCTTTGATTTCATTTGATCATAGAAAGCAATCAATAGCCCATCCTTGTGTTACTTTGTTAATCTCAGATTTAAATCAATTGGGTTTGTATTCCTATACAAACTCAGGTAACAAGATTCTCCACACAATAGCAAGCACACACCAACTGCACAATTACCCATTCAGCACTGGGCACTCACTCACAGATATAAACGAGCTGTCAGAAAGCCACAAGAATTCTAATTGGATTGAGAAAAAAATGAACAAGCATTTTGTCGTTTGGTCAATACTAACAGCATGGATTGGGAGTTTTACATAAAATCTACTTAGACTTTGACAATAGCCAATTGATGTGGCCTTTGGGGGTAAAAACAATCTCTGTTGTTTTGCTTTCTTTCACAGATCAGTTTTAAGTAAACATATTTTGAAGTGCAGGCCTTTAAAAAATCAAAAGGGAAGGGGTCCCACTAGGCCTCTTGATTGAAATGGGCTTAGAGCAGATGTGGTCATTAAATTCTTAACCCGTGAATTGCATGCACACACTCAGGATTGCTCTAGACAAAGTCAAGTAGCTCTCAAAGCTGCCAAAGCATGCTGTATTTCAAAGGGAGCGATGCCTAGTGAAGCTAAAGAGGAAACATGACCTTGTGACACCTGAAGTAGAGAAAACGAGATGTGGAAGCGCGAGACTTCTACCGTCGACAACTTGTATATAAATGTAACAAGCAATGAACACAACAGCCTGACTAAATTTGTGTGAGTATCAGGATTTCAAATTCCAATTTTATATACTGTTTCAGTCTTAGTTGTTTCAGTAGTCCCAGGCTCTTTTGGGACTGTTCCACTGCTGAAGTTAATAATGCAGTCTCTCTGATGCAATTTCTCATTCTAGGGTGACAAATATTGCAGTTTTATTTATTTATCTACTTAATTTTTTTACTGTTTTGGTGCTGTCACAAGCTTGTCAAAGGCCCATCACCTCCTCTTTGTGGAACTTACCGGTGACAGACGGGTGAGATGCTGACTTGAGTATCGAATAGTTCATAGCAGGATCGAGTTTGACCTGAGCCTTAATCTGTATGAATGAATGAGGACATTCTACTTTAAATGGGGGTAGTGCCCATGATGCATGAAGCTAGACTTCGATGACACGAACACGAGATTTGAAGGAGAGAGGATTCTGTGGCCAAGAACGCCATGCAGCTTAGCCTTAGCAAAAGAAGGCTGAAGAATCAGTGTCTGGAATCAAAGAAGACATGTGACAAGCGAACAATGCCAGTGAAGAAACTGTGGATCAAGCCAAATGGAAAATGGTTCTGCAAGCATGTAGACCCTACATGTGGGAATAACACAGAGAAGGGTCTGTAGCCTACTTGTATAGCACTTTACTAGTCCCAAAGGACGCACTGACAGAGGCGAGGCTGCCAGACACTGGCGCCACCGGGCCCTCTGACCACCACCAGTAGGCAACGGGTGAAGTGTCTTGCCCAAGGACACAACAGCTGAGACTGTCCGAGCCAAGGCTTGAACCGGCAACCTTCCGATTACAAGGTGAACTCCCAACTCTTGAGCCACGATCGCCCCAGACAAAACAAATTTCCCACGTGTGGGACTAATAAAGGTTATCTTATCTTATCTTATCTTAAGACGAATATGGTGCTGCATATGGCATCCTATTCATGTTTTTTAGTGATGGTAAGCTGGCAGATGCAGAACTGGACTCCAAGATCCAAAGAGGAGTGTGAGGGTTAGGTTTGTGGTATTGCACTTACAGTAAGTTAGAATGGGCTACACTGTACAAAGTAAACTTGCAATAGACATACATAGCAGAATTATGAAAGACAGGTCTTGACACAGAAAATGCATGATTTCCACTTGATAAATACTTGGGTCCCTGATGGACTCTTTATTTTTGTCTTGTTTTCAATCAAACCGAATTTATTCAAATCAAATCAAATCACTTTTTATTGTCACATCACATGTGCAGGCACACTGGCACAGCACATGCGAGTGAAATTCTTGTGTGCGAGCCCCACAAGCAACAGAGATGTGCAAACACAACAACACAAACGAGCAAAATACAAGAATTGCCAACCTGAAACTAATAAATATATGTACAATATATAATAGTGTATGCATTTCTGGATGTGTATACTAAATATTTTCCTACGTGTGTGTGTGTGTGTGTGTGTGTGTGTGTGTGTATACACATTTTTACAAATTAAATAGTAAAAAAATAAAATAAAATAATAATAATAATAATAATAATAAAATATATAAAATATACAGAGTTGAATATGTGCAAAACAAGTGGCATTTATATACAGTGTGGAGTGCATAATGTTGAAGTTCCAGTAGGTAAGCTGAGGTGTCTATGACGTGTTCAGCAGTCTGATGGCCTGATGGAAAAAGCTGTCTCTCAGTCTGCTGGTACGGGACCGGATGCTGCAGAACCTCCTTCCTGATGGAAGCAGTCTGAACAGTTTATGGCTGGGGTGACTGGAGTCCTTGATGATCCTCCCCGCTTTCCTCAGGCACCGCTTCCTGTAGATGTCTTGGAGGGAGGGAAGCTCACCTCCAATTATCCGTTCAGAGCACCGCACTACTCGCTGGAGAGCTTTGCAGTTGTAGGCGGTGCTGTTGCCATACCAGGTGGTGATGCATCCAGTGAGGATGCTCTCAATGGCACAGCGATAGAAGGTCCTGAGGATGCGGGGGCTCATGCCGAATCTTTTCAGTCTCCTGAGAAAGAAGAGGCGCTGCTGCGCCTTCTTCACTGTTTTGTTTGTGTGTACTGACCACGTAAGATCCTCAGCCAGGTGTACGCCAAGGAACCGGAAGCTGCTCACTCTCTCCACAGCAGCGCCGTTGATGGTGATGGGGGTGTGTACTTCTCTGCACCTCCGGAAGTCCACTATCAACTCCTTTGTCTTTGCGACGTTGAGGGTGAGATGGTTGTCTTGACACCAGTGGGTCAGGGCGCTGACCTCCTCCCTGTAAGCCGTCTCATCACCGTTGGTGATAAGACCCACCACTGTAGTGTCGTCCGCAAACTTCACAATGATGTTGGAGCTGTTAGTGGCTGTGCAGTCGTAGGTGTAGAGTGAGTACAGGAGAGGGCTCAGTACACACCCCTGTGGAGCACCAGTGTTCAGTGTGATGGGGGATGAGGTGATGCTGCCCAGTCTGACCACCTGGCGTCTGTCAGACAGGAAGCTAAGGATCCAGCTGCAGAGGGAGCTGCTCAGTCCTAGATCCTGCAGTTTCCTGTCCAGCTTCGAGGGAACGATGGTATTGAATGCTGAGCTGTAATCTACAAACAGCATCCTCACATACGTGTCTCTCTTCTCCAGGTGTGACAGGGCAGTGTGTAGTGTCAGGGCTATGGCATCATCAGTGGACCTGTTGTGGCGGTATGCAAACTGTAGAGGGTCCAGTGAGTCGGGTAGTGCAGAGCAGATGAAGTCCCTGACCAGCTTCTCGAAGCATTTGCTTACGATGGGGGTCAGGGCTACAGGTCGCCAGTCGTTCAATGAGGAGATGGTGGAGGATTTGGGTACAGGGACGATGGTGGCCATTTTGAAGCAGGCTGGGACTACAGACAGAGAGAGGGAAAGGTTGAAGATGTGCGTGAACACTCCAGCCAGCTGAGCCGCGCATGACCTGAGGACGCGGCCGGGAATCCCGTCCGGACCAGTAGCTTTGCGTGCGTTCACCTTCCTGAAGCACTTCCGCACATCCTCCTCAGACACAGTGTGCGCACTGACGTCATCCGCGGTGCGCACACTGTCCGGTCTCATGGTGTTCGCTGTGTCGAATCTAGCGTAGAATACGTTTAGATCCTCACACAGAGAGGCCGTGGTCTGCGGTGTGCTGGTTTTCCCTCTAAAGTCTGTGATCGTGTTTAGTCCCTGCCACATACTCCGAGGGTTGTCAAACTGTTGTTCCACCCTGTCCCTGTACTCACGTTTGGCTGCTTTGATCGTCTTCCGGAGTTGGTAATGTGCGTGTTTGTAGTCCGATGTGTTCGCGGAGGCAAAGGCGGTGTTCCGTGCCGCCAGTGCCGCGCGAACATCTCCGTTAATCCAGGGTTTTTGATTTGGGAAGGATTTGACTGTTCTGGATGGGACGTCATCTTCCACGCATTTCCTGATAAATCCACAGACTGAGTCTGTGTATTCATGCCAGAAACCCTAGCATTCAGCTGAAAAAAGCTAGCCTGACTGTGATCAGTGTCCTAATAGAGCATTAAGATGTTTTACACAGAGATGCAACTCACAGTTTGTAGCAAATCTGAATTCTGCCACGGTTTGCTGGAGGTTGATTTATTCAACTAAGACATTTGACGTCAAACCCTTTTGGCTGACAGTTGCGAACAACAAAGGAGAATCTTGTACAGGGTTAAATCAGAACAAGCTTGCTCCTGTGGAGAACTTCTCAGTGCCTTTGCAATTTTTCAAAAAACTCTGTTCACAAGTGATTATTAGCTTCTCGCAGTTAGATTTGAAGTCAAATTAAATGTGCAAAAACAAGAGCCGTTTGTGATTTAGTCACCTTGATTATAGCTATAACCAATATGCATAGTGAATATTACCTATATATGCAGTGAATTGAACACTACCGTATATATTATTTGATATACACACACATACACACACTCACACAGATAGTAGCAGGTGCTCTCTGTTGGATGTGGATGAAGACAGATGAGCAGTGATCATTCTCATTAGAGCAGTGATGAGCTCCCGCGAAGACATACACCTGGCCCAGTGCACACCTGGGGAGACAAAAAGAAAGTGTATGCGTGCGTTTGTGTGTGTGTGTGTGTGTGCACGCGCTCCTGAATGTGTTAAAGAGAATAAAGAGAATATACTAGTGGGGCAAAGAAACAGAATTATGAGGAATTGAAGGGAAGAAAGGGTTACCGGGATCCATCCAGCTTATAGAAATACACAGTAGGAGATAAAAAGTCACTATCCTACAGCATTTATAGAAGAAATTGTTATCCTGATGAGCCAGTCAGTCGGATTCATTTTTCATACTACTACAAGCTACATTTCTTATCAGTATCACTAGGTATACCTGACTGTTTTGGTAAGAGTACAGACGCACACATGCACACACCGCTGCTTTATCTCTGATGAGCCTGTCTCTGAATGGCTCTTGCTGTACAAATGCATTGCAGAACCTATTTAATGTACCTCATTGAAGCCAGTATCTGCAGTATAATGGTCACAGTGTTGCTTGGATGTTTGTTTTCAGAGATATGGTGTGGGAGGAAAATGTATTTAAACCATCTGAGGCAATCTTCAGGTTTACATTAAAATGCAGCACGATGGGTCAACTGTGGCATTAAACAAACCATTTAGACCTCTGAATCTAATAACAGACTGCATTGTTAAACTCTGGGTTGGAATTTGAAGGCCCACACGGTTCCCTCCACCTGCTGCAAGTAACAGTCAAGGTGCACAACGTTTCTGTGAGTAATCTGGGGCAGACCAAACATCCTGTGTCCACTCGTAGACCCGATCATATTTCCATGTGTGTGCGTTGAGGACGATAAGGGTGGGTGGAACAAGGTCGGATAGGCAATGGCCTAAATCGTTTGTTGATTGACGGAAGCTGTCATCCAATTCCATTAGCCCCGTTCCTACACACCTTGGTGGTTGCTAATTTAATCTCGGCTCTGATAGAATGTAATTTGGTTAAAAAGGGCCCCTTATTAATATTTCCAGTATCATTTTCAGCCGCTGATGGGCAGAGGAACTTTCATTACAGAGAGAAATTACCGAGGCAAGATGGTGCGTAAATGGGAAGACAGTGAATGGGACTGGACAGAGATTTATGAAAGCATGGATGCAATAGCTGACATCGTTAGCTTCAACCAGTAGCCTGAACACACAAACACACACACGGTCATGAATGTGTGCACAGCAGCGCACACATGTTGCAACGCACACCCACAAACAGAACTATTTCCTTTATGTAAAGATGCTAAGAATGCCTCACCACCAATTAACTATCAACAAACATAATTAGCACCAATGACAGCAGGAAATTAAGCAAGGACTAAGGGTTTCCAAGAGAGAAAAATATCTCATAGAAGACTACACATAAAGGACTATTCTCTTCATCCCTGTTTAGGCCGGGGCTATTAAACTGTCTTCATCGCTTTACTCTCTCCCTCGCCTCCTTCTCCCTTTGTCTCTCTGTTTAATGGACACAAACACAAAGGCATAAACAGTCATTTACACAGCGGTGTGTTACATCTAAAGATTAAATACTATACATACATAAACCAGTGCTATTGTTTATCTTGCTGTTTCCTATGCTAACTGGCAGAAAGCCTATCATTGCACTGCTGTGTGTCAGTGTGTGTGTGCGCGTGCGCTTGCATTTGCATGCTAGGGCTCAGTATGCCGGTAGTCAAAATAAAACGGCAGTAAGGGGAGTAATATTTGGCAAGCACAGCTGCACTTGTGTTGCATCCCTGCCCCCTTGCCTGTCTTTGAATTAATTCTTCAGCCCTCTTTTCTTCCACTTCAGTGCTGACTTTGAGTTGCCCACCGGAGAGAGAAGAATGCGTCAGGTAATCACTAATTTCTGGAAGATTAAATTAAGGAAAGAGTCTTCCCACGTTTGGTATATAGTTTTGGAATGGTTTCTACTTTAATTTCCTGCTGTATTGCCTTTATTTACTCATGCGCCGTACATCTGTTGAAGTCTGGTTTCTTCTTAACCTCGGGCTGTATCCCAGAACCTGCCATGTCCTAAGCTACCTGTCCCACGTCCTTCTCTGCTTGCTGCCATCACCTCCAATGCCCTAACTACTTCTTACCCATTTCCTTTCTTACTTCATTCTTCTCTCTCTGTTTTCCTATCTTAGTCCCTGCCCCAGGCCACCCCACTTCTCCAGGCTCATCCTGCCTTTTGGGATAAAGAGAATACAGAGGATCAGTTCTGCTCAGTGACCTTTGGAGGTGGCCTTCAATCTAAAGGTATGGCAGGGGAGGCAGAGCTTAGAGAGATTTACTGGGGCTACCTGTGTGAGAGAAGAGATTTCTCAACTTGCCCGTTCTCTGAAGGCCAAGAGAGAAGAGAAGAGAAGAGAAGAGAAGAGAAGAGAAGAGAAGAGAAGAGAAGAGAAGAGAAGGTGATTTTGAAATACAGACAACATGAAGGCTGGGGAAGATGGGAGTCGATAAGAGGGAAAGAATGGCAAGGAGAGGAGAAGAGCCTGCTGGTCACAGTGGGGCAGCGGTCATTTGTAGCACAACTGGATGCCCTGACCACTGAGAGAAGATGGCAGATGCATAGATACAGTATAGGATTAGAGAGATACATGGGGAGAGAGAGCATACCATGAAAGGAATAAAAACATGAATATACTTAAAAGAAATGCTGTGAGAGGAACCAGGAAGATGAAGAAAGAAGTAAGCTCTTCTTGGTTTATATCGGTACGAAGGGAGCCATATAGCATCGTTACATCTGCATCATGTACATATTGGTTTATTAGAAATGAAAATGGACACGTTTACCTACCACTGGGGCATTTGAAGGTTAAACCTGAAGAAATCATACTGCATGATGTATATATATGTGTATGTGTGTGCGCACGTGTATGTGTGTGTACAAAACTGTCCCACGAGGGGTCCCCTTGCAGGTGGCTTTTAATTTTGGTCCAATTTGCATATATCCAATCAGGTAGAGTAATTGGGAGTGTGTGAGATAGGAGACACACACAGACACACACACACACACAGACACACACAGAGGGCGTTGGTCTGTCCCAGGATGCAGCAAAAATGTGTTGCAGACGAGCTGATGACACTGATAATTGTGACACTGAGTGATGGCTCTAATCAGCAAAAGTATCTTCCAAATCAATTGACCCCCCCCCCCCCCCCCCCCCCATCTCTCCCAGCCTTCAAAATAACTCCTTGTCCTCACATGAAAGGCGACCACATTGGAGAGGAGCATGAATAGCCTGAATCACAATTATTGACCTTGACAGGCAGCGGTAGACAAAGCACAGCAATAAGTAACGCCTGTCAGCTGATTTCAAACAGGCGTTGCCGAAAGAGGCGAAACTGCAGCCTTTACTGAATTACTGTGGATATTCATTTTATGGTTAGTATTCATAATTAATCAGAAATTTGGAATGAGTTTCCTCAGCTCTGCTCATTGTTTTACTAACGCTGTCAGTGCATTTTAGTAAGAAATAAGCAAACCATACAGCGTGCCAGTTCCATGCTGTGGCTGCCTTGTGGAAGCTACATATTTTGAATTCTTTGATGTAATGAATTTCTTGTGTCTCTGTTGGTTTTCTAAAGCTAAATAGTGCTTTTAAAGCTGAAAGAATGTTTTTTTAAAAAGTTGACATCAAACAGTTTTGAACTTGTGGGATTTGCAGTTTTGACACGGTGGTAAAAATAACATTAAAATGACTTAGATGAGCTAGCTTGCATCTGGTTTTACATCAGTTTGGTGAGACAAATTGAATGCACGCTCCCCTGGAGAAAATTTAGGATCATTATGTATCATGTATATATGTATATATATATATATACACATGTATGCATTAAGGTGTGTCCTAGCAGTGCAATTGTTAATATATTTGCCTAACATGTGAAAAATCCATGGTTTGAGAGCAGGAGGAGACAGAAAATAAGTTTTATGTTGTTTATTAACACAAGTGGCCTCTTTCACATTTTTTCTTATAGGCTACAGCATGAAGTTGTGCCCCATTTGACTTAAGTACTATTAATCATACAATGCTCAGCACTACTAAATGAGAGCATGGGCAGGATCACTGCTGGAATGTAAGTTGGTGCATTGACTCAAAGGGCTTTTAAGTGCAGTTTTAATTGTTGTTTTTTAGTATTTATATTGTATGCTGTTTTCTTCTACTACTACACTGTATTTTGTATGTAAATATACTTTGTATTTCAGTGTCGCTATAACAGCTTATCTCCCTCCAACTCACCCTATCACACCAACCTTCTGCATGTCCTTCTTCACAACATGAACCTCCTCTGAGGTCTTCCACCTATGTGGCAGCTTCATCTTCAGCATCCTTTGTCCATTATATCCACTATCCCTCCTCTGCACAAGCCCAAACCATCTCAGCCTCGAACTTTATCATCCTTTGTACTGCATAAGATTTATTTTATTGCTTTAGTTACTCACTGTTCTGCAGATTTCAAGTATAAACTACATATACATTGTACTGCATTATTATAGCTACAGTACCTGTAGCAGAAACTGTAATTAAAAAAAAAATATATATATATATATTTTTATGAGGTTATTCTGTATAAAATGTTGTTTAAAAAGTGGAATGCCACTATTATGTGTTAAATATTCATTTTTTGCCTTTAATATACAGGACACTGGTGAGCTGGTAACACATGGATAGAGTAATGGTAAATAGTAAATGGACTGGTTCTTATATAGCGCTACTCTTCTGAGCACTCAAAGTGCTTTACACAACTTGTGTATTCACCCACTGACACCCATTTGTACAAGCACATTGCTCTAAGTGCTTCACACACATTCATACTCTGATGGATGCATCAGAGAGTAATTTGGGGTTAATATCTTGGATATTTGGCATGCAGACTGGGGGAAGCCAGGAATCGAACCACCAACCTTCCGATCAGTAGATGACCTGCTCTACCGCCTGAGCTACAGCCACCCCAATAGAGAGTCATGCAGGAAATAGTCAAGGGTGGACTCAAACCCAGGTGAGGTAGAACAGTGCCTGTGAAGTGTCATACATCTGGGGCACATGACTTCACACCAGCGTGTGTGAATATCCTGAACATTGTTTTATAAGTCACTTCTCTGCCGTTTATTTCTGATCAAATATTCAAATTTTCCTTTAGCCGCAGGTGCATTGTTCTTGTTCCCCCATCACCACCTCACTCTGTGCTGCGTCATTTAGAAGCTCCTGTGTATGGTAATAATTAAGCTAACACCATTTCTATATAGTGGGTCTCAATCATGCTGATAAAAATGTCAGCAGTTTTAGCTTATTATTTTTTTCTGCAGATGTACAACGAAATGTTAATGTCAGGGGTATAAGAACTGGTAAAATAAGGAGAAACAGTGACTTTTCTGTAAGCTTGGAATTGAAGTATGGAATTGGAAATGATCAGGAGTAGAAGCACATTTGATTCTTCCACACTGCTATTTCCCAAAATGACAACAGCTTTGGAAATGAAACTAAATATGATTAGCCAGAAAAGGCACATTTATACTTAAAGAAGTATTTCATCACTTACTGATCTCTTATTTTCCTCTTTGTCTTACATCTTTCAGATCATTAAAAAATTAATAATACTAGAAGATAAAACTAAAAAAAAATGTATATAGAAAATGCAGTTTTAAAATAATGTTTTATTTTAGCAAGGTGAAAAAAAACTAATTGCCTCTACACCCTGTTAGATTTGTATTGTTGATTGTCATTTATGCTTAGAAATATTTACTTATATATGCTTAGAGTTTTGTAATTAGTTGTAGATTGGTAGAGGTTTTGATCCTTGATAGTCTGCAAACTTTGTGTGTATTAGACAGCACTTTGGAAGCATGAGAGGTCATACCGTGTCTTATTGTTTTATGGTAGGATTAACGTAGTTGCGTCTGTTCTAGTCTAAGTGCTCTTTGTTTAGATGAACTGCAGGACTTCCTCACCGTGTTATCTAGGATGAACCATCTAGGGTGAGGGGGAGGCTACCCTCTTCCTGACCAAGGATGTTTGACCCTTTGATCAGCAGTCCACACACACACACACACACACACACACGCACACACACACACACACAGGCAAGGTACTCTTTGTGTGTATGTAGACGTCATATGTTAATGAACTTATGCATATTCATGTAACCTCAATAAAAGAACAGTGGTACGGGAGAACGGACGAGAGCAACTGGGGTCAAGCGAAGGAACGGTGCCTGTCCGGTTCTCTCCCGTGCACGAGAAACATGAAGAAGCTTGCCTACTTGTGTCTTGCTTTGCAGTGTAATTATATTGTCTTCAACGTTCCAGCGGATGGGTTCAAGCTACAAACCTATCACACCCCCTAAGCATCATCTCTGGAGAGATTTAACTCTATTTAGCCCTTTTTATGAATTTAAACACTTGTAAAATCCTAATAAGCAAAATGCAGATAAATCTGAAAACACACTGATTACTGTGCGAACTATGTGCTATATAATAGGAAACAAAATCAAGACACTTCTGTTGCCACAAGGTAGACACAGACAAACGGTGATAATTAACTCTTGTGTCTGAGACACAATTTAACTGTTTGTGTGCACTGGAAATACATGTTAATTTGAAAAAAACAAACTATGAAATATGTGATGACATTTTTAGGACTATTTACATGCACAGAAATACTAATACTATTTGTCCTATCTGTGTGGTTCAACTGAGGTTTCCTTCTCTGCAGGCATGCTGAAAATGCGGCTGGAATGACAGCTAATTTTGGAAAAGAGTGACAGAGTTTGTGGATTGTAATACTCTGGAGAAGCCTAATCAAAAGGAGAAGGGCCGGCTTGAGAAGAGAGAAACACTGAGAAAACCAATAATTACCAACAGGCAGGCAAATGGGCCATCTAGGCACACAACCACTTAATTGATAGTTAGATTTTTCTGTGGAAAGGCACAAAAGCACCAGAGATAATTTCTTAATGGGGGCCTATTAAGTCTGAAGATCTGGCATTTAGGGCTCACATGGAGGCAAACACAAATACAAGGACCACACACGCACGTACAAATTCACACCGGCAGACACACACAGAGCAGAGAGCTCACCAATGCATAGTGTGGCTGTACTCTATCCACTCACACTCACAGATCTCTCGCTATCGCAAGATAGTCAATAGATACAATACCTTTGTTTCTCTGTTTAGTTTTTTTGGTTTTGATTGTTTTAGGGGGTTTCTTTGGCTAGACTCCCACTTTGTACTGCTTTAAAAAGAAGCTCATTATAACAATAATAATAATAAGTAATTTCATGCTTAAGTGTGAATAGATAAAATAGAACAAAAAATATTTGTTTAAAGTTTTCTTGTCTCCAGAAACTTTTTTCACTTCTTTATTAAATTTGCAACATTTTTGCAGTGCTGTGTGAGCTCAGTAAACCCACCTGCGAGTGCTGACTACACTTAAATGCTGATATAAGGACAGAGGTCCCTCTGCACCAACATGACATGCTGCCAGGCACAAGCACAGACAGACCTCAGTCGTTTTGGCCTTTTCCTTAATAAGCGCCTTTTGTGTATGACAGGGTTTTGGGGGTTTTTCAGTTCCTATTTTATAATTTTATATTTTAATTGTACATTTGGCCTGAGGCATCTATTCCCAATTAAAAGCACGCAATCCCCAACAATTGTATTTTTTTTTTATAATTCTGCTAATTCACACGCCCTGGGCCATCACAACCCGGAGGATCACATTGCAGACCTGCTTTCACTGGTGACAGCAAGGAAAAGGTAGTGTGGCCCCAGTCATGTTCATCTTTGTCACATTACAGTAAAACACTTCATATTACTATATGTGAATACAGCCAACCAAATGTTAGCAATAACAGCCTACCATTAGCTTATAAAAAGGCAAGCTAGTCTTAAAATGTACAACACAAGGTGATCACAAGTAAAAACTACTTGCTTAAAATATCCCCTTGGAATGGCTTAGGTCCTACCTCTCCGAGAGGACTTTTTCCGATTTTATTTCTTCCCCAGCTCCTTTTACTTGTGGTGTCCCGCAGGGTTCCGTATTAGGCCCAATTCATTTTTCAATCTACATGTTGCCCCTAGGCCTAATCTGTAGGAAGCATAACATCTGCTTTCACTCATATGCCGACGACTACACTGAAAAAAATGTTTTTTTGGCCCTGTAATTATTATTTCAATTAGCTATATAAATTTTACAAAAAAATACAAATTCAGTGCTATTACTTTAAAATAGCAGTTTTTCTTGTAGTGCATTACTTGAGGATTGTTTGTAATTATGTGTCCTCAGTTTTGTATGTAAATTGAATCATTCGATCCAAGTAATATTCACTAAACCAATTCATTGGCTTAATTAGTTGATATTTCCAAGTAAAATGTAATGGAGTGACATCAGTGAATATGGCCACCTTCTCTGCATTCGGAGCATGACGTCAAAGCCCCTCCCCACATTTGAGCGGTCTTTCTTCAGACATACCATGGTTCACATTTCGACGGTTGGCAGACTTGACGGAAATGGGAAGAAGTAGAACCATGAATGTAAGTTTTAAGCGGAACAAACTTTGTACGTTCCTGTTGGCTCACCTACTTAAGTCAGTTTCTCCGCACTGAAAGAAGCTGCGCTAGCAAATAGTGTATTTTCCTGCTAGACTTGCTGACTAACTTTCCTGGCAGGAGGTATGTCCAGAATTTCCCACAGCACTTTACAGCTTAGATGGCCACCTAAACAACACACGCCTGCTGCCTTAACTAACGTCTTTGTGAATAAAACGACCACGGTCCAGTTTAAAATAATTGCTGCACAGCTGCCATGAGGTGTATTTTGAAAAATAACAAAACAAAAAACGATATACGCACTCGATTTCACTCAAGTCTTCATATTGACCTGTTTTAAATTTGCCACCGAACTAACATATGTAAAAAAAAAAAAAAAAAATTAATATCAGTGTGCATCCTTGAGTTAGTAGAAATTAGTTGAAAAGCATATAGATAACCTTTTTTCTTTTTTTTTCTTTTTTTTTTTTTTTACAGAACATAGGACCTTCTGACTGCTAATTTGAACTCCACAAGGTAAGATCAAATTAGTAACGATTAGGTTTAACTTGTCACATAATTTGTCTGTTTAAGGTGCCACAACATGAGATGGATGTGTAAGATATGTAGCTTTGAGTCAGAGAAGAGGTTGGGATTGTTAAAACACTACAGACTAAAGCATGGAAATGGTGGTCGCAGCCAGTCAGTCCCTTGTCTTCACACTGATTGCCCTTGCTCGTTTAAAACATTTAATGCCCTTAAGACCCATTTGTCTCGACACCATGTGAAGCTGGTCACACAAAGTGGACCTCTTTCATTTACTTGTCTACTTTGCTGCTCTGTTTTTTTTAATTCAGAGAAGCAGTATTTTGAGCATCTTAACAACCACTTAAGGAAGTTTGAAGTAGTTGCATGTGTCTTCAAAGACTGCAACTTCAGTACAAATATTTATTCCACCTTTGCTACACATAGACACAGAAAACACCAGTCACACACCCTTGAGGATTTTAAAACTGAAGTATTAAAAAGCAAACCTAATGAACCCATGTTTGCTCAGGATGAGACCTATGTGGAAGAGAGCTTAGAGCTTTGGGATGGGGAACCACAGGAGTTGTCTCAAGATATAAAAGAGAAATTTGGCCATCTATTTTTAAAGTTAGAAAGCATGTTCAATGTCCCAAACAAATGCATTGATGAAATAGTAGATGAGCTTCAGTTTATATCCACCTCTGCATCTGGTCCACTTTTAAGAGATGTGGTGGTGTCCACCTTGAAAAGCCATAACTGTGATCTGGATCCAGCCATTATCTCAGATTTAGTGAAAAATCTTTGTGAGACACACCCTATAAGTACTGCCTTGGGGACAGGTGGCCCTTTCACAACTTATTACAAGAGAAGAGAATTTATGAAGAAGCATTTTTCAGTTGTTGAACCAGAAGAACACATACTTGATAAAAAAAAGGGCAAAACCTTCCAGTATGTCCCAATATTGCCCTCCTTGGTGCAGGTCCTAAGTAAGTCTTTTCAAGAAAACACATTTGAAGGTGAAAAAAAAACTGAAAATGACTTTAAGTACCAGACATTTCGTGATGGATCTCACTATCAAAACAACAAGTTTTTCTCTGTAGAGGAGAACAGAGTGAGTCTCATCCTGTACATTGATGACTTTGAGGTATGTAATCCTCTTGGGACATCTCGAAAAAAGCACAAAGTCACAGCTGTCTATTGGGTGTTGGGAAACATTCCGGTGCAGTTACGTTCCACATTGACATCAATCTACCTTGCAATTCTGTGTAAGGCTGAAGACACCAAGCAGTTTGGATTCCAGCGAGTTTTAGAGCCACTGTTAACAGATATCCAAAGCTTGGAGAAAGATGGTCTTTTTGTTCCAGCATTAGGGAAAGCCATTAAAGGGACTGTGGTCAGTGTGGTGGCAGATAATTTGGGGGCGCACTCTGTGGCAGGATTTGTTGACTGGTTAATATTGTGATAGGAGGTACTGATATGTTGCAAAAAATTCATTTGCATGTCCAGTGATGAGGCAGAAAACTTTCCTCACTGGGCAGAGACAGTTTCTGGACCCACAGATTATGACATGCACTGGACTCTTGTCTTAACACACATCGTTGAGAAATTCATGTTAAGTTGTACACTTCACAACGTTAGAATGTAACTGCAGGCTTACATTCTCCATGGGTAACTTTCTGTTTACATCTGTATGTGCTGTTATGTATGTATGTTACATATGTTATGTTGTGTATTTTCTGCAATAAATTTTCTTTTTGGGTTTAATAGCATCATGTCGATGGCAGAAGGGACATTATCATTCGTTGCTTAGTTGAGTATCTTGGAGAGAGTGGAGAGGAGCTGATCAAAGACCATCAGGTATCTGATGATCATAATGACTGTATTAAAATTGTCTAACCTTATAATCTGGTCTTCACTTGTGATGATATATTGAAGGTCAAAGATTCTCTACACTCGTGATGTTTTTTAAAAAAGACTCAAGATTAATATTTTCAATCAGGCTTTTAACTAATTTCTTAAATCTTTATGCTCTTACCCTTTATTTTTTAAATCATATTTAATCTTTATCTTATCTGCCTTAAACTTTAACTTGCCTTTTGTCTGGTTTTTTTCTGACTATTTAACGATCACTTATTAACTTTATTTTATGAGCAAAAGAGTATTTAATTTGATTATACCTTTATAACCTATTTTAATGATTTAATGGTTCTGGTCTACCAACACGCGTGCCGTCCCATGGACAGCTCCAGGCTGGATGGCCCCCAAAAGGGATTTTCTTTGTCTCAGGGTCAGCCTCTGTGAAGCACGTTCTGTAACTTTACGTATGAAAAGTGCCATATGAATATTGTTTGATTTGAGTATACTAAATTGAGTATACCTCTTTTTTATTTTTACATTTTTTTTCTCTTAACCTTTTCTTTTACTTGGAATCTATTCTAGTTATTTCTAATTGTGGTTTGTTTGTTTTCACAGGAGGACGTCAGCCAAGAAGCATTGAAAGAGGACTGCAGTAATCACATGATGAAGATCATCGTAATCCATCCCAATGTGGCACAGGAAAACCAAGATCCTGTGAACGTGTCGGTCATCATTGAGGGGACAGAAATTCTGGAGGACTGCGGAAGTGTGACAAACGCTTGCCTCCTGCTCATGGGTGTCATCTATGCTGTCAACTTAAGTTACCCACTGAAACTGAAATATACGTTTGAGGTATTTCAGAAGCTGTTTCTTGAGCTTGACATCCTTAAAATGTCACCAAAGGTCCAGTCTCTCCACAAGAAACTTTTAGCGTGAGTGTTCCAGTGTTATTTGTGCTTTTGTCCAGTACAATTAATTTGTTTGCATTTTGTCTGTTTTCTGACAGTAATTTCAAATGTTGCTCAGTTTTATACAAGTTCTTTCTGTCCTGAACGTTCTGAGAATGTCTGCAAAGGTAGTGATTGCAACTGTTAATGGACAGAGTTGATGTATGTGTTCTGAAAGTTGATTAGAAGAAAGGGGACAGTGCACACTGAGTTTTTGAATAGCATTTTTTTTTTTTTTTTGTATGTGTGTATATGCTCTGTTTTGAAATTTGCGATCAAGAAGTTCTATGGCCATGTTTTTTGTGGTTATAATGTTATGTAGATATTTTAAATATATCTATGCCATTTCAACTGTGAAATAAAAGTGTCTCTTAAGCTGCAAATATTTGTTTTGGAAAATATTGATTTATTATTTAATAGAATAATAAGAATATTTATTCAATTCGATTAATATTAACTAGTACATTCATAATAAATATTACTTAATAATTACATAGAATATAACAAAGAAAAGATGAGTAAGAAACACAAAGAAATATCAGCAATGTTCACTTGGGTTTTGTAATTGGATGCAATGGTATTCTGAGTAAAAGTTACAACCTATAGATGAGTATTGCCAGTGCAATTTACTTGTGTATTTCACATAAAAAATAGATGGTTCTAGTAAGTAAATATTACTTAGAAATAGCCCGAGTAAAGATTACAAGCACTTTCTGTGTGGAAAAAGTTGCCTAGCTTTTTTTAAGTAAATGTCACTCCAATTTTTTTTCAGTGTAGGGATGGGTATCGAAACCCGGTTCTTGTTGAGAACCGGTTCCCACTGTTTCAATTCTGTGGAATCGTTTGCCATTTTTGCAAACGATTCCATTATCGATTCCAGTCGCCCCGAATGACGTCACCGCGTTGCGGAGCGTCATTTACCTGGCTGGAAACACGGCGCCAGCGGCTCAAATGCTCAAAAGCTTGGTTATACTTTACGAGAACGGATGACAACAGGGCAACTTGCAATACTTGCAAAGTAGATATTTCATTTAAGGGAGGAAACACTACGAATATGCAAAAGCATTTGCTCACAAAACACGTGATAACCTTAAATGAATGTCGTGTTTTTAATTCCGCTCCGGACTCGTGAATCTCAACCCAGCAGCAGCGGTAACGTTTGCACGTCCTCTCCCGTTAATGCGGCAGGTAAATAATCAACTAACAGTGCATATTATGTTAGCGCGATCTGCCTTATTACAAAACCTGCCATTACTGTGCATTTAGGTGACCATGATGAGAGAGACAGACAGAATCTGGCTGGCTCAGACGACACCCAGATTTATCTACGGTTTAATAGAAACACCTAGAAACATGGAATCACTAGTCAAATGTCTTGACGAAGTTAAAACCTGGATGGCCTCAAATTTTCTTACGTTCAACGAGGATAAAACTGAGGTAATTATTTTTGGACTGAGCTGTTATTTCAATGCCCCAGATTTGGACTTATGCAACCTAACATGTGCTGTTAAAACACATGTAAAAAACCTGGGGGTTTTCTTGGATAGCAAACTTACATTCGAGAAACAAATTAATTCAGTTGTCCAGCGGTCTTTTTTTAAATTAAGACTCCTATCCAAAGTGAGATCTTTTTTATCTTTTAGAAACTTGGAACGAGTAATTCATGTGTTTGTTTTATCTCAACTGGATTACTGCAATTCACTGTATGTGGGTGTCAGTCAGTCCAGCTTGGCCCGGCTCCAACTTGTACAGAATGCTGCAGCTCGCCCTTTGACTCATTTGAAGAAACACCAACATATTACTCCGGTGCTTGTTTCCTTTCATTGGCTTCCAGTGTGCTTTAGAATTTAATTCAAAATCTTACTTTTGACTTATAAAGTGCTAATTGGTCAGGCACAGGACTATTTGTCTGACCTATTGCAGCTTTATACGCCCTCTAGAGCCCTTCGATCAAGCGATCACCTGCTCCTTACCTCCTTACCTTACATAAGTCTAGGATGGTTCATAGAGGAGATCGGGCATTTGCGGTTGTGGCACCGAAAATGTGGAATGATCTACATTAGAAAGGCCCCAACTCTTTTTAAATCGCATCTTAAAACATATTCTTTTACTCTGGCTTTCAAAACTGTATGAGAGTTACCAATTCTTTTATCCTTATCTTCTTTTCATTTTCTTACCTGTTGTTGTTGTCAATGTCATTGTTTAACTGTTACTCTGTACAGCACTTTGGTCAGCTCCCTGTTGTTATTAAACGTGCTTTATAAATAAATAAATGAAATGAAATCATTATTATCATGGAAATATGTAGATGTCAGAAAAAAACTTTATATAAAAGAATCCACCAGTGCTCGTGTAAATGGAGTAAGTTGTACAAATGTACATACCACTTAGAAATATCAGCTGCTATCAGCTATAGACCCAGCTGTGATGAACATACCTGCTATACAGGTGTGTATGAGCATGTGGTAGACTGTTGCAGTAATGTCCTTTTGCGCTTGTTCCTCCGGAAAGAAAATAAAGAGTGCCAATTGCTATAATGTAGTGTAGCCCCAACACTGTGAAAGGAAAATAACTCTCTCTCTCACACACACGCACACACACACACACACACACACACACACACACACACACACACGCCTGTCCAGCTTTGCAGCTGCACTTGGTCAGTGCAGCAGCCAGAGTAAAATTACACTTGAGGACATAATCTTGACACAACACTGTGTTATCTCAGGCTGCCGTGATGTCGATTCAGCTACAGGAACAGCAGTACACAAGACTGAATGTGGGAGGAAATGAAGTGTGATGGGCCTTTGTTATACTTCAGTGTGTGTGGAAATGTCTCAGAACATGTTGAGAGAGAAAGAAAAAAAAAAAACAGTTTCTGCCCTTAATTTAGTTTGGCACAAAAATATAGAGAGCCTGAAATGAAAGGGAATATAGGACAATTTTAGCTTAGATTTCAAAAAGAAAAAAAAAAAGCTTGGCTGCAGGATGAAAATTGTTGGCATTTTTGTGACTCAAACATCAGTCCGCCTTGTCTCTTACTGTACCCCATCAGCAGGCTTGTCAATTGTGACAAATTCTTTCACATGAGGATGCCTGATGCACAGATGATATATTTTAGGAGCTCTCTAAGCCAGCTAGCTAACTTCTCTGCTATGCACCAGCAGGGAGTAATCTCTTGCGAAAACATTTATCTTTGAGGAATCACGCTTAATCATCTCCATGGTGTTGCGCAGCTCAGCATCGGAGGAGTTAGGTGGTTTGGATTAGGCCCTCCTGCTGTGTTCGAGTCTTATCACAGCCTCCACACTTTATCCAGCTACAAGTTGATGGTCTTAGCCAAAGACTCCTCGCAGAGAACGAGCCCAGGGTCGAACTCATTGCTTTTTTTGTCAAGTGACAATAAGTGTCTGTGGCTTTAAGCAAGACAATACATCAATCTCATAAGGCTCTAACCTCAGCAGTCTGTTTGAAGCTGTTTTATTTATGGACACAGCTATTGATACTAGTGATTTTTTTTTTTACCTGAGTGAGGCTACGAGCACTGACAGCTTCTGCTTACACATGAGCAATGCTGTTGTCAGGTAGGTGTACTTGCTTTCCAACTATAGCAGACGTTTACACTTAACCACAGAATGAGAAAAGAAAGCTGAATCTTTTCAAGCCACAGAATCGATTTCCTTTCCTCAAACAAAATGAGGTTTAACTTTATTTATAAAAAAGGTTTTAAAGATATATATAATACTGCCTTGACTAAAGGACACTGTTTCTGTGATAGCTTAAAATATTTAAATAAACCCTGACGCACTATATGAAGTGGCAGCAGCCAACAGTTTAGCCTATCACTCATCTTGGTATTAAATACTCCTTTTGTTTGTTGTTATCTACTGGAACAGCAGAGATGGCAGTGACAAATGAGGTAGTGGATAAGCAAATCTTGCAAAGCTACCATACTGAGGCGAGCAGCTAAAATTCTCCTCTTTTATTGATGACATATATCAGACCTGCTTTAATATCGCATTTCTTTAGTCAAATAACGCTGTTGTAAGTCTGTGTTCACTAACAATAAGCTGTGCCTGCCTGTAAAATGCTGGGTCACCTATTTTATTTAATTTTGCTTCCCTGGGGCTTCACCGGTATCAGCTGTAAGTTGTTACATAGTAACACATAACTTTCATGAAATCAGGTGTCTGCAATGCAGCGCCGTGACACGTTACTGTCGTACTGACACTAAAGTCCCTAAATTAAAGCAATGAAGCTGTTCCTCACATTTTGAAATTATCACCTGACCTGAACTCATAAAGGAGATTGGATAAAGATGGCAATCCAGTCTGTGACTTCTGCGGGATGGAGATGACAAATTACTTCAAATTCATTGGCCCAACGGACAGAAACACTATACAGCACTGCAAACATCCCTTCAAATCTCTCCAAGCACCTGCGAAAGGAAAATGTTAAACAATGCAAACAGCAATGCCTAACCAGGCAGACGAAACTTGATTTTCAGCAGGTAGCATGAGCACAGCTCAGCAGACCTTTAGCGCTGTAGATGAAATGTTCATAAGGGTTCCTGTTTTTGCAAACATGGCGACATAATTAAGGTAAAACTAAATCAGTGAATGCATTCAGTACACTAATGTGCACATTCTGAAACAGAATGCAACATAAACAGTTGCGTGGTTAATTTCATACAGTATGACCTTCTTTTAATAAACATTAATTATTGTGTAAAAAAAAAACAACAGCAATTTATTTGCTTATTTGAAATATTCAATTATAACATTTTATTAAGTTTGCAGACTTGAATTAGGCCTTGGGGCTTTGTTGCACACGTGTTCCCGCATTGAACGACCGCCGCTGATTAACACGCATTTAAAGGGTAATTTGTGAGGGCACAGCCAAGTTGCCGACTTGTATTTTCTTCCTAACACCTTATCACTTCTCATCATGCTTTTTATAGAGAGAAAATGGCCACCGCTGGAAGCAAACATGTCAGGGAATCTTGCGGAGAGGTTAATGATGGGCTGGCTGTCGTTCCCGAGGCAGAGATGGCGATAGGTCGTACACAAATATACGTGGTGACCACACTCGCTCTCATGGACGCACACATGCAAGGATGGATGTCAGGGGAGTGAGTGATGCGTGTTACTGTGAGTGTTTCTGACAAGCCCGAGCAGTCAGGGAAAACAAGGTCATGCTGCGTGATTACTAACTGACAGATGAATCTGTGCAGCCCAACCAGCTTGCTGCTTCTGGTCTGCTGATGAGTGTGTCTGGTAGTCTTCGACAAAACACCACCTCCTAGCTTGGTATTTCCCTAGAAGCACTCAAGCTTTGGGCTTCAACAGTATACGTCCTAGTAATTGCCCTTTCATTGCTCTTCAAAGTGTATATCAGTGCAAATGCATGTTTCGATATGTGCGTGTATTACTGAGGGCCCGCCGCATGTATCGAGGGGATAATTATCCTCTCATTTGTCTGCAGCAAGCTGCCCACACAGTCTCTCTTGTCTCCTGACATTTACCTTTTTGACTTTAATGTTAGTTTTCCTATACCTGCCCAATTTATGCCCAAATTAATCAATCGATCTCTCTTCCATCAGTCTACCTGTTTGTCCTCTCTCCCTTACCATTGCCTCTTGCCACCACCACTCTCCCTTACTCCCACATCTTCATCTCTCTGCTGCTGTTAGGCAGCTATGTGTGTGTACTGTATGTGTGTGTGGTGTGCCTGCATGTGTGTGGGGTTGTCCACATGTCTGCAGAGTGAATGGAGCCCAGCTGTCGGAGCTGTCAATCACTTTGCCAGAAGATGAAATCAGGATGTTCAGAGGACACACAGCACCTATCTGGCACTCTGCAGATAAGAGTGCTGCAAGCACAGGTGTGTGTGTGTGTGAGAGTGGGCACATAGTTATCGATTTATGTGTGCATGCACGTGGAGACTGTGAGCCGTGTATGGTAGGTCAGGAGTATTTGTAAGTACAGTATGTGCCTGAGTGTGTTGTTAGTCCCCGATCTGTAATATCATAGATAAATCAAAGTTTAGGATGCGAAAGTCTAAACTAACGCAATAGCACGCGTTTAGCAAGAAGGGAATTTGGCTCATTTGCATTCTCTCAGTCTTTTAATTACTTAACTGTGCTTACCAAGAGCTTTGTAATATTATGTAGCGTTTTCTCACTCAGTATATTAACCAGCTCTACAGAAAATGACATTGATTTTCCCTTTTATGTACCAAGATGATTATGTATATATACATGTGTGTGTGTGTATATATATATATATATATATATATATATATATATATATATATATATATATATATATATATATATATATATATTGAGTTCAGGGTTTTATAGAGGGCAGGTGGAGTGCCGCTGGTTGTTGAGTGATAACCCTAAAATTAAAACTCTTTAAAAAAAAAAAAAAAAAGATCAAAGAAGAACAATGGGCAATGTTTACTGTGTGGTTAAAATTAATTAAACTGGCCAATATGCACCTTGTCAGCTAAAATAATGAAGGTTTCCTAGCTAGATTTTGGAGCAAGGTCCCCTGCATGACACGGCTTGAAAATCAGCTATTAAGAGCTGTTATCATGCCAGCTTGTATTGTGCATTAATTGCGCGTATTACCATATTTCCAAACAAAGTAACAATTAATCACAGTGCTGCAAACCGACTGCCTAACATTGCATCTGGCATTCGGGTGCCCCCACGGGGTCCGTGGCCTTGAGCTTGTCGCCGGTTTTGTTCTGTTGGTAATGCGGTCTGGGTGAGATACTATGAACGAATTGTAAATGCACCTCATCAACAATATGCTTTCATCATTTTTTAATCTAAATGTAATTTGATTTAACGAGGGATTTTCCTCTTCATCTACTCAGATGATGAATGGTGTTACATGTGGCTCTTTTTCAGGAATACTTTATGTAAACATTTCTCCGAGCAGCTCCATAAAATATCCCTCATATTCATTAATCAAGTTTAGCGTGTGTTACCGACTGACAAACAAGCAAACGGACGCATTGGAGCATACGCATAACCTGTCTCTGACTAGCACTAGTAATGGGAGTTTACAGTGAGAGAAAAAGAAACAACCTTGGGCCTGTCCTTTAACAACAAGGCTTGTTATTCGCAGAATGAAAGTGAGCTACTATTCTGAGGTGTCACAATACACAATTTATTCAGTGCTTACACCTGAAAATGTAAAAGAACCGATGCAAGGAAAAAAAGGGTGTCCTGTGTGAGCTTTATATTTAGAGCAACACTGCCTCACTGAGTTAGCAAACTGTAGCTGTGAAGAAGTTCTCAGGCGTCGCATTGCCACTTCAGGGTCAAACATTCCAGTATTTCACTGGAAACATGATGCATATCTGTAACACTTTAGAGAGATTAACTAAAATCCAGATGTGACCTCAGCCCCTTACTTCAAACCCAAAGTGTGTGTGGGCATGTGCTTGCATTCATACAATATGCCCGTGTAATGTCAATCCTCTCTAGTCATCCTACACTTATCCTTCATCCTCTCTGCACCCAGATTTAACTGTGAAACACCCCTCCCTCTATCACCCCAGCCCAATTTACCACCACCCTCCTCACACACTTTCTGAAGCTCAGCGCTTAGTCAGCCCCCCTCCCCTGGATCACGAGTGCAATATTTTCTCTTTCCAAAATGCCTGGGACTTGCCCTCTCTCTCTCCTACTTTGTCTCCAGCTTTCCTAACATTGCCAAACGGTGCCAAATTGAATGGACTTAAAAGAACGAATGAGATCTTTTGAAGAGAAGCATGACATAAACATTGCTATGGATGAGAAGCGAGAAGAGAAGTGGAGGGGTGCACATGCACCCCCTGATGCCTTTCACTTGTCCAATCCCCATATGTGCATATTTCTGTCTCAGCGGAAGCTCCGCTGCGCTTAGATGTTGTGATTTGCATGGATTTGAAGAGGAGATGGGGTGGATTTCCAAGACACTCATGAGTGATTGTGACCATAGAGGCATGCTGGATTAAAACCCTGGGTCTTTGATAAGGAGATGAAGGGAAGCAAGGGAAACGCAGAGGAAAGGTGATTAGAGGCCAAGGTCTGACACTGGCTGTAAAAGTGACACATTTCTGAATGTGATTTACAGCTTAGGCTTCTGAAGTGGGTGATCTGGGAAATCTTGTGCAGACTGATGTGTGGCGATATGTATTATAGTTCTGTTTCCAAATAATGTATGTAAACACATGCAAAGCTTTGGTATGCACATGTACAGGAGGGAAAGCCCAAGATTTGTCAGTTTTCTCATTTTAAATGTTAGCATATGTACAGTATGTACACTAAACTACTTGTGTGACATGGGTTTGCCATGGCAAATATAATTCTGAATATGGAAATGCTTCTTGGTTGCGTCACACTGTGCATTCTTCCTATGTTTTTTCAAGTTGGCTATATCGACGTGGATAACCTGATGAAAATATTAGCTAACTGTCAAGGCTGGAAATAAAAAAAACAAAGGAACACAGGGCCTCAGTCACAAAAGTGAATCTTGTCACACTGAGAAAAAAATTAGCACCCTCCTGTCCACTTCTGTTTTCTCTTCCAGCTAAATACATTATCCAATTTAATACTTGCCTTTCTGGCTCCTTTCGATGTGGAGGAATAGTGACTCTACTATTCAGCTGTCAATCTCCAGCTCCCCTCTTCATTCACTCATGAACAAGACCCAGAGACACTTAAACTCCTCCACTAGACCAACGCATAATTTGTTTAACTTAAACTAAAACGTAAGCTTGGTGAAAACACAGTTGCAGAAAAATAAAAATCAATCTCATACTGTAATGGAGATAAAAACAGAAAATACATACATCATGAAATATATCAAACCATCTTACCATGATGCCTGAGTTTGCATGTGGGAGTTATGACAGAAACAATGTTGTCTGGGGTAATGTACACTTAGAATAATCTTGCAGTACAAACTGATGCTAGATGACAGGGACTGTGTGATTCACAAGGCCTTAATGAAGAGAAAATATTAAGGGTTACGAGTATCTCACCATGTAATCAGCACCCAGGTATTTCTCCTGTAACCAGGGGTCTTGGGCACATCTTTGGGTGATGAAGCAAACTGATCATGTGCTATGCGGTGAAGGCTCTAGTGCATCGATCACAAGTTGCTAAAACTGATTGTAATTACGTGGAACATCACCTTTCTTGTGGGGTACATGAGGATGGGTCGTACCAGATTTGTGTATTCCACCTCACCATAGTTCCACTGTATTGCCGGGAGGCCTTCAACACTCGCATGGGTAATAGTAATAAACCTTGAGGAGATTCCCGATCTGAGCCCAAGTGTTGATCTGCTTTTAGACTCGTGCTAATCATAGTTTGTCCATAATGAACACAATGCTGTAGCACAACAGTGTTTTTTACAACTGCACTTGGCAGCAGGTGTCACCAGTTTGCAGGTTTATGATCAATTTTGTAATTGCACCGTGACATCTGTGGACGTGTGTTTTGGTGACGAGAGGAACTGAGTTGGCAACTGAAAAGCTCTTTGACAGCATTTCAAGGGAAGCTTTTGACATAGAGTCCAAGTGGACCCTGTGTCCCACTGATGGGACTCTATAAGTTGCAGCCATGATGCTGTTGTTGTTTTCTGGTGTGCTAGTGACTCTACACAGCAAAAATGCCAGTGTTGCTTTTTCAGTGTTAGTAGATTTCAACAGAGTTCCGAGTTAGTTCAACATTTAATCGAGTTAAAATAACACATCGGGAGTTGATTCCTGAAAAATGTAAGTGTGGATTTTAGTCGTTACTGCATTTTAACACTGCGGGTGTTAAATTAGACCACACCTTCATTTCCTGTGGAGCTTCGCATTTCAGAATCTTTGGTCGCCATTTTTTCTTGCTGCTGTGGTAAGTTTTATTCGGTTAAATATTAAGTTTTAGATTGATATTAGAACAAGTAACATGATAACTAGTAAAAACACTAAACACCTTTTATTTATTTTCAAATTAAACTTGCTAAATCCTTAGTTCAGGGGTCTCAAACCCACGGCCCATGTCACTCCTACTTGCAGCCTGTGATAAAATTTAATGCAATTTGACCCTTGAAGTGACTTTTTTTTGTCATTTGCCGAAAATGGTTTAATTCGAATGTAATGTGAGCAGAGTATTACAGGCCCTCGTGGGCAGCGTATTCCGTGCTGCAGTGAGAACGTGTGGGACTCCCTCTCCTGATGTGTGTGTTTGAGTGCGAGGGAGGGAGAAAGTATGAGTTGCTACCCGCGAGAAACGGAAGATGAAATAATAACCACTGCAGCCAAAAAGACTGGCTGACGAGCCCAGTTGTAAGTAAGCTGTTTATACTCGAGTGTACACTGTGTTCGCTGACAGTAAAGCTGGTTAGCGGCCACGAGCCCGACGCCGGACCCGACGTATTAGCCAGAATTTCTTTTTTTTTTTTTAACCACGGTTCAGAGCCGTGGAGCTGGGCTTTGGTTAGTTTGGAGTGAGAAAAAATGCATTCAAGTTTGCGGTTTTGCCTTGTTATATAATATTTGCAATTTTAAAAAACTAACAAGGCACTACATTTTGGGAAATATTTGTGGGTGTTTTCTTTGTATTTTTTTGTACTACTTGAACAAAAGTGACCCTCCAATGAGGTGACAGTGCCAGCAGTGGCCCATAGCTCATTGAAGTTTGAGACCCTGGCTTAGGTGAACTAGGATGTCTTGATGGAAAGATTTTTACACTAGAGTATACCCCCTACATCTTGTTAATTATGGTAATTTCATATGGTATGCATTTCTGTGACAAGTAGGCATTTTTCTTTTTTTAGATTTTTTATTCATGGTAAAATAAGCATTTTCTAGCCTAAAAATGAATAATAGGTTTATATTAGGGTTTGTTAGAGTGCAGGGAGAGTTTTTATGGCTTAAAGTATATAAAAATAATAAAATAAAAATATGGTTTCTACTAACCACCGCGATAATCAAGAGACTACTGTATTGCAGTGCAGTGCAGTTACGCAGTTTGTAGGTATTAAAAACCAAGGATGTTCTTTCATAACGAAATGAATTTTAGCTCAGTCCAAAGGGACTAGACATGCAAGATATTTTGCGAAGAAATGATGTTCTATGCTTGACCTTATTATATATAGCTTTCTACTCTTGGAAGGTGGCGATATGCTGATTCCTGTCGAGTTTAAGGGAGTGAGCAAATGGGTCAGGGTACCAAAGACAGACGATGCCTACAATTACTCCGAATTTTTGCAGGGAGGTCATTTGAGTGTAGTGATTAAAAGTAACTAAGTAAATTTATTCATATACTATTCATGTAAGTATTGTTTTGATTTACTTGTACTTTACCCAAAGCCTTCACTGCAGTCCAAGGGCAAATACTGTAAGTTTACTTCACTACATTAATTGCTAATTTAAATGAATAATTATTTTAGTAATCGAATGAATAAAGAATTTATAAATATTATCAAAGTAAAACTGTGATTTACGGATTTATGAATTATAAATTCATATAGAACTTTATTGATTGTTTCTTTTTTAGTGCTGGTGAAATTCAGTTTGCCAGGTTCTACCAATTTGGTCCTGATGGATTCTGCAGTAGTGGAAGTGGATTCTGACATATTTGATGAACTTTTGAAGTCATCTCAGGTGTCTTTCAGTGTCTTCACTGAAGAATGCAGTGGTAAGAAGTTTAAGCCGTATGTTTCATTTAAAAACGTGTTGTTAAATTTACTAATTTATAGTTGGTGTAATCATGTTTAAATCTATGAGGCTGTCTGTATTGTTAGACAACAGTGTTGCAGGGTCTTCTTCAGAGGCCGCATCTTCATTAGAGTTGTCACCATCACCTGCATCAGGAGGATCATCATCAGGTTCAGACACAACAATAATAATTGAATCTACCAAAGCTCGGAAAAGACAGTTAATTGAAGGACCTCCTGACAGCAACACTGCAAGAAATGTAAGTAATCTTCAGCAGTGCTTTAAGTGGGCCGGTACGCGCCGGTACTCAGTACCGCCACTTCTAAATATAGCTCTTGAGAGTACCGCCACCTCTCCATGCGCCCAGGATGTGCTTTTAGCGTACCGGTACTCTCATTTGCACATCTGTTATAATTGTTTGGCTGCGCTGCCGCTTTTCAGAGCGCCCTTCACAAGCACGCTTCCTAATTCGTCCCACCGAGAGCAGAGACTACATTACCCATACACCAATGTGTTTTACAAGTGAAAAGCGCATGCGTCGCTTTTGCCGTTGTCATGTCAACAACTCAACGTAGTCCGGAGAGTGTGTGTAAAACGCGCAAACAGCTGCTCGGTTAAAATACAAAAACAATGAACACTTAATATGCTCTCCTGGCATCAGACTCTGAGTAGTAAAAGAACAAGGTCAGAATCAGAGGACTCGCTGGCTGACACCCCACCAAGCCAGAATGATATCGCTGCAGGTCAGACGCAAGCTAATGAAAGCTGCACTAGTGCCGCAGCCGCGGACGACGGCACTTTTTGCGACGACGAGGACGAGAATGACACCATTTCTACCGATGACAACAGCCGCGTTAGCGAGCATGAGTGGCCAGAATGTTGGTCCCAAGCACAAGTCCCGTATTTCTCCACAAATTACAAGTGGCTGATCAGCAGAAATCAAAAGTTGGGTTGTAGTGTGTGTACTCAAGTTTGTGCTCGCGTGGATATGCAGCAAGGGCAGAGAGTGTCGCAGGAGTGGAGTGGGTGCTTAATCTCGTCTTTTGGAAGGGACAAGGCTGCACAACAAAACTCACTACGAAAGAAAATAAAAGAGCACAGAGACTCAATGTATCACAAGAAAGCAGTTGAAATAAAAGAGAAGGCAACACAAAATACAATGCAAAAACACATTGAAGATATGAGAAAGGCTGACTACGCTTCAACTTGCAATGTGTTTAGAACAGCTTATAAGATTGGCAAGCATGGGCGTCCCTTTACAGACATGCCAATAGATGTCCAGTTGCAAGTCTTAAATGGTGTCAAGATGGGCAGAGTTTTGCACTCTAATAACTCATGTGCAAATATACTGGATCACATTGCAGCTGAAATGAAAAAGAAGGTAGTCAATGACATAGTGATGAATGAAAGAAAATTGTGTGTGCTCATTGATGAATCCACTACAATAAGTGGAAAGTCTGTGCTTGTCGTGTGCCTGCGGTCAGCTATTTCCAGTGAAAATCCAGACAATATTTTTTGAACTGATTGAGCTGCAGGGGACCACAGCAAAGGACATCACTGAAGCACTGTTAGGATGTCTTCATAATAATGGCTTTGACCCTCACTACCTACAGGAACATTTGTTGGCATTTGCTTGTGATGGAGCCTCGGTGATGCTTGGGAGGAAAGCAGGAGTTGCTGCACAGCTTTGTTCTAAATTCCCTTACCTGTTTGTCTGGCATTGTTCCAATCACAGACTGGAACTGGCAGTTTGTGATGTTTTGAAGGAGGTAGGAGGAATCAACCACTTTAAAATATTCTTAGATCAGCTTTACTCCCTCTACCATGCATCACCAAAAAAACCAAAGGGAGTTAACTGAGAGTGCTCACAATGTTGGACAACGTCTCCTTGTGATAGGCTGTGTTTTATCAGTGCGTTGGGTTGCTTCAAGTGAGAGAACAGTGAAAGCAGTATGGGAGAACTACCAAGCTCTGCAGGTACACTTTACAAGTGCTGCTGCTGATAGCAGCAGGGACTCAAGAGAGAGCAAAATACAAATTAGTTTATAATTTATTTTATGTACATTTTGTTTAAAAAAAAAAAATTCAATATCTTTTTGCACATTTTATTTATGTTCAGTAGCTCTTTCTAGCTCAAGCAAATCCACAAACTAATAAAATGATTTATTATTTTGTATAAGGTTGTCTGTTGACTGTTGTATATAAAACCCATTCAATATAGTTGTTGTTACCTCAGGGGAGGCGGAAAAAAAATAGAGTACCGGCACCTCTTTTGGGCCACTTAAAGCACTGATCTTCAGGATATGATATGTTGTAACTTAAGATTGCCAATTACCTGTTCATTTGTATCAATACTCAATATCTTTAAATTTGAAAATTATAAAAACAAAACAATGGTCCCTCTCATGATTAAATGAGATGTAGTGATTAATGCAAAGGCTATAGCAGTTGATGCTGATCATTTTTATACCTTCCTGGTAGGTGCTTTCTATGAATTTCTTCCAATTGTTATTTCAGATCGTCAGAGCAGCCTTGTATTCAAATCCAGATGGTGATCAAGTATTTAAGAAATATGAGAAAACAAACTGCCTCTCTGATACTACAAGAAGAAAGATGGTGAACATCCTTGTGGCAGACATGGTAGAGAGTCATGGGTAAGTGATGTAAACATTAAGAAAAATCTTTGTGTTTTTTTTATGTCTATAATTTTAGTTGTTTACCATTGTTACACCACTTAAATAGATTCTTCTATATGTCATGAAGTTGTTGTTAACTAAAATCAATCATCTTTTTCATCAGTTGCTAATCCCGTATTGATAATGTTTCAAAAGAAAGTCACAATTTGTTATGGAATGATCTTATTTTTCATTGTCATTATTGTAGTTTCTGAATATAGTGCTTCTTAACAGGGATGGTTGACAACAGCAAAACATTAGGAAAATGTCTGCATCAAATTGTCATAGTCCATGTGGAGCATAATCCAAGTCTTCATTTTCATTATTCTTCTTTATTAAGAATCATTATGAACAATAATGGTTGAATAAACATGTCACGGTCTCTTTGGCTCGAAATGAATTTAAAAACCTGTCAGGTGTGTGATGTGGTCAGTCATGTTTTACAGATGATAGGTACTTTGGGTAGTTCAAATCATACACCTGGATACATGTTGTTCTTGTTGCAGACATTTTATAATTGAACTTGAATCTGTGTTGGGGTAAATAATTGATAGTTTTCGTGTTCTCTGTATTTAGGAGGATCCCACCAGTAAGTGTCCACATTATGTATGCACTTGGGATTACACCCAAAAGCATTAGTATAAAGGGAGCTATCAAACTGCCTCAATAGTTATCGAGTCCTATTGAGCTTACTTAACTTGTTTCTGAAGGCAGGAAGAGATGAGTGCTGTATGTAGTGATGGAGTTTTGAGGATCTCGTCAGTTCCTCTGCAAAGTAAAAGATTCTGAATATCAGGGATTATTTGCCATTTATCAGGGAAGAGGGCCTAGTGGCAGAGCCCCTGGGGTGAATATCATTTACCCTGAGTTTTAGGCTCTGGATGCTGAATGGTTTTCCTAGTTGACATGCCTGTGCAACACTGTAGGTCCACTCTAGATTGGAAGCATTGGTTTTGGTTCCTTAGCATCTGCTAATTAGGACAAAATAAGAGACTAATAAAATTCTAGGATTTCACCCAACAAAACTGAAGCAAAATCTTTTTTTGATGGTCTTTCCCTCTCAGCAAAAGATATTATACTCTATATCAGAAAATTTCATTAGCATCTTCTAGTTTATGATTCTGTCCCTACATAACTGATGATAATATGAAATGTTGGCAACATAAATCAAAATCACTGGAGTCAATCATCAATCATGTGGTATACTTACTCTTGCTCATCTTAACCCATGAAAAACAGAAAATCCTTTGCATAAATAATACTTTGGAAATAAGGAAACGAGTGTATTTCCTAGTCCTTAGTTACTTGGTACCTGCTAATAAGTAGCTGCTAATACTAGTACTTCACACCTTGTGTAGGTGAAAGGCTGATGCGTTGTGTTGCCTATTTGTAGATACACTTATTTTCTGCACAACGACTTTTAATCTGACTTTTAATATAATTTTTTTTTGCCTGTTGTCATCACAGTCATCGTGACCTTGATGAAGGCCACAGACCAAAATGTGTTGGTCAAGTAATAAAGCTGTTCTTTATTCTTCAAGTGTTGCTTGACCTCCTTAGACTCTTGCTCTTCTCCATACACTTCGGAAGTAGGGGAAGTGCTACAAACCTTCATTCTTCTTTGAATTTTTGCTGCCTCACTTATGTGCTCTGTAAACAACAAAAAATATCATTTTTGACAAACAAATGCATGGAAACAAGATTACATTTAATGTAGCAGAGCCTACTGGAAGCAAGTTGAATAAAAGTTTATTCTTTTGATCCTCAGTCTTATATGTTTTAAAAGACTGATTCTTACCTTTGAGAGCCAACTATGGGTATTTAATAGTTTCCAGACCAACATTATATTAAATCTTTGCCACTTTGTCAGGTAAAAGGGCAAATAAAGTATTAAGCAGTTCTGTGAACTCCACAATGTGTTTTTACCCCTGCACATTGAACAAATGCCTGAATCCTTGCCTGACTTTTGAATCAATGTTCATCACGGAGAAAAGATCAGAAGATGACCTTGATAAGATGTGCACACGTATAAGCCTAGTGGGCAGGAACATAAAGAAGTTGACAAATTCACAGCTATTCAAACTTACGCAATCTTTATGGTTTATTTGGTTATTTTTCCTTCATGTCAAGTGTTTTTTTTTTGTTTCTGATTTTTTATCTTGTTTTATTTCTCTTGCACTCCTTCGACCGCTAAAAGTCCTTTCGTCAGCTTCCCCCCTCCCTCACTGTATTCCTCCATTGCTTTCTGCTCAGTTTCAGTCTTGGTGGCCTCCCATGAGTGTAGTGTGTCTAACCAAGCTGTCCGTGGCTGTCTGTCAGTCACATCAACTCTCAGCCTTTGGGGAGACACAGAGCAGTGCAGAGGAAAAAAAAGCAGAACACATTTAGTGAGACTTTTGAATGGTGAGCTACATCCATGTGAACAAAATAAGTACACCCCATGGAAATTTTTGACTTTTACAAGAAGCAGCATTTGATCCTTTTTGAAACAGTGCCTATTCAGGCTTTCCACCACTGTATTACACACCTGCCCGTCTGCTCTGCCTAACTCGATCCCTTTCTGGGCCTGTGCTCTAGGGATTTTTATTTTATAATGTTTTTTCTATAAAAACTCTATCTTGTCCATGGATTTTTTTTTTCACATAGAAAACACACAAAATAAAGAAGGGCTAAAACATCTACACAAAATTAATTCACATGAATTAATACTTTTTTACTTTCTTGATGTGCAGCTCAATTCTTCTTTCTGTGCTTCTGAAAAGTTGGAAGGTGAAGTTAAATGAAACAGTTTGAGCCAGTCCCCACAGCCACTTAAGCAGGACTCGGATTGAATTCAATTCAATTCAGTTTTATTTATATAGCACCAAATCACATCAGCAGTCGTCTCAAGGTACTTTGTATTGTAAAATAGAGAGCCTCCAATAATACTCAGATCCAAGGAACTAATTGCAGTGATAGGATAAACCTGGTTTTGCTGTGGTGATTCTTCTCTCCGCGTCCAACCTCTTTTAGTTCCTAACCAGAGCAGACTGTTTGTTGAAGAAGTGTCCAAAACCCCCAAATTTCATCACGAGATCTGCCAGCTCTCGCAAATGTTCGTGTCAAAAAGCATGGGGCTACAATCACAAAAAGATTGCACAAATTTGACTTGCGTGGGAGGTGTGCCACTGTTGTGCAAAAAGTAACATTAGAGGAAGACTAGAGTTTGCCAGTGAACAAACACGCAAATACAAGGCCTTTTCAAATAATTTGCTCTGGACGGATGAATCAAAGATAACATTATTTGGCAATGATAACAGTTGTTGGCACAGACAAAAAAACAGCTTTTCAGAAAAACTTCATACGACTTATGAATTGTGGTAGAAATTCTATGATTCGATGTTGCTGCAGTCCTAACAGCTATGAATTCATCATTATATCAAAGAAAGCTTGAAGACAATGCAAGTCCACGTGGCCATAAGATGAAGCTGAACTTAAAGTGGACATTTTTGAAAGGACAATAGGCCTCATTTACTAATATCTGTTTAGAAATGTTCTTACTCTGTGCAAAAACAAAAAAGAAAACGTGTATATGCAAAATTACCTTTGGATTCATGAAACATGCACACCTATGACCACAGGGGTGGTGAAATGAAAGCCTGGCTGTCTTGGGAAATTTAAACACACAAGTTTTTAAAAAAAAATACTACTACTAGTAGTAGTAATAATAATTTGTATTATTAAAGCCTTTTGGTCATTATTTAAAGTATTTGAAAACATCATAATTGCATATAAAAAAATACTAAATGGAAAGACTTAGGCTGACACATCACACATGTTCCAACTTTTTCATTAAAAAACTGAAAAGGGGTAACTGACAAATATCCAGGTTCTTCTGAGGAAACCAGACTGCAACTGATGACATCCAGCAGGATTTAATTAAAAACATTTGTTGCGTTTTGTGTTGTTTACAAGTAATTTATTATCTTATTCTCATGCATTTAAGTCTAATTAGTTCTTGCCTTATGGCCTTTTGGAAAACTAAATAAGGACCAAAAAAGAAATAACAATAATTAGCAGTTGTAGTGACTGCAGAAGCAGTATTCGGTTTAAAAATGTGTGTTTGAGTTTTCAGAGGCCGTCAGGCCTTCATCATTTGTTCATACACATGGCCTGAGGCCGTTCTCAATTGATTCATGGATTACAAAAAAAATTCAGGTAAGAAAACATTGATGAATCCCAGATTTTAGTGTGAAGCGATTGGGTACAGAAACATTTCAGTGTGTGAATGAGGCTTGATGAGCAGAAAGCTGAAAAATTGCCATGGAAAGTCTCAAATAGCAGAAATGGAGAGCTGTGTAAATCCTACTGAAATGTTGTGGGGTGGTACTTAAAATGGACAATATGTGTGAAAAAACAAAACGGTACAAAAAAAGCCTGCCTTCAAATACCTTGCGACTCTTCCAGCGTTTTTGACCGCTCTTCCATACGAAAAGGAATTTTATATGGAACAGTGATCAGAAACTTCAGCAAGCCAGTGTTAACGATGGGTGGACAATTATGCAAAACGCTTCCAAGAAGTTGTCTCTGCTTAAAGGGGGGAAATACTTCGTAGGAATATGAAGCTTTTTGTATTGATAGAAGGATCATTTGTTGCTTTTCCTAACATATCAAAAAAGCCCCTGGAAATTCCCATTGGATGTCTTTACTTTTATCCACATAAAAGCTCTATTTAAACAGAACTCTAAAAGGACATGAAAAAAGAAAAAAAACTGACCACTTCTTTTACTAATCCATTTATTCTATCCCAAACCACCACTATGCCTCTCACAGCCCTATATCATTTTATTTTTTTCCCCCCTCTTGGCTCCCTCTCTCAGTTTTATTGAGTCCCTGCTCCCTGTGTCGTCTCTCTCATACCTCTCTTCAAATGACAGGCTCCCCTCTTAGCCCCTGTCACCATAGCTGCCACCTTGGCAGCAAGTGATAGTGTGAAGCTGTGTGGGAGTTCTCTGGTGCTGACGATGTCTCAGGCTAATTTTCTTTTTCCACCAATGAGACCTACAGATCTGGATTTTTTTATGTAAATATCAAACATCTAAAATGAGTGTTTGAGGAACTCCTGAACTCTTGTCCTCAAATGCCTCGATTTGCATACCAAATTAACACAGATGAAGGATAATATTAAAGAGGGAGAAAAAAATTACAGTTTTATCTATTTAAAGATTAATGTTTTTAAAAAATGAAGCCAATTACTTGTTTTTTCTTTCAGCTACCTTTAGGATCCATATTGTCTTTTAACTCATGATAAGGTGAAGAAGGGGATGAAAGGGAAACCAGGTATATCTATCATTACCCGGCCCCCTGCCTGCACAATCTCCTTTATGGGGACCGCCCACAGTGACACACTCAAATTATTCATGGGAATTGCAGACCACCTAGCACCTTGCAGGAGTATCACTCATCCATCCTCAGATACATGGACACTTTAATTTGATAGTGTGAAATTGGAGAGCCTCTGAAGAACCTCCCCAAAATCTTATTTCCTCTTTCTTCACTGTCACTGGTATGTGTCTGAATTTCGAGAAAAACTTATAATTTGCTTTTTTTTTCATATTGACAGGACTGTGATCTTTCTCTTATTCCCGACTCCATTTCCTCCTTAAAATTTGTGTTAAAATTTTACTCGGTCTTCTCATACTTGCTTCTATTTTGTCTGATTTTTGCCTCATAAAAATTTTGCAAAAAAATTAATCTTCTTCTGTTTTTGGTTTTTATTTTTTGCCTTTATTCCTAAATATTATTTCCCAAGTACAGAGCTGATGGTGGCATTCTGATATAAGTAGTGCAATTTCCAACGTACACAACAGGAACAATAGGATAAATTCTACTTCTTTTTACTAACACATCGACCCTGAATAGCAGTTTTTATAAATAAAGTCAATACTTTTTTTTAACGCTCACACTTTGCAGAAATAATTTTATCTTAAAGTCAGACAAATTTACAGTGCAAGGAAAGGATTGTTGCAAACCACTATCAGCTTGAATGTAAAGTATTTTTTTATTCTAATGAAGTGAGGGAATAACTACATTTCATGTAACTGTACTAACTGCACAGCCCCATCAACGAGATGACTAGAGGACCAGCAGGAGTTTGACTGCGGTTTGTGTTCTTACAAGTTTCAGACCGAACTGCCTTGGGCTATGGATCTCACCGAGTGTTTTCTGATAGATGTGCCTCTCTATTCTACTTCAACTTGAACGCAAATACTTCAGAGTGGGACAGACTAAGAACACATAAGAATACTTCCAGTGGCGCATACTGCCCTACTTTTGTCCAACACCATGGCCCACAGTCTTTTTTTCTTGGCTTATTTTGTCAGATTCATTCTGACAAAATATATATGTGGTGGGAGGGAAAAAAAATTTTCTTTCATGTCTTCACCATCCACAGTCAAAGAAAAGAGTTCTCTCAGATTGGAGTGGCCCACAAAGTAAAACACGCTTACACTAGTAGTTGCAAAGCTTCTGGACACCTCCTGCCAGGTAGTGTTCTCCATGTTAAGGAAAGTCTACTACAGAAAACATCCAATGTTATTCACTGGAGTGCAGTGCATTACAGTTACATCTAAAATCCTTCTAGTACAGTTAAAGCTCTTAATGGTTTGGCCTTTGGCCTTCGAGTACATTTCTGACTCTGGATCACCCTTTTTAACCCAGTCAGGACTCTTTTAAATGTTCTTAGGATCGGATCTAAGTATGCTGCTAACCTGAGACTAACTACATCACAGAACACTTAAACAAACTTAGAACCTTTTTATTCACACCGGCTAATGCTTTTTTTTTAATGTGTTTATGTTATGTTTTTATCTTCTCTGTTAAGCACATTAAGCTTCTGTATAATGAAATGTGCTATATAAATTATTTTGAGATTACCATATCCATGTCTTTGATATGTTATAATTCAGAAAATAAGTAGGTTTATAATAATTAATTAACCTCTTACGCCCCAAGCCTAACTGGTAAATGGCCTGTATTTGTATAGCCCTTTACTAGTCCCTAAGGACCCCAAAGAGCTTTACACAATCAGTCATCCACCCATTCACACACACATTTACCAAGCCTAACTGATCTCCTGCCTTTTGCCCCCTGATTAAGAGGTTAAGTAAGTATCTTTTTGTTTCAAGTACACTGTCGGCTTTCCTTAAATTGTTTGTTTGTTTTACAACAAACAAACATATTTGTTACATATTTCAAATTTGTGGGTAATACTTTACTAAATAGAAAGATCCATTTCTAACTGTGACCTCAATTTGCACCACCCAGAGCAAACCATTCACATATCCAGGGGACACTGTAAACAGAAGTTTAAATGAATATTCATCATGCATGCATTGCTTTTTGCAGCGGTGGTTTGCTTTTGTTTAACTGTTGCCATTATCTATCATGGATGTAATGTGTGTCTTTGTGTGGTAGTAATGTTTGTGTTTGGAATTATCAGAAAGGAAACATGAGGCTAAAAGAACAGAGAGGACCTGATAAGACAGTGCCCAAAAGAAACTTATGCCCACAACTTCTCAGTCTCTTAGCAACAGCTGCTGAGGCTGCGTGCTGGAGGAAACACTCCTCTGATTTTCCAGATGCTCTCCTGAATACTCGATTTAGGTGGTTGAACATCAATAACTTACTGTACTGCATTTTATTTCCAGGCGTTTAAATTATATAAACATTTTTTTTAAACTTTTTTTTTAGCTTTTAATAATAGTAAACATCTAAGAACTTAGAATAGACTTAACTTAGAACTGCAGTGACTTCTATATGACTCCTTTGGTGGTTAATAAATATAAATGTAAAAATAATATTGTTATTAGGAATTTTGTTGCCAGGCAAGTTGACTGATGAGAGCAAACTGGGAATTCTGGTAGTTGGGCAAAAAAGGAGATAAAATACAATTTAAAAAGAAGTGTTTTGCTAATGTCAAAGCCTGTAAAACTATTCTTATAGAGATCATAATACTGTCACAGCGGATCATCTGCCTCCAACTCACCGTATTCCTTGCATCCTCCTCTGCTGCACCAACCCCCTGCATGTCCTCCTTCACTAAATCCATGAATCTTCTATGTGGGCCTTCTCTTTTCCTCCTGCTTGGCAGCTCCATATTCAACAGTCTTTGTCTAATATATCCACTATCCCTCCTCTGCACATGTCCAAATTGACTCACACTAAGCCTCTCTAACTTTGTCTCCAAACCACTCAGCCTGAGCTGTCCAACTGATGCACTCATTTCTAATCCTGTCCATCCTGGTCACTCCCGGTGTAAATCCTAACATCTTCATCTCTGCCATCTTCAGCTCAGCCTCCTGTCTTTTTGTCTCCAAACCATACATCACAGCAGGTCTCACTACCATTTTGCAGAGCTTCCTTTTCACTCATCTCCACCCACTTCAGCTTCCCTGCATTCTCAACTTCACCTTTCTTGCGAAATGGCCATTGTTTTTGATGGTTAACTTCAGGTAATTGAATTTATCTACCTTCACTACCTCTGCTTCTTACAGCTTCACTGTTCCACCTGTACATATGTGTTCTGTGTTGCTTTTACTAGCTTTCATTCATTACTCCTCTCTCCAGAGCATACCTCCACATCTCCGGGCCCTCCTCTGCTCTCACTACAGATCACAATATCTTCTGCACAACATCAAAGTAATGAAAATTGATTTACATACAATTAATTGTTTTTTTTTTTAATTTCACTGGATTAAGGATGCTTAGTGTAGGCGACAGTATATATCTGATTTTCTTTTTCCTTACTGAAAAGGGGAAAATTGACATAAAGGCAACATCTGGCTGCCCATATGTTGGTGAGCATATTACCAGTGCATTAACTGGAGCTGCAGCTTCAGGCACTACTTTTTTTGCAACAGCAACTAATTTTCACGTTGGCTGTGTGGCTGGCAGATTGGACCCAAAAGCAGGACTCAGAAACACAAAGGAATAAACTAAAAGGCAGGTTTAATAAACTAAACAATTTACAAAATAACATGTGAAAACAAGACTGGGAAACTCAGACTTACAACTCAACACAAGGGAGGACACAACCTCGACGGACCAAACGACAAAGGACAAAGGAAGCGATTGGGAAAACCAGGAAACACAGCTTAACAAAATCAGACTAACGAGACGGGGGAAGCAAAAATAGACACAACATGAGATAAGGGACTATCAAAATAAAACAGGAAGGAACAAACACTGAGACCAGGACTAACACTTGAACTTGATGTGAAGTTGACACAGGGACAGGAGACAAACAAACATGGAGACATGACTGATTGGGGAGACAGAAAGACAACACAAAAAAAAGTTAAATAACATAATCACACAAGAACCCATGAACCAGAGAAATAGATAATGAAACTCAGAGGCACTAGGAATATTGAACACAAACAGAAGACTACGGAGCTCAAACACAAAATTCATCTTAACCTAGAATGAACCTAAAGACTTATAGGAGCACAGAACTAAAAGATGAAGGAAAAGACATCTCTGTGTCCTAGGCACCATGACACTAATAGGCTTGATGAGCTCTCATTATATCATTCTGCAGTGTTGTGATGCTAACACCAGAGAATGATACACTGCAACATTTTCAGTTTAGGACAAGATTGTGATTCTATGATCACAATAGAAAGCTCTATATTCCAAAGCTGAGGAGTGAGAGAACTGGAAATTTTACACACTCTTATCCAGACATCTAAGTTACTGTCTGTTTGATAGAAATAAATGATCATAACACACCTTCCACAATCAGAAGGCTGCCTAACAGTTACAGCTGTAACAGAAATGTAACAGTCTGGTAACATTTGAAACCGCTGGGTTACCGCTAAGACTTGCCAAAAGCATAGATTATGCTGTTGTATGTTTCTTTCACAAGGCTGGGTGGGATGGCTGAAATAATAAAAACATAAAAAGAAGCAAACCATTTCTGCCCTTGTTTTTCTAATTGGGGCTATCTCATTCCTTTCTCCCATTTCTTTCAAAATTTTAAAATTTCTCTTCAACAAGAGAAGATGCAGGCAGTGAAACAGAAGAGCCAAAAATGAATAAAAAACAAAAGAGCGAGAGAAAAAAAGCTTGACTCTGAAGATAGCCATTCCATTTTTAACATTCACATTTCTCCCAACATGCATGCATTGAGGAAATTACTTACAAGGTTGATTATAGACTGTAGCTGGTGCACTTAGCATGATGTGGGAGAGGAACCCAAGAGTGAGGAAAATTGTTGAGCGGTCAGAATACTGTTATTCACACACATTTCTGCAAATAAGTATAGGTGCAAAATATTCCAGCAGCATGGGGATGAAACTTTATTTCAAACCACGAGCTGAGGAAGATTTGTCCCTGTATTGTTTTTTTTTTGTAAATATCAGCCTACAAAATATTACAATCCAACATGGCTGCAGAGTCATGACCGCATGGCTGTGACAGGCAGCAGAAGTGAAGTGAAGCATGCACAGATGCTAGCTTGAATCTGTTTGTCAGCAAGAGGTTATCAAGAAAACTTTTGCGTGCTGAGCAGCAAGTGAACGAAAAGGAATCAAAGGAAGGCCACACACTTTTTTGGTACCCGGGGGCACGGACCATCCGTGGCGCAGCTGGGCTTGCTGAGAGCCTTGAGGCGAGAAGGGCACCCCTCTGGTGCCTGGAGGGCAGACCACACCCTGCTGCCCTGCAGGCCACAAGATGTCTGGCAAGGGCCTGGCACAGATGGAAGAGAGAGTGTGTTGTGGCGCTCACAGACTGGTCTTTGGATATGTCACGGATAAGTGCAAGGTATGTAAATGTTCAAACATGGAGCATCTTTGCTCCTGTGTCATATATGCGCTGTGCTCTTGTGCATGCAAATTGACCAAAAGAACACTGGGTTAAAGCATTACATCAGCAGTGAAAGTGCTTAAACTGAATTACATGTCCGTCTGTGAAAATTCACAATTATCCGGTGAAAAAAAATGATCTATTTTCAACCAGTGTATTTTAGACTGCTCACATTAAACATAGCACAAATGATTAGCTGGATCATTGAATAAAACAGTGATCATATGTAAACATGCATAAATAAATACATAAATAAATATAATAAATATATATGACATAAAAAGTAGAAAACGGTCATTTATTAATCAAAATTACTGTAATTATAAAGTGGTTACATCTTTGTAAAAACCTTGTATGTACATTGGAACGCCTCCTGCTTGTATGTTTCCTGACAACACCTGTGACATCATAGTGCAAGCTCTTGTTTTTTTAATCAGCAACAACAATAATTGCACCGTTAACAAATAAATACGCACCACACACTAACACTGGAAGACATTTAAATTATTTATCAAAACCAATAAAATGCCCCTGAGTAAGTAAATAAAAGCTAACAACTTAAAAAGTAATACAACATACTAAGTAAAAGAGACAAACAATAACTATTTAAAAGGCTAAAATAACCAAACTCTTCTCTGCAAAATAACTGCCCGTAAAAAAAAGTGATGTCACTGTGGAAATAGCTCTAAAAGGCAAGAAAGTCATTGTTCTGGAAGTGTGTGTTTTACTTACATCCAAGTGCTTCAGATCGGTACGTTGAGGCTGTCTGATGTCTCTAATGGTTTTTTCTCAGTATCTTGTCCTCTCCATAGGATCTCAGTCCTTCTCCTCACTCAGACCACTATGTGAGAGCTCAAAGCTATTGTGGGTGTGAGTGCGTGCACATACACACAGAGTTTATGTTTTCTTTACTTGCTACTGAAAGTTGTAAAGTACCTGATATCTTAGGATTTTGCAAGTGAAATCAAGGCCATTTTTACAATGTTAAATGACTCATGTAATCAGTGAATATTTAATGCCAATAAAAAAAAATTAAAAAGGAAAAGAAATAATTGCAGACTTCTTCCAATGTGCCTTTCTCTTTCTGTGTCCGTCTTTGTCTAAATAAAAAAGAAATTAAAAATATGAGCATTCGATTTTACAGCAGACTGAGTTTTCCTGATGAGTGTCAAAAATAGGTCTGATCATTTACTGTACATCACAAAATACAGAGGTGAGATCTGCGGCTTCTTAATTCAACTTGTTTCAGTCTCAGTTATGCACCAGGGTTGCTGTCTGCCTGCAGTTAGAAAGTCTTACCATGAAGGGCGTCTCTGACAAAATGTTACGTGCACGATTTGTTCGCTTTCTAACTGATGCTGCAGCTGCTGTGATGGGCTGATACAGAGAGATGTAAAAAGATCATCCCTAACCTGATCATCATTCACTGGATCATTCTGAAGTTAGAAAATCTGCTTCATGATGCTGTAAAACAGGTTACAGAGCTAAGTCGTTTTCACATATTTATTGACTTTTAAACTCCAAAAGTCTGCTGCTGATCTCAGTAAATGTAATACAGGTCGCCTCCTCCACTTGTGGGAGATTTGCAGATGTGGGTAAAAGAGGGGTGACATACTGCAGACGACGGCTTCACAGGAAAACAGAAAAAGTCTGTCATTAACGAAGACTGTGCTCTTAGCAGTCGGTTGCAGTGGAGTACTTATTTGTCAAACTGATAGTTACATTTTGAAATTATTTGATATTAAATATTGAAATCAGGTTTGACCCATGTTAGTATTTGACAGCAGTAAAATAACGTAAATTCCTTTAGCTTGAAATCTGTTGGATTTTCCTAAAGTGTCAAAAAAAGAAAATATTTTTAAATATTGTATTGTTGTACAAAGTTTTTAATCAGTCGCATTCAGTTTGTGCCATGTCTGTGTGTAATTTTTATAGGACAGGGGTGACACAGTTCAAGACAGATCTTGACACAGTCATGAAAAATATCTGTGTTTGCACTACATTAGGCTAGGATGGAGCAATAACTTTGGTTGTGCTGTCATCTTCAACAACTTTTCATATGCTGCCTAAGGTAGAATATGAAAATGTACATGGAACTTAAAACAGTCACATGAAAAAGTTCGGATTTAGGTGTTACTAGAACAACAGATAATATCGATGGATGGTGTCGGTCTTATATACAGGTCCCAGGCGTCCAAGCCTGTCCAAAAAGGTCACTGTGCCCCCTTAAAAATTAAGATACACATTTTTCTAATGGAAATGTTAAATAGGCACTTATTATCTCAAATAAGTCATTGTAGTAACAACGAGGGCCATGATGGTAGCTTACTGAATCTCCACCAATCATAACAGCATGGCAGAGGAGGACACTGGTTTTTGGAGTGCATGGGTTAAAGTAAATCAGGGCTTGGGAAGTCAGCTACTTCTTATATATGTCTGTCTGGAAGTGGAAGGTCATCATCAGCTCATGAAGCTGTCTTCAAAGCAGCTTGAATCTTCTAAAACAAATTTAATATGAGCAGACTGGTTATTATGCATACTGGTTCATATGCAGGTTTCTGGTTGGAGGTTGTTTATGCTATAATTTGTATTTTTTTTTTTATGTAGGTAGGCTGTAAAGGTGGCAGCACTGTTCTTCTTCTGCTTTTTTATTATTTGTGTTTTATAAAATAACAAAGTGTGTGGAGCCTAATGGAGGGAGGCATTAGGCTCCACACAAAGTTAGTTGCCCATCCAGACCATCTGCTCTGGTGCCGACCCTGCCATTGGAGAACTGTGGCAAGTACCGAAAAATTTAATTGATTACTTCATGCAGTCTTTTTCAGGCAGTTGTCTCAACTGCTGCTGCACCAAAAGTGACATCATCGCCAATTGTGCGCTGTGCGCTTTGGTGCCTTTTTATCCAGTTGTGCGCCTCCAAATTTATGTAATCTGGCACACACAGCGCAACCAGTGAAGTCTTGCTGGAGGCACGAGTCTGCCAGCAGGTTGCTCTCTACAGGCATTTCTACGATAGAGCAGTGTGGGAGTCTAAGGATTTCCAGATGGCAAAGTAGGAGATGGCTGCATCAGTTGAAAAAAAAGTCATGTTTTTCAGAAAATTGTGGAAAAGCCTCTGAGATTGCTTAATTTCCTGTTTTGACTTTTTCTAATGGTGAAGCAATGATTGCTTTTTTTGTTTTTTTATCATTAAAATTCTGAAGCAAGTGCGATTAGTACAGGTTACGGCGCTGTCCTTAGCACCGTTTGTCCAAGCAATGTATATCAGCTATACCTGCAGCTAAAGAAATCTGTCTTTTAGAGGTATCTAAGTGTTCACCATCCACTAAACTGTAAAATGGACTTATAAATGATTTTTGAAAAACAAACAAAAGAACAATATAGCAAGTAAATACCTCTCTCTTTTTTGTTTTTGCCCTTTCCCTCAAAATCCAGGATGGAAAGAAGTGCTCTCTGGGCATGCGGTTCACACTGTAAAAAGCGGGAAACGAGATGAAAAGGCGAAAGAATGAGATAGGGAGAATGAGAAAAGGAGACAGAGACAGAGATTCCTTTGATGTTCTCTGCTATAACACATCACAAAGTCAACTCAAAGGGTTTGTTAAAAATGCATGACATGCACACAACTGGAAAATAAGTAATGAACTTAAAGAAATAAAGATCAAGTGATTTCATACACACCCCGACTTCAAAGAATCAACTTGACTTGAAGAGAAGAAAATAGAGAGAGGGAGAAAAAAATACATATCAATGATTTCTTGACTCTGAGATTGCAGACTAATTATCACTCTGCAGAGTGGGGCAGACATGGCTGAAACTGTGCCGATGAATGGAATGAAAAGGATAGAAATTATTTGGATCTCAGGAGAAGTTTAGGCAAACATTCAGCGTGTCCCCCGATCAGGAGGTCTGACTATAGTCTAAGTGAGCCTGCCACGCCAGCGGGAGTGTAATAGACACAATCTGACTTTGCATTCCAGCAATGGAACACCAGTTTGAGGCAAGGAAGCAGATAATTGCTACATAATTACATGCAACAGCAGCCATTAGAATATCCGATAAAAAAAAAGAAGAGGGGGAAAAAAACAATTATAAAAGGATGATAATGAGGATTCAATCGACGGGGACGATGTTGCCAACACCAGAGAGACCTCGGTTCTCCCTCAGTTTGACTTGCATATGCTGGCCCACGTTGCACCATCTGGAAATGGACGCAAACATAAAATGACTTGACACATTGTAATGGTTTTTTTCTCACTTTCTTTTCTTTTTTTTTTAAATCTTAAATAGACACCTTTTATTCTCTTACTCTATTTTACACCAAGTGGGCTTTAGGGGAAAACTATCTATTTTTTATTCAGTACGACAATACAAACATTTCTATTAAGCCACCTGATGCCAGACCAAAGCTCGGGGACAAAAGGCGGGGAAATGGCAGCTATCGATAGCACATTTATTGCGGTTTTCCAGCTCTTTAAGTGTTTAAATGTACCCAACAGCAAGGTGATATCGGCTTATCAACCTGGCTACTGCTATCATCTTGGTTTTGCTGTGAAGTCTATTTTTACAGCGAGGTGTTGGTGAGCCATTGTGCCCTCTCCCTGTAAACCGCCCAGCTCCCTTTCCCCATTTGTCTCTTTATTCAGTGTAAACAAATATAATCCACTGAATTTGAAATCATTTCCAGCTCAAGTCAATGAATGCAACTATAAGCCCATGGTGTCAGAACCTCAGGAGCATATGAATAAAGCATAAGGAGTGGGGTGGGGGCACAAGGAGCTGGGGAACAAGACTGGATCTTTTTACCCCTCGGGTCTCCCTGCTACCCAGAAAAAGTAATCGGCTTAACCCGTGGTGCTGCCGTGGGTTTTCTAGCGTGAGCTACTGTACCAGACCAGATCTTACCAAAACCAGAGAGAAGTAAAAATCAGTGGTGTACACCCTCTGACTAATGGGATTTCCTGCATTGTATTGTGCATCTAGAAGTTGTGGGCATATGTGTGTGCGCGTGTCAGTGTATATTTGTGCATGCAAGAACTCTATGCCCTTGTATTTTGTGCGTGTCTGTGTGAGCGTGCACGCATAGTAAGGATGGTGGTGGGTGGTAAACGTCTGACATTTCCTCACAGCGGGGTGCATCTTGGGCATGCTTGGGGGTAGAAAATCATGTGTACACGCTGAGGGGAGGAGGACAGCAGAGAGGGGAGCCATAAAAGGGGTATGAGCAGAAGCACGGAAAGACAAAACAGAAGGGGAGAGAGAGAAATGCCTAGGGCTTCCAACTGTGGCGGCATTGCAGAAAGGTGTTATTGGAGGGGTAGGCCTCTCGTCTCCCTCGTTGCAGGGATTGTTTCTTTTTTTCTCCCGCATTAATAATTTGAACCTAGAAAGAACGCAGAGAAAGAGGAGGTTCTAAACTGGGGTGGTAAGACGTGACTTTGCAGAAACAAAGCATGTGTTGATGGTGACAGGAGGATGTACGCTGAATCAAGACATGTGAGAAGAACAAAACAGGTAGTAAAAATGCTGTATAGTTCTAAAAATCTACCACAGCTAAAATATGCCTGTCTACCATTTGGCCCTCTTAACTTCACTTTTTTTGAAGCACTGGCTGAGTTACACCTGCACGAGTTAGAATTACCTTTCAATTACTGCTGATAAATCTATGCAAGGCTTTGGGGAGATTCCACTTTAAAGCTGGCTAACGAGACTAATTAAGTAACGAGACCTGGAGGGCTGCGAGAAAGGGTTTTCTCTCACTTTTTGGACAATTCTCTTCTTTACTGTCATCTCAAACCCTTTTCAGTAAGAAATCATAATGTACATGCATTTGAGAAATGCATGTTGTTGCTTGCTAAGATCCAAAATCTTAAGATTTTAGAGTTATCATGCATCTTGATGAATCTCACACATTGTTTCACAGCACCTGTCCAACTCTTAATATTGTACACGCTGTACTTCGAGTAAGGTACAATGCACGATATAAGCAAGGTCTCAGCACAAAGTCTAATGCAACAGATCATGAATAACTAAAGACAGCTTGCCATTTTCAATATGGGGGCTTCTGAGGAGGCAGTGAAGTGGTTTTGCAGTGCTAGGCAGTATGCTCTCAGCTCTGGAGAACATGCAGGCATTACCCTGCCAAACGCAGCCTGCAGCTGGGTAATAGCATGCATATGCACACTGCAGGAGCCACTGAATTATTTACACCTTTAAATGTACAGAGAATTCCTTGAGCATCATGTACTGTCTATCACACTCCACCTCACTCGCAGCTCAAATAATATGCTGTACTTCACCTCCTCCGTTTCCTAGTCATATCAGTACTTTTTGCGAGCATATGCTGTATCTCTCTCCGCGTGCGTAAAACGGAATGTAAGCATGCATACGCTGTATGTGCATTTGACTGAGATTCTGTGTTGTATGAAAAAGTGTCGTTAGGGGCGAATGAGGGAGCATGTAGTGTAAATAAAGACGAGAATAATGATGACACTAAAACAGTGGTTTGGACTCTGTCGGTGCAGGGGGCCCAGGAACATTCTCCTGTCTCCTGCTGGGCTGACTGCAGCTTTCAAAGTAACACTGGAGATGACAGGGGGAAAAGTGCCGTGCCAATTAGAGTGCCGAGAGGGAAAGAGAAAAGGAGGTGGGTGCAGTAGAGAGAGGGAGAGAAAGAGAGAGAGAGGCTACAAGTGAGAAAAGAAAAATAATGGCCTTACACTGTCAGGGTGGATGCTGAGCCAAACAGAGGGAGAGGAGGAGGTAAACACCAGTGGGACAAACAAGTCAGCAGGGACAAGAGAAAGGGAGAGAGAGCGATGCAGTGAGAGCCCAAGAAGGAAAGAAAGAAGCGATAGAGGGAGGGTTAAATTGGCCTATCTCCCCTCAGGCTCGGCGGCTTCACAATGGCGCCTCACTGGGAAAGAAAGTAACGCTCCAAACAGGACCCACAGGGGACACAGGTGTGCACGTGTGTCCGCGCGTGTGTGAGCATGTGTGCATGTCAGAAAGAGAAAAGAAAATGACAGACACAGATAGTGAGGCAGGTAGAGAGAAAATTTGTGTGTGAGAGAGAGAGCAATCCTCTGTGGGATCCACGGGGAAGCTTGTCACCAGCGGTCAGACAGACAGACTCAGTGGATTTAGGAAAATAATAAAATTTCAAGGGAGCTCACAAACTGAAGGAACAGCAATTCGGTGAACTCACACCGTTAACTCGCTTCTTAGCCTGATTACTTGGGCAGCTGAATAAAGTCATATTTATTGGGATCTTTGACTTTTACTGTGCACAAATTGTTTTTCCCACCAAAGCAGAGATTTAACAGTGTGTTACAGTTTTGCTACAGTTGTTAGTCAAGGTTAGGCTCTACATACATTGTCCTGCTATTTGATGGTATTGCATTTCTTTACATGCGTTTATATAAATACAGGCATGAGATAACACTGAACCAAATCTGGAATTATAGGACATTAAGTTTTGGACTCAGTCTGCATAAGATAATACAAGCAAACATATAAAATAGCAACATAATTACGTTTGTGAGGTTTTCAAGAATTGTGGTTGCTGGTTTAATAAGAAAAAATCTGTGTGTACTGCTAAAAGTCCCCCAACCTCATCCCAACTCCGACTGCGTCTGTCACATTAAATTAGGACCCATGGCAAACATAAACTAAATAAATTGTTCTGTCTATTAAAATGTGCTCCTCAAGGACCCCAGTTAATTGGTATTTTTAAAAATAACAAATTAAAAATGTAACCAAAAAAAAAACAGTGATATGAAGTCATGGGGAACAAATTGACTTACAAAGTAATGAAAAATTGGGTTAATAGAGAAAAAAACACAAAAAACACCTGGGAAATGTGACAATACCTCTGAGGTTAGGCTGATCAGCACAATCGGGGTTAACCTTGTCTACACTCTTTACATTAGGTCTCAAAATGTTCATATTTAAGACGAAATGTCCTCATATTCATTTTCTTTCTTTCTAGATTTTCACTGTCTGCATCCATTTTATAGCCACAGATCTGCGGGACAAGGATCGCCCTGCTGAGTCGGCTGGTCTTAGCATCTCCCCAAAGTAGCAGTTGGTCAGCTCTTAAAACAGTCCATTACAGTGCAACATCACACTGAGCTGCCAAACTTCGGTGCCCAAGTGTGACTGTCACAACAACACTGAACAAACAGTATAATTTTGTATTTTCTTCCTTTCCTTATCCTTATATGTTCAGTTCCGCAATTAACAGTAGCTTCGGAGACCTCATGCTGTTCTTGTTTGTCTTTCTGTCGGTCAGAAGAAAACACATTTCAGTTGTTTTTTTTTTCAAATAAAACACAGTTTGAGTGTAATCAGACTACATGTCCATCTGCACTTAAATGCTCTCAATGGGACATAATCTGTTCATTACTGCAATGTGTTTTTGGCAATATTTACTCATTTTGGCTTTGATCATCAAGTCATTATACAATATGTGTACGATCCTCGTCATTCACAGCTAACAATGTGTTTCCCCTACTACACCATGCAGCAGTGGTTCTCAGTTTGGAGCTATTGAATTGAGTCTAGAGCTTTGATTGCTTTCTAAGCAAGTGCAATGTTTTCAACAGGGCAAAAAAACCCAGAGAGGTCTTGTAATTATGACTTCCAAATCTCACAATTACGACTCGCTGTCACTATATGAGAAAACTTCTTCTTAATATAAATTGTGGTATTCTACACCTTGAGTGGAAATCAATGAGATGCTCTGATGATACAGTCACATACTGTCGCACGTGAGTTAAAGGTCTGGTATCATTCACGCTGTCATTAAACATTAAAGGACATTAAATGTGACACACAGCATCCAAAAAACAAATTAGTGTGTCAACCGTGGGCTTCTAAAGTGACTGAGATTGTTCGAGCAGAAAGCTTAGCATGAGAGGTCCATTGTGGTTTAAAGTTAAAGGATGTTTTTTGGATATATGAAAGTTCAGAAGTGCATTAATATTTTTGATTTTTTTTCTGATAGCTTATAAAATAAAAAATAGAATTAAATATAACAAAAACCTGCTGTAATAGCAATATAAAGTTCAGTAGAACTAAACCGATTAGAGCGATGTCTGAAATAAATAGAAATGGACTGATATTTATATAGCTCTTTTCTGCTAAAACTGAGCACTCAAAGTGCTTTTTACACAGAACCATCAGGGCAAACCTGAGGTTTAGTATCTTACTCAAGAATAGCTCAACATGCAGACTGAAGTACTTGGAAGAATTAATCTGCCAATTTTTTGATTGCTAGACGGCCTGCTCTACTTCCTGAACCAAATAATAATGATCATAAAATAAACAGTTGTACATGAACACAACACAAAACAGTAATACGCTAGATTAAATGTCATGTCAAATCGTAGAAAGATCATTAAGAACAAGCAACTCTCTCAGTGTCCCAAATACAATGAACATACTTGCTACAAACACCAGTATAACTTAACAGGTTCCATCCATCCTTTTCTGTTTATCCAATTCAGTACTGGTTCTGATTTGCTGGTTTTGAGTGCTTCTTATATCTTTTGGGAAGCTGTCAGCTGGCCATGATCATAAAAGGTAGAGTCCTGCATCCAGTGATTCATATTTCAAAGCATCTGATATCACTGACCCATGTATGGGTGTCACTAGTTCTGCCCCAGCACAATGCATAGTCATCTGGTACTCAAAAATCAGTGACCGGAGACTGTGTGGATGCAGGCTGTCCAGATAGCAATGCATGTCTTGCCCAATCATAAATCAGAGAGAGAGAACAAATTTCCTTTTCATAGGTTCCCAACTGCACTGAACTGTCCACTTTAAGGGATAAAAAATAATTATAGTTTTAACAAAACAAAATACCAACAGAATACTCAATACTCATTTGCAACTCCCCTATGTGTGACATTACAGAAATATTTGCCTCTCCTGCTATCTCTTAAATTGTTCTTAAAATTACAGGTTTTAAAGGACGAACAGCTTCAAATCCTTCAGTTCTCTGCACAAATGTAAATATAAACAGAATCCAGTGGTCTTTAAATGCCATAAACCAATATTTTATTTTCCAGTTAACAAAAAATGTATTAAATTATTAAGAAAAAAGGTAATTTTGAATCTGATGGGTTAATATAAACATGGCCCCTGCCAAATATCACAAAATAGTTTGGGCAGGGACATGTTTGTGTCTATGTAGCATCATTTCTTCTTTTAATAAAAGTTCAAAAGGTTTTTTTTTTTTTTGTATGATAGAGCTTTACCTGCATTCGTGGATGGCACGGTGAAATGTGTTCAAACATATTGATTCCTGGGACTGCTCCCAAGCACATGCAGTGATTGGACATTATATGCATATTTATAATGAAGTGCCACCTAAGGGCCCCAAAATCACAGGAATCCAATGCTGATTTTCATTCTTGTCCTTGTGCACAGAGATTTCTCCAGAGTCTCTGAATCTTTTGATAATATTGTGTAAGGAACATTAGCCTGAAATTGTAGACACATTATTATTTTTGCGTAAGCAGCAGACATTTCTGTCTCAAATGCTCTTTTTATATTATGTTATTGACATGTTACTGATTGCCAATTAACCTAATTAGCTGCAATAACGTTTCCCAGCTGTTTGCTTTTATTTGCGGTTTTTTGCTCTTTTTATCGAATTCTTTGAGACATGTTGCTTCTCTCAAACTCAAAATAAGTTAATATTTGTCATGAAATAGTAAAATGTCTACTTTTAAACATTTGCTATGTCATGTATGACTTCTTGGGAATCAAATATGTGTTGATGAGATTTGCAAAATGGTATATTCTGTTTTGTGTTGATGCAGCATCCCAGCTTTGCTGGAATTTCTACAGTTGTACAACAAAATTGTGTATTACTTAAAAAGTAGCATTGCTACTGTACCAAGGATACTGAGAAAAACATTTACTTTAGAATACCTTTTCACAGGACATGTTATCTTGAATTTTTAACATGTATATGTTACCACATACAAAAGATCACTGATCATACACACGAAGACACAGACACACAGAATGTTGCATAGATATCCCTTGCAATCCAGTTTTCACATGCTTTCCTCCTCTTTTGAGTAGAATTGTAACTTCCAGAGTCAGTCTGGAGATGCTGTATGACGTCACATGTTTCCCTGATGGCCTGACCTCCTTCCTTTTACCTGACAGTGAGCCACATGCCATGGTTTGTGCAATGCATCTGGATGTTGATCCTGGTTAACATTATACAGGACTAAGAGTCAGATTGTGGTATATATTCATAGCCTTTTATTTGTGGGGAATCACGTAGGATATTTCCCTATGCATAATCATTCAGTGTGTCCAATGTTTCTTTCAGTTTTCACAGTCCAATTTCTCTTCCCACTTATATGCAGGCGGAATAGCTGCATTTGCCTTCTGTGACTCGGTCCTTTGATATGTTTTCAGTTTGTGTTTGGAGCAGGAGCATTCAGTAGTAGCCAAGGTAACAAGATATTAACATTTTACTTAGCTCTTTCTGCTTTAGTCATTTGGCATCTAAATACTAAATACAGCACATAAGGTCATTACAGATGAACTACCGTAAGTAGTAACACATTTTTGGAATGATCTGAATTTAATAAAAATTCACAGCGATGTTTATAATGACCAAAATCGTCCTCTGTGTTAGGTATTCAAGCTGAGTCAGAGGGGCTGAACAATGCAAGCCTCAGTCACAACAATAAGGTTTAAGCAACCCTTTGTTCCAGCTGCTATTAATGTGTTTAACAGCTGGCAGTAAATGAGTGCCATGTGTGATCGTATTACTTATTACTGCCTCGTGTTTTACTGTTACATATTTGATGTATTCATATAATGCAGATTTGATTTACACAGCTGATTTCTCGTGTGTGTGTAATTGTGTGTCTGCAAGTGGAAGTCATTTGTACAGCTGTTCTAATTTCTCTTTGTATGTGTGTCTTGTTGTTGATGATATTTGGGGTGGTGAAGAAGGAAATCAAAGCAAGTGGAAAATAGAGCTTCTCTGTAATAGTGGCCTTCAGACTCTTTTTCCCCACTGCCGAGTCACCTTTTATTGTTTTAATGCATGTTAACAGTGAGTAGAAAGCTCTACTGCCTTTGGCTTTCAGCTGTGGAAGAACACAAGCTCCTGAAATTGATAGAATTTTCCAGATTCCCAAGATATCATACAGTAAAAACAGCAGTTGTCACATGCATGTTTTCAGATTTAGCTTCATCTTCTGTTCAATCCCCATTTACATATATAAACTGCTATATATAGAGAGACAGGGAGCAGTTTGGAGAAATCTGTGTGAATAAAATGGAAAAGATAGAAAGGATTTTTTCTTTGTCCTACTTCTGCCTCTTGAATAAAAAGTAATGCCAAGGCTATTCAGTTTTGAGCACTGCTATGATAAGGCCAAATTGTGGCACCACTATTTGAATGTTACATTTGAATTTAAGAACAGTCGAAAAGAATTTCCTTACATCTCGAACAATTTTCTGCTTCAAGGATGAACATCAGTTCGAATACCTTTGTCTCTAGTCCACCCCAGTCTGAGTTGAATGCAATCTCATCTGGAGTGAAAATAGGTTTAACCTAAAATTCCCAGCATGTGAAATGTCACTAAAGCATTATTGTCAGCTGTCACAAATTTGATTTGAGACAACTGAGCCCACATTGATAGTGTGAGTCCACCGTGTGAAATTAGATAAATGAGAACTGGGGAAGTTTCTCCTCTGATCAGTGTTCTGCTGGTGGATAAATGCATGTCAAGAAAGTGAAGTGAAGCCCAGCAAGAGACCCGGTGACAGCTGCCAGTTAACTGTAACTCAAGTTTGAAAGACATGCTCAACGTATGGCTCAGATATCTCCTTTGAAAACTGTTTTGTTGTCATTACCTGATCCTCTGAGATTGATTGGATCCTTTGTCGTATTTTATAATATCCTTTTTTGACCATGTCTGAACAATCTAAGCAACAGAAAATGATTACAGCACAAGTTCCTGTTTGTTGTTTCTCGGTCCATTTTTGAAGGAGAAGCCAATTATTTTAAACCCTTGTCACATTCAATCCCTCAGCTCTGCTGTCTAAAACAGACTCAGCCAGTCCACAGCAATCCTCAGTGAAATCACTGCAGCATAATTGCCCTGTTCTGTTGGTTACAATAGTTGGCTGATCTTTATTGTCCCCGCTAGCTGTGTGGCTAGAATGCCAGCTCCTTGTTTATTATTCAAGCTAGTGGGACAAGCTCAAACATAAATAGATAAACGGGTGATTTTCTGTACAACCGCTGACCTGCTTTTCACTTGCCTAGGCCTCTTCCTGCGATTTCTCAAATTGTTGCTCAGTTCTTGTCCAGTGCATAGACTAGGTAATTGGCTGAAGCTCATTCTTCTGCCTTCTATTCTTGTAATTGCACTTTTCTGGCTTGAACATGCAAGCATTGATTTTTCTTTTTTTTTTCTTGAACCTGCTGTGTAGCTTCTTCCAGTAGGTGTTCTGAGAAATATCTGCAGCAAGTATAGCAGCCACACACAAAAAGAAAAATCTCAAACTCCTCCCGCTGCGACTGTGTCTGAAGAAATGTTCGGGTATTAAAGAGTTTAGCTCCCCTAAACTTGGCACTAAAAGCAAATTGTGAAGCAAAGAGATGATTAAAGAAAATGTTGAAACAAAACACACCTATTCAACATCTTAAGAAGCTGCGTAATTGGGGTCAACTTTCTGCGCGTCACGTAGTAGTAAATCAGATTACCCGTGCGGCGTCAATTAGGGAGATTCCTGAGATCATCCACAGCTAGTCCTTGAACGTGTGCTTCGGAAATACTTGAGAAATACTAGGATCATCTTTGAAGTAATTTGCCTTTTAATTCATACGTATTTAATTAAAAAATCCAGAGTATTTTTCCACAAGATGAGCAAACCGGATTTTAATACCAGCAATTGGCATGGTTCTCCCCTTAAAATGTCATGATTGTTTGTTCCCAATAAAAGATCATCAGATACTAAGAATACTTTGTAACGACTGTAATTTTGGGAGATAGATTAACCCGGGTTGCCATTACTTACAACTGAACGAGGGATAAGCATTTTGTTCCCCATTCTTAAAGAGTGAGAGGATCTTTTTGTGGCGAGGGCGAATGACTGCAATCCATTACCATGTGAGTTCTGCATTAAAAGAGTCTGAAACAATACCTCTGTCCTTCAAAAGAAAGGATTGATTTTTTTTCTTCAGAGACCTGCCAGCGTTGGATATTTCTAATTGTGTATTTAACCCCCCCCATTATTTCGCACTGCGGACCTTTGATTTCATAACAGATTTTCTATGCAAACCCTTTTTTTCAAAAGTGAAGAAAAATAGAGTGTGAAGAAATGACTCATCATCATATCAAACTATAAACCGCCCGGAGCCTGTCTGCATGCCGTACCACATTTTTAGTAGTTATATTGAGATATTACAGACAAGTCAGCAGCTATTTTTTTTTATTGTTTTTTTAGTTATTCCCAAAACACATTCCTAATAGAAAACATATATTTAACAAAAACACAGGAGAACATTACAAACAAAAGATGAATGCCTGAGAACAAAGTGAATCGATCTCTAAAGTCCATACCCACCATAGACACACAAACATACACAAAATCCCCCGCTCTCAAACACACACCTACACATGCACACCGCAACACAAGCTCCCAGTACCATCACAGTCGAGCGGTTTGGCAGAGCGACAGCAGCAGCGGTGGTGTGGAGCTGTGTGCTGTTCTCTGTGCACTCACCTTTCACCTCCTGCCATTTTAGCCTCAGTGATTCCATCAGTGCACCTGAATACAGATGCCGACTTGAGCCCCGTGCTTTGGTCTTACCTGACGCACGTGGACACCAGTGGAACAAACGTAGCAGACAAAGTATAACAGGTAGGAAAGGGGGCAACAACAATAAAAAATCACATACAAGGCAATATGACAGCCAGAGAGACAGGATGCTGGTGTTGTTTGCCGCATCTTGACATTACTCGTTTTCCGCCTGTTTCACCTCATGTCACTCTGCTTTTTCTTTTTCTTCCACCTCGCTGTCCTATTTTCTCTCTGCGACCACTTTCCCTCCGTTTTTTGTGTGCATATCTTCCCTTTTGCAGGCAACTGTGTTGTGTTATACCATCAGGGCGGTCATGGTGTTACGGGGTCGCTTATTTGGATCAAGAACTACTTTTTTTTCCACTTCTCGTATGAACCACGGAAACAAAACTTCCAAGGAAAACACGCTTTTGTTCTGAGACATGGAAATAGACCCTGTGCACGAGAAAATGCTAACTTCCTGGTTTGAGACCGGATGTGGGGTTGTACATTTCCGGTTGCTTTACTTTGCGGTCAATCGCTACTGCGAAGATATACTCCAAAATCATGTCCAAAACTCAAAAACGGAAAGATCGTGTTAAGTTACAAAGAGCAGAAGGTGGGAACACTCACCGCTGTTGTGTCATAAAAAATCTAATGATCAATTTTGACATTTAAAGAGTTTAGATCGATCAGTTGTTTACATCACTCAACACAAGCAGAACTGCATTACTGCAGCAGAAGACACATCGTCCACATTCAGAAGCACATCTCTGTATAGTGACTGGTCTTATGATTTAAACAGGCAAATGTTCAGCATTCAAACTACAGGTGAAGAATAGTCAAACCAGATGTTTCCCCGTTATGTCGAGATCAGATAGTCAAGTACACACCTACACAGCATGTTAACAAACCGTGAAAAAAGCCACACAAAAAATGAATAATTGCTGGTAAGGGTTTCTATACATTAGTATTTACGAAGGGTATGTTGTGACTTACCTTAAAAACTACAGTAGTTCGGATTTGTTATGCAGTGCACCGTGGAGTTGACCGTGACAAAGAGGGTGACCCGTCCCTCTCTGAAACATGTGCGCTTTCATTCCCTAACCCCCTGATGTCCTCGCTACCGACCGCTCTTTCTTTCTGTCCATCTCTCATAAACGATTGGTATTCCTCCTTACCTCCTCACCAACAGCAAACATCACTCTCATCAAAGGCCCTCGTCTTTGATCAGGTCTTCAAAGAACTGTGTCATCAAAGTATATCAGGTTAGATATTAACTGAGAAAGGCTAGAGAGAGTGGGAGAGATTGCTTCTAATGCCTCTGAGTTATGGCACAAATGTATGCAGTAACAGGTCACTAATTACTAATTACTGCCATGGCACAGACACCAAAGCAGTAATTTCTGTTAGATGGTGAGAGAGAAGGGGTGCTTTTGGGTTAAGGTGCAAATGAGACAGGCATCACGGCAAAGCCCTTTAGCTTGACATGTTTGACATTAGCACAGAAATTGATGCGAGGACAGCAGAGCATGTGAACACTTCTTAATCTTAAAAACAAACAGTCTCTCACGGTGATACAACTTATGTGACATCATTATGCATCAGAACAAAGATGGCAGATATCTGTGTCGATGATGTGGAGGAAGCCGAAGATTTGCTCAGAGAGGAACAGAGGACAGCCAAGAGAAATGATCTCCATAGATAAATGCCTGCATCACTAAGTGACTCCCTCCCCAACTTTGCTCACTTTAAAAGAGACAAATTCTCATGTAATGTATCCATAGCAGCACACTGCATTACTCCTGTTCCCCAGTGCTGAAATATGAGTGCTATGTCACCTAAGGCTGCCAAGCTAACCGTTTGCCTAATATAGGAGGGAGCAACGCAGCAAAAGAGAGAGAAAGGGAACACTAAATGTCCTGATGGAAAGAGAGAGAAAGAGCGTTAGAGGCTCCCAAGGAAAAGTGCCATCTGCATGTGAATGAGTCTCACCCGGGGAGATCTCTTTTGGAGAAATTAATGATCTCAGGAAAGCAGAGCTGAGAATGTGTGCTCCATGGAAAACGGAACGGGTCTCATGTCAACCAGGTCTCTTCTTTTGCTCTTTGTACTCAGTCAGATATTAAACGTCCACGAGCTTCCTCTGGCAATCCCGTGCATATCCGCTTGTTTAAATATCATTATTACAGGGGGACTGCGAGGCGCTTGGTGAAAGGGTCATAATCAGTGAACAAGAAAGGGGGATTATATTAAAAAAGGGGAGTGAGTTCTAGACGTGGAGCTAGTAAAAAAAAATAAATCAAACAAACACGCGAGGCTTGTCTCAATAGCGTTGACATCCAGCTGAGGGCTATGTACCTGGGCAGTGGGATGGGAGAATTCAAAAAGCAGGAACAGGCTAATGAAGGATAATCAGCTCCGCATTGTCGAGACCTCTATTTCTTACCCCGTCCCTCATTATTTCTTTTGTAGACACGTCAGTGTACTGCGTGGCGGGCCTACATCAGAATTGTGCCTTATTGGTAAGCGCCTCACTCAAATTAAAGCCTTGCTTCTTTGCAGAGACCCAAAGTTTTCACTTTGAAGACTTGGACGTAAGTAATATGAAGTCACCCTTGACCAAAATACTACTGGTGCCATTTACAGTATGTTGTTAAGCCTAAGTATTCACTTTAGTCTTTTGTTACTAGTGCAATTTTTATTGCAGCAGCAGTTTTCTATAAATTTATCCTAGCCTTGATTCACAGGCAGGGAAAGGCACAGCCTCCCTGACAGTAACTCTTACAGTTTAGCACTCGCATTTGGCTGTTTACAAAGTCTAATAAGCGTGTCCCGGTGGCAGGCCATGCTTCTGCAGAGGAGGAGATTGCATTTTAGCTCCATTGTGTGGCTTGTGGTCCCCTCATCAGATCTGACAGGCAGTATGACAAGTCCTATCTGCCAGCTAGCTGATAAGTGCAGCTCGAGCTATGCTTAGGTCTGCCTCAATCCAATCATATGACAGCCCCAGTGAATGGCGTTCACTCACTGCAGCTGGGCAGGGCTATCCTGGCTCAGTCGCTAACGCTGTAGCATTTTAAACCATGGGTGGAAAGCTAGCCATGCAGAATTATAGTGCACTGTGTTAGATATGCTGTTTCAGCTCGAGTTGTGCTGAAGCTGATTTGTTTCTAATGGTGCTTGCAGTATATTACATAGAGCATTAAATGAAAGCTTTTGCATTAAGTTCCAATTTTTTTTTTCTTTGACAAGGGAAATCATTGATCCTCATAGCATATTTTACCGCTTTGTTTTTTTTCCCCCTGACACAGACTCAGTCAACTGTGTCACTGGAGTCACGTTTATGCATTAATTTGAAAGGGTCTCTTCTGTTGGTTGCTTTTTTTAGACTTCTAATGTTTAAGAGGCAAAAACAGAACACGGCTCACGATGCCCCGATGTTATGCAACAACCCTGACTGAACTGCAATTTTGAAACTGCCTCTGATCCAAAAGAAACTTCAAAGTGACTGCAGTTTTACAGCAATTGTGGAGAGTTAATCCAAGCCATCACTCTTAGAAGGTTGCACAAATCCAGTTGTGCATACAAAACTTTTCAAGTAAAGCACTGATTGAACCACAGCATGGTTTTGGATTGTTTTTGTTGTAAAAGCAATATCAACAGCAATCAAAAGCACATTATATGAGGAGATCGTTTTATAAGGTAGTCTTTCAAAAACTATGCAATTCAAAAGAAAAATATGAAAATAGCACAACAAATTGTAAAGGCAGAACAATTTGGAGTGAACACAATTTGGGAAAAATTCAAAAGCACTCAAAAGCAAATAGAGAAATCACACTCACAAGCTGACAGTCTTCCCTATCTTCTAAGTGTCCCATTTCACTTCACCCTTCATGGTCACTGCTATCTTACCGGCAATACTTGTAGCTGTTGATGTCGGGCTCACCTGTGAGTGCGCATTGATGAAAATGTGGCTCGAGTCAAAACCAACAGAGAAAACAAAGCTTTTACAAGACATGGCAACCATAATAATTACTCTAAACCAAATCTGTCTCTAAATCTAACCTAGTAGGTTTTTTTTGCCCAAACAAATGCACGCCGTTATTAGTGCCTAAATCTAACCTTGTCAGTGTTTGTTAATACCTAAAAACACAACATGTTTTTTTAAAAATTGATAACATATTTAAAAATATACATATGGTGTCATAGTGTCTGCAATATATAAGTTTAGCTTCAGCTTTAGGAGAGGAGTACGAAAGTCGAGTGCTGAAAAATCCTGTTAAACATGTTGTAATAATGTCACACAAATATGTAATCAATCAAAAATACATAGTATTATTGTAATGAAAATATAAAGTTAAGTCAATAATTATAAATAGTTAAGTAGTAGTAATAGTAGTTGAAGGCATAATCTGATCACTCTCTTCCATCATTGTGGAGCCCCTGTGCCGCTCTGTTAGAGAGGACTGTGTTATTTTTCGCTTGTTGTGGCCTGCTTGATAGAAAGAAATAAATAAAAATAGCAGTACCACTTAATCAAAAAGGATTTAACTTCAACTTAACTAGCTTTTAAATCAAGATATGGAGGAATATTGTTAAAAGCCAAATGAAAATCGATACAAGGCAGTGTGGCATTTGCTGAAGTGCCTCAAAACAAAATGCATTATTATAGAAATGGCAAACTTAAGTTGTGATTTCTTGTGTGGACGCTTTGTGTGCCAGTAGAGAGCTGAGCAAGTCTAAGTCAGGTCACTCTGAGCAGATATCCTTAAAACAATCTAGCGCCATCATTCTGCTAATATGTAGAGCTTTAAGAAGACTCATTAATGTATATGACGTTAGTGAAATTCATTAGAGCGCTGAAGAATACTGATCTAAAATGTAACAAAATTCCAGATTATTACGATTTTTTGGGGTGTTTTTTATAAACATGTGCTTTACCCATCTTGATCATTTTTCAGTGTAGAACATGGTGTAGTGTGAAGCATCACTAGACAACACATTTAGTGTCTTGCCTACTTGCTGGTTTACTGAATTCAGGGACTGACTGTTAAGCAGCTGGATTATTAATTATAATTAAAGTTTCCAAGTGCTGGCTTAGCTCGAGCTTAAGATAACCGCTGAATTTGTCAGGGATGTTGTTATTCCTTGTGTTACACTTTATTGGCCCGAGGGTTCTTTAGTGAAGATCGGTTAAAATCGCATCAATCGTTATGGCTCCGTTCATATTATCTCAAAAATGCAAGTATTAATACTCAATAGGTGGTTATCTCTTGTTTTTTAAACAATAATCTTAACAATAATTTAAATTTGTGTCTGATTTTTATATTATTTGTTGTAATGAGCGATTTCAACTTGGCAGGTAGTAAGTATACTGGTGGCTTTAAAAAAGACTGCAACCCTGGATATTTTTGTTTTGGCTACTTTCATTTACTGTAACATACATTGAATGTTTGGCTTAAGTTTAGGAAAAGTTAGCGGTTGGAATTAACATATACAATTAATTGGGAGTGAGACCAAGATATGCACAAGGACCTGTGAATTATACTTATGAGCTGTGATTAAACACGATCAGTTCCAAATTGCACTTGCTATGTGGTTCATGATTGCAACATTACTGCACAAATTGTAATGTGAAATTGATGCAGAGTCACAAACCAGCAACTACGACTTCTGTTCGCTTAAACCTTCTTCCCGTGTACACATTTCATTTTGTTGCCCAACTCTACTCCTGCTAAAAATCCTAACCCAGTGCACCAATCAGTAACAGACAAAGCAAACATCAAAATTCAGAATCAACCAAAACAAATGAGATGCAAAGAGATTTCTCCTTCAGGTTTCTTTGAGGAGTTCAAATAATTTTACTTAACAAAAGTTTCCGTGTAAAGCAGACATTTGTTATACTCTCTGTCCTCCGTTTGTGTCTCTATGAGTATGGTGCATTTCTGGCCCAGCAATCCTCAGTCAGTCATGCTGACAATAGGGCTTCATGGAGGACCAAGCCAAGTCCAATTAACAAAGCCTGTTACCATCTTCTGTTGAAAAGAGCCACATACTGGGTTTTCATTTGGGAATATAACAGCAGAGATGTAATGTGCGCTGACAAATGGTGTTTTTGACTTCCCCTCTGTTTTGGAGAGAAAGGGAGGTGATAGAAAAGAGAACTGGCAAATTCCACCGTAGTGTTAGTGCTCACATTTTGCTCCCTCCCGCTGAATCAGCTCCCCACGCATTAGAGTTACACTTGTTAAACTAATATTGCAGCGCTTTCTGTAAATTCACAATCACTGTAAAATCAGCACACTTACACAACCTTCTTTTTTTTCTCCCCCCGCACAGCATCATAAAAAATAGAACATTTTCTAAGCAGGCAACTGAAAAACAAAGAAAGTGAAAACAATGGGGGACAAGTTGACAGTGTTAATGCAATGAACACGGAGCCTGTATTTTAAAAGAGCGCAAGTCTGTCAAACACAGAGTACTAAGATTGACACAATCCCCGAATTTAAGCTCCTGTAGCTCTTTCTAAAGCTTCAAACTATCACATAATCTTTACCAATAAAATAACAATGCCTCGAAAGAAAAATCTCATGATTAACTTTCCGTGTTTTTGTGCGTGTCCAATTAAACTGCTGTTTAATGGGACCGGTATAAATGTGAGCTTGTATGTATTAAAAAAAAAACAACAATTAATAAAGGGTTCCAAGATTGTTTTTTCACTCTTTGTGAAAGCTTATGGTCGGCTGGGAAATTGTACCAGTCGAGGCAGTGGGTTTGTGCACTGTGTGGTTTGGCAGCCAGTCATTCATATGCCTTCTCAGAGTTTAGCAGTTTAACACCAAGCCTGTTAAAATGCCAGCAGCTGTCAATCCTGGCCTTGTTAGAACCTAGATATTGAGAGGGAAGGATTGCAGTCTCTCATATATAATATATTGCCTGTACACTGTCGAGTGTGCAGTTATACAAGTTAGAATAACAGCCCTCTTAATAGGAGGCATGCTACACACCATGTGCATCTCTTTGAGGGCAGATTTATCAAACAAGTAAAGTAGTCAATTGGTCAGAGGGTTAAGTGCGGATAAATGAAGGAGGCCAAAGAGAGATTACTTAGAATTCATGTCAGGAAGGCTGAAACACAGGAGACTTGGAGGGAAAGACTCTCGGCTTTCAGTGGGAGCTAGCTGCAGGGTCTCTAATAAAGATTGGAGCCTATGGAGCCCTTCCAGGTCAAAAGGCCATGTGGATCAAAGACACACAGACTGCATTCCCACTGGCAAGTCCACAGGTGGTACAAACTAGGAAACAGTCTAGAAGTCGGAATTGTAGGGCTGAGGACTCCCTACAAATTCCCTTTAATCCTTGGCCTGGTCAGGCTAACAGCAGTGTCTCTGCTTGAAGGGCAGGGTGGACAGTCTTCTCACAAGGGTCAAGTTTCCTGCTGCCTGCCCTAGGACGTCCTCATGAAAAAAAACAACCTTTTTTCTTTGCAGAAGCACGGAGATTTTCCCACCTTCATATCTTCTTCACAGCTGGAGAACCTTCCGGGTGATGTTTCCATGAACCTTACAACTATAAGTGCACTAAAACTAACTAAAATCACAAAGCACTTATTTTTCCATATGTTGTTTTCATATTTACATCGTTGCCCTTGTGCTTCACAGCCCTTTCCCCTGTGTTGTTTCTGTACACGTTCTGTGCTATTTTGCCAAGTACAAACATTTAAATCTAGGACAGAGATGAAAGTCTGTTCTTTGCACTGTTGTACATTGTTATCAGTGTTAATTACTTTGTTTATTAGAACTCCCTCTAGTGTGCTATTTTAACGCAGGGCTTGTTAGACACTTATCAAGACTTCACATATAAATTGCATTAAATTACCAAGAAATGGTCCAGCAACATATGCGACTCTAAAAGGAATTGTCAGATTAGGGCTTTACAATCAAGGAAACTCTTTGATTAAATATTAACAATATAGAAGCTAACTAGCCACAAATCTACAATTCATATAAGAAACAAAACAAAACTTTAGTTTTAAGTCCACACTTTTAATGTTACATAAAGTCATCTATAACATAATGTATGAATTTCCTTAACACATTAATAACATTTCTATGAAATTCTAAGCATTTGGAGAATAATTTTGTCTCTGTACACATAAAAAAGTGTACATAAAGTCTCTTTGTCAGCCTAATTATGGCTTCTTGGACTTGCTTTTATTCACCTAAGACCTCATATTCAGAGTTCCAATGAACAGCTACCAAACGAAAGTTCAACATCGGAAATCAACCACAGGTGAGGGCATGAATTAAAAGAGCTGTAAATAATTTCTGGACATCAAATAGAGAAGGAGCTTCTCATTCCCCCCTGATTATTATTAAAGAAAGATTATCTGGAAAAAAAAATGACGACACAAATTTCATAATATTGCTTGTATCGTATATTGCTATGGCAAGACAGTCCATTAATGCTGTCTTGCAGTATTTGATAGTAAAATCATCAGAAGGGAAGTGATAGGCTCACAAAAAGTGTGTGCACTGGCACTGTGCTATTTAGTATTTAGAGACAATTACTATTTCTCTCCGCATGCACCAATAGCTTCTTTTAATCCTCACTTCAGCTGTATGCAGTGATTAAATAAAAGCAAAGCAATCGGATCCTCCTCATTGCTGAGACACGTCAGCCAGATCAATAAAAATGACAAACTCTTAATGAAGGCCACTCTTCATCCCATATAATTCCACCACTCCTCCTAGTGTGAAAGCCTTGGTGCGCCATATGCCATTTAATATTTATTTACACCCAGTGAAAATCAATAAATAGATTTTAAGTAGAGCTGGAAGACACCAGTTTGCCCTTTATCGCTCTTTTTAATGAAGGTTTTAGTCCCTTTGGAAACGGGAGGGAAATTTGTAAATGAAATGAAATGCACTTCAAGCATTTTGGGGAGAAAAGAGAGTGGATTGAAGTAGCAGTGTGTGTGTGTGGGGTGGGGTGTGTGTGTGCGCGCGCCTATGTGCGAATATGTGCATGTAGCTTTAGCGATGTTTGTGGCTACACAGACAAGGAGAGAAAGTCTGAATCAGGGCTTTCAGTAATCAGTGTCACATTGTCAGGGAGCCTGCCTTTGACTAATGAGAGGTGCTGACAACCTCACTGCATACTCCCTTGGCTCTGCTGAGTGGGACAGATCTGTTTCAGGGCCTTTGTCAGGTTCAATCTCTCTCTACTACACTCTCTTTCTCTCCCTTTACTTCCTTCTTTTTCTCCCTCTAAGTGTCAGGGAGAGCAATGACCACTGGTCAGCCCCAAGGACACCCCCTGGCATTCCACATGGTAACAAATTGACCATGGGGGACAAGGTGCCTAAAATTGCCACGTAGATGAAGAGGTTTTGAATTTTCCATTCTCCCCCAAGGACCGGAAACTGCAGATTTTGTTGGTATCACAATGACAGAAAAGAAAGGGCGAATGCCATAATGTCAGAAAATAAGCAAAACAGGAAGGAAAAGTTGGGCTTAGCCAATTTTAGAGGTGAGTAAGTCCCAAACTGATAGACTAGGAAAAAGCCTGTACTGAACACCTGATATAGTGTAGTCACCTATTCAGCATGTTATATCAAAGGGCGTGGAATGAATCCATCTATAATATTCTGTGTCACTAAGATAAAATGTTGTACAGATGACCTCCGCGGGGGGAGGATTAACTTTAAAAATAAAGAAAGAAAACTGAAAAACAGACATTTTCTGTGAATCTGCAAGGTGGGTGAAAAGTTACAGTGGCTCTCACGGGTCTCGGAAACCTTAACAAACAGATGGAGCCCACTAAAAATCGAAAAACAAAAATAAAAAGCGTTTGTCGAAATAATAGCCTTTCTAAATGTAGAGTGTAATTGTAATCAAAACATCTACTGCTTTTAAATATAATCACAAGAGAGTGTAATCTCCAGCGCGCCACTCAGCACTTGCTACAAATTCAAGAGAACTGCTGCTAAATTTATAAGTACATACAGGTTCTATCTGCTATCCACCTTAATGTAATGTGACAAAGTAATTTTGGTTCCACTGCCAAAAAAGTTTAGGGGAGCATGGAAAATGGCACCGAGACTGAGCAGGCGGCTAATGAAAATGGTGCTGATGCTTCAGCTTCAGCTGCCTGTTTGAATATAATACCAATGCTGCTCCTGGAGTACGGCCTGCCCCAGCTAGAGAGCAGTGTTATGCCCAATCTAGGGGTGGTCGAAACGCAACATCAAACTGAGACCATTTGCACCAAACAACCGCGGACTGGGGAAGCTGCCGCAGCAGGTGCATTTGCTGCTCTCATCAAAGGGAGGGACAAAAAAACAGGGGTAAGAATGGAATATGCAAAATACCTGGGTTAATATGGTTCGTCAGTGATCATGAGTTTACTGCTTTCTGAAAATAAATTAGGGGTACACCTGGCAGAAAGGACAAATGGAAATGTTGGTGTGCCGGATGGTAAATGATTATGAAAAAAGGAGGGAGAAAGTTTTGTTCAGGAAAGAGCATTGAAACAGGTCTAGGCAAGGCAAAATGACACCTTAACATGCCGTCTCTTTTATTTGAGCATTTAAATTGTGCAGATTGAATATCCTTGGCCATCATTTTTCAACTTCACAGGGACCTTGACAGAAACTGGACCAATCAAAAGAACTAAGGCCTCACTGGTCCATACAGCAGGAAAAATACGTGATGTGAAACATTTTGGTTTGCAGGTACTTAGCCTGTCTTGCATCTGGCCTTACAATAATAGCAAGACACAGAATATGGTTTAAACTCTCTGGAGACTTGAATGATTGGCAGGTGTGTAGTAGGAGAATTTTTTTTTTTTAATAAAATAAATTGTCTCACTTACCACTGTTTTGTTGAATCACAATGTATCAAATCAGGTATGAAAAAAATGTACAGAATGTAGAAGAAAATTGGATTTTTTTTATATTAGAATTATTTGTTAACGTTTTAGATACATTTCAATGCAACAGATGAGCAGATGTGCCTGTTTGTTTTTTTATCAAAGAAAATTTGTAGCGCAGTCACTGAAATATCTGCAATATGAAAATATACGGTAATTAATTTGTATATTTAATTTATATAACGTCAAAGAGTTTTATAGTTTTGTATCATAGAACAAAGAAATAAAACAGCAAAGGGAAAAAATGCAACAGTGCTTTTCTCATATAGCTGCACGGACCATCCAAGGCACCAGGAGACCCTACCCTCACCCAGTTCTCACTGTAAGAGGCAATTTCACTGTCTGCAAGTGTATGATAACATAAAGATTTAACAGTCTCTAAAAAGAGATTCAGTATTATAGGGTTAGGTCAGCTCAATACTGTAGGTATTAACTGATTATTCTTGTTTCAACTCCACTGGAACCCATCTAGGTGTTCTTTTAGCACATTGGATCAATGGAAATAAAGTTAGAGTGGCTTAAACATTCCCAGACTCCCCACCTGAAGATGTCAGTCATGGAGGTGATTTGTTGCCGTACCATGTGGCTCACTTTTGGGAGTGTATTACCTGCTGTAAGGTCTGTCTCTGTTGCAAAATGCAGTTAACATCCAGAGCACATCTCTCAAGTCTGCTCCCTCTGCTAATCTGACACAGACCTGTTTGTTTGTGTATGTCCCACTATAAAAAAGAAAAAAAAAATCAAATTTAAAACATCCTTGACACCAATCAACACCAATCAAAACGGCAAAGGCAGAGGAAACAATACACTCATGTGTACTGTCACGCGGTGTGTGTTCAGATAATGGGAGCTTTTCTCACTCGAGTCGTCTTAGCTGGCTGTCTCCAGTCAGGTCTACCTCTGAGCTAATCAGGCCGTCTCAGTTCTTTAGATGCCCCCCATGGGACAACACAGCCACCAGCACACTTAATTGGTTCATTTGTTCCGTCATGTTTTGCTGGGCAGAGACAGAATGAGAGGAAATGCTGCTGTGGAACCATTGTCTCCATGCTCGTCTCCAAGGATAAGAGAAAGTGACACATGAATGCTCACCCAGATAGATAAATAGTTGAATAGAAGCAAGATAAAGTGTTGAGGGAAAGGATGAAGGCAATGCATTTTATGGCTACAGAGGAAGTTGTTTTCTACTTTTTATTTAATGTATACTTATTAACTCACTTTAACATATTTCATAACACTTGATAATTTAAAATATACACTTAGATATGCATTTACTGAGCAGAAGTGATTCCAAACAACCTGCAATTACACCCTAATTATTGCATTAGGGTTTTAGTGAGGTCACAATGAACATTTGCCTTCAAAGTAAAAGTTGTGCCTTACCACTCCACTAAAACACATTTTAAATGTTTGGTATTTTACTTTGAAGGCTAAAGTCTCAGTTTTCACTTTGTGTCTCACCTTTCACAGTTTCACTACTGCTTGGAAAGTGAAGGCGGCATCTTCCATGCAAACGACTAGCATCCGTAGCATCCTGTCAGTAACCAAAGCAATAGCAAGGAGGTTTCTGGTGCAGCAAACTGTACCTCTTTGTGACCAGTTTCACACTAGCAACTGCTAGCAACCACTCACCAACTGGTCCAAGTATATCCACCAGGTTGCCAGGGAGCCACTGACGGAACTGTAACTGTGTGCAACTGATTTTATAGCGACCGCTAACAACCTACAGCAGCCCCTCATGGGTGGGAAAGAGCTGTGTGACTGAGGCCCTGTCCTCCTACTACAACTCAACTTTGGATAAGGGGAAGAAAATAGTACAGTCCACAGCACACACATAGTTGGAGGGCTGCAAGCTGTGTATGGCTACACAAAAAGATGATCTTATAATAATGACCACATTTAAATGGCTTTTAATTACATCACAACTTCTTGATTGCAAACTGTTTAAACACTAAAGTAAGTACAAGAATAAACCGCTGTGGCTGCAGAAGTGATTAAAAAAAACTTTTTAATATACGCTTCTGTTTTGTCCTATCCTGACCTCTGCTACTGTTTACTACAAACTTGCACATAAAGAAATGCACAAGAAGAAGATCCAGCTACTGCAATATACCACAGCCACATAGAGAGCTTAGCTACCATAGTGCCTCTGCGTGTGCTCCCCAAGCTTATCACTTCCATCTGATAAATGCGTAGATTGGATTGGGAGGCAGGCATGGGGAGAGGAAGGGGCAGACAGAAAGTAGAAAGCTGGGGAAACCAACCAAGGCACCATGCAGCTTAATTCTCCTATGCCTGCTCCTAAGATTATCTGCCATGATTTTCCAACATAAAATAAAGATAGATAAATAAAACCCAGAACCGTATTGAATGAATAACAATGAAAAACCATAAAGGCTTCTGGGCGTCTCCAAGTAATTTATTCACCATTTGCTGGAATACCTGGAGCGAGAACAATTCGGTGGAATTGAAGGATGAAAAAGAAATAGAATATTATGTTGTAGTTGATGGGTATAAAATTACATCTGCCATTAACTCTAAGCATAATACTGCCATGATAATCAAATGATGCCTCATCAATATTGATGATTATGTGGTAGAAGGAAAAACAATGGCACCTGATTAGTGATAGCGGGGTGTGATAGTGTGGGGCATGTCTTAGCCTAATATTTATACTGAAACTGGGAGTTTTGCTTGAAATCACATCAGGTCTCTGTGGACAAAAAGTGTTTTCTGCCGTCCACACGTAAAGACAGCCAGCAAACGCATGCAGTGATGGTAATTGTGGGGCCTATTCCATGAAAGGAATGCTGTTTTAAACATTTTAGCAGCTTTTTAGCAATCTGTAGACCACTCGTGTCAGACAGTCTCAATTAGCTTCAAATTCAGTTTTCAGAAATGAGACACTGTGGGCCTTTATTGAGATGATCCCAGGAACAATCTGTAACCCAGCTCTGTTCTCCATTTCTAACCTTCTAAAACGAAGGTTCCTTTAGGGAGAATGATAGCAACATATTCAAAATAAGACAAAAAAAGGGAGGAAATTGAAAAACAGTGAGTGAAGAAACTACTTCACCTTATCTTCTCACATGTCTTTTCTTGTCCTATGTGCACGAAACTGAATCCAATCCTAAAGATTAGCACTGTCAGAGAATAGATGACACACGCTGCACAGCACAGGGCTACAGAGAATGATGATAGCTAGCACACTCACACGGTGACAGATGGATCAGTACTAACCAGCAGACACCATTAAACTGAACCTTGTGGTGTTGAGTGGAGTAGCTAGTGCAGTGAACAGGACAACTCCACCGCTACTCAGAGGAAAGCGCTGTCAGCCAGCTCTTTAATGACCACTTACAGCAGAGGGATGGGCCAAGTCCAGCTCACACTCTCTCACCTCCAGCAGGAGTTACATGGAGATAGAGCCAGTCTTGGCTCGTTGCCCCGCTGTCACAATCCGAGTCTGCTTTGAAATCGTCACATCTGGGCAGAGGGATGGCGATGATGGTGGGCTGGTTCTGCTGTCTGGAGGCTGGGCAGGGTCTGGAGCGGTGCTGAGTTATACTCTGGAGGAGCTCTGGTTAATGGAGGCAGGTCACTTGGACATCTGTTTCTGGTGAGCAGGGGAGACACAGAGAGAGATTTGTAATAGGCCAGGGGATTTCAAATGCTTTCTTGTATATAATTGGTTACCATACTGTAGCTTGAACACAGATTTCTTGCTTGCACATCTTTTTACAAACCACTTTGGAATACAAACTACTTTATGTAAATTAGAGGCACTGAGCGCAGAGAAACACATCTACAGCCTCCCACCTTTGGCATCTAGCAACCAATCTGCGTCATGCTGACAGATCTTTCTCCGTGCCCTCACTAAAACTAGGAGAATGTCACAGCACTCACATTACTCTCACAAAGATGGATGCTGCAGCGGCAACATCACACGGGCTGCAGCTCAATGACTTTGCTAACCTTTTACACCAAATCAGGCCTGCAGCTAGTCGGCACAGTGCTTATCTTTGCAAATATTGCAGAGCTGATAACTAGGGCTCTCATAACCTATTTGTACACATGTACCCTAAGGATTGTTCAGTCTGTCAGAAACACTAGATTTATGGACCTTAGCCACTGTACTTGTAAGTGTTTTGTTTTATATTTGGAAAAGGCAGCAAACAGGCAGGTCACCGGCAGGGACTAGAAAGAGAGAGCGTATTTCTTCTATATTGGCTTCTTTTCACTGGCTCCCTGTTAAATCCAGAAACGAATTTAAAATCCTGCTTCTCACATACAAAATCCTGAATAATTAGGCCTCATCTTATCTTAAAGACCTCTTAGTACCATATCACCCCAGTGGAGCGCTTCAATCTCAGACTGCTGGTTTACTTGTTGTTCCTAGAGACAGACACCCTTTCTAATTTCAAGATCAGGCTTAAAACTTTCCTTTTTTTTGTAAGGCGTATATTTAGGGCTGGATCAGGTGACCTTGAATCCTTCCTTAGTTATGCTGCAATTGGGGCTGCAACACTTTTTATTCGCTCACCTCTTCGCACTCATCATAGCTTCTTTTCCACAAGTATGGCGTTATTTTTGTGCCACTATTCTATTCTATTCTATTCACCTAAAAAAAATTCAGCAAACGTAAAAAAATAAATTGCAGGTGCAAGTGTTGTATTTTGAGGAGAAATTTATTTTGAGCAAAGAAAAGCTAAATTTGAGTGAACAAAATTCATTCCTGCGTGCAAAAAATGTTTTTCAGTGTTTGCTATTATCCACACACACACACAACAGCAGCCCCTCTCGCTCAGTTTTTGCATTTGCGCTTGCTCGCGCTCTCAACATTTCTGCCCGTGCGCGCTCAACTCTTTCTGTACACCGCTATATTTGTGCCACAAAACCAGCCAATCACAGAGTTGGATGCAAAAAAAAAAACTGATTGGCTGTTTTGGTCTCCAATCAGCTTGAAATGACGAAATGCAATATCCCAGAATCCATTTCGTCCAAAACTCAAACGAGGCAGCGCAGTGGCGGAGGAACACAGAGTTGCGGAGTTTGAAATATTACTCTTTCTGGGTCACAAAATAAACTTTTCAGATTTCATGCGAGAATGGTGCTGTGTAAACTTCAAATGTCTGCTCGATTCATCAAGACATCACATATTTCCATAAGTGCTCTAACGTTTTTGGAGATGCCTGTTACCCACCAGCTGATCAGGGGGTCACTCGGGTTAAACATAATATATAAGGCTGAACTGACAAAAAAATCACCGACCACCAGGTATTATAGGATCAGCTGATCATTGATTGGTTTCATGATTGAAGTAGCAACAGGAGAGGGAGGGAGAGAGAATGAGAGAAGAAGAGGCAGCTGTGCAGCAAAGACAGAATAACTCCAGCTTTGTGTCTTTTTCATTCTAGCTGAAGTCCGGGACGAATCGCGTTCCTTGGTCCAGCCCAGAGTTGATCATCACCAATTGGCTACTCCACCACCTTTCATTGTTTATACCATTACAAAAACAAACAAACAAACATAAAAATGAAAAATCATCATCGGCCCACCGAGCAAATGCTCGGTGGCCCAATGGCCAGGTCAGCTGGTGGGTAACAGGCATCTCCAAAAACGTTAGAGCACTTATGCAAATATGTGATATCTTGATAAATCGAGCAGATATTTGAAGTTTACACAGCACCACTCTCGCATGAAAATATCTGAAAAGTTTATTTTGTGACCCAGAACAGCCAATCAGAATTTTTTTGCATCCAAGTATGTGATTGGCTGGTTTTGTGGCGCAAATATAACGGTGTACAGAAAGAGTTGAGCGCGAACGGGCAGAAATGTTGCAAGCGCAAGCAACACGTTGCGAGCGCGAGCAACACGTTGCGAGCAAGCAGAAGTGCAAAAGCTGAGCGAGAGGGGCTGCTATTGTGTGTGTGTGTGTGTGTATGGATAATAGCAAACACTGAAATACATTTTTTGCACGCAGGAATGAATTTTGTTCACTCATATTTAGCTTTTGTTCGCTCAAAATAAATTTCTCCTCAAAATACAACACTTGCACCTGCAAATGTTTTTTACATGCGCTGAATTTTTTTTAGATGCATTCAGAATAGTGGCACAAAAATAACGGCATACACTAGCACCTACCCAGCTCGACTCGACTCAACTCTAATGTTACTTTAGTTGTTATAGCAACCCGGCCGAAAGACCCTTCGCGCCATTTGTATGCAACACAACAAAACAATGGATGAGGTCAAGGCAATGGTATACCTGCTGCTTGATGTTTTTTGTCAGACTCAGGGACTGTGGTGTTCACTTTTGAGCAGTCATTTCCCTCATTGCCAGGTTTAAAAATTGTGGTTTTGATTTTTGTGAAAGAGTCATTTTCATGACTTGTAGAATCCTTTTTCTGGGACACATTTTAGAGTGACACATTTTTTGGATTGACTTAGCTCGCTTGGAGCAGCTGAACAAGTAATAAAAAAGTACCTGGTACCAGATACTGCTACCTAATAAAAAACCCTAAAAACTGAGTTGATTCAAGTGAGAAGCTACTACTGGAAAAAGTGCTTATACACCACATTAATCATGAATTATTATTAATCTCTCGCTCTCCTCCACAGCATGTCTTTCATACTGCCTTTGTCCCCCCCATTCACAACTGGTCTTGGCAGATGGCCGCCTTTCCCTGATCCTGGTTATGTGGGAGTTTTCCTTCCCACTGTCGCCTGGTGCTTGTTCATAGATTTTCTCTCTATTATTGTAGGTCCTTATACAGTGGGGCAAAAAAGTATTTAGTCAGCCACCGATTGTGCAAGTTCCCCCACTTAAAATGATGACAGAGGTCAGTAATTTGCACCAGAGGTACACTTCAACTGTGAGAGACAGAATGTGAAAAAAAAATCCATGAATCCACATGGTAGGATTTGTAAAGAATTTATTCGTAAATTAGGGTGGAAAATAAGTATTTGGTCACCTCAAACAAGGAAAATCTCTGGCTCTCACAGACCTGTAACGTCTTCTGTAAGAAGCTTTTCTGTCCCCCACTCGTTACCTGTATGAATGGCACCTGTTTGAACTCATCATCTGTATAAAAGACACCTGTCCACAGCCTCAAACAGTCAGACTCCAAACTCCGCCATGGCCAAGACCAAACAGCTTTCGAAGGACACCAGGAAAAGTATTGTAGACCTGCATCAGACTGGGAAGAGTGAATCTACAATAGGCAAGCAGCTTGGTGTGAAAAAATCAACTGTGGGAGCAATCATCAGAAAATGGAAGACATACAAGACCACTGATAATCTCCCTCGATCTGGGGCTCCACACAAGATCTCATCCCGTGGGGTCAAAATGATCATGAGAACGGTGAGCAAAGATCCCAGAACCACACGGGGGGACCTGGTGAATGACCTGCAGAGAGCTGGGACCAAAGTAACAAACGTCACCATCAGTAACACACTACAACGGCAGGGAATCAAATCCCGCAGTGCCAGACGTGTTCCGCTGCTGAAGCCAGTGCATGTCCAGGCCCGTCTGAAGTTTGCCAGAGAGCACATGGATGATACAGCAGAGGATTGGGAGAATGTCATGTGGTCAGATGAAACCAAAGTAGAACTTTTTGGTATAAACTCAACTCGTCGTGTTTGGAGGAAGACGAATACTGAGTTGCATCCCAAGAACACCATACCTACTGTGAAGCATGGGGGTGGAAACATCATGCTATGGGGCTGTTTTTCTGCCAAGGGGACAGGACGACTGATCCGTGTTAAGGACAGAATGAATGGGGCCATGTATCGTGAGATTTTGAGCCAAAACCTCCTTCCATCAGTGAGAACTTTGAAGATGAAACGAGGCTGGGTCTTCCAACATGACAATGATCCAAAACACACCGCCCGGGCAACAAAGGAGTGGCTCCGTAAGAAGCATTTGAAAGTCCTGGAGTGGCCTAGCCAGTCTCCAGACCTCAACCCCATAGAAAATCTGTGGCGGGAGTTGAAAGTCCGTGTTGCTCGGCGACAGCCCCAAAACATCACTGCTCTCGAGAAGATCTGCATGGAGGAATGGGCCAAAATACCAGCTACTGTGTGTGCAAACCTGGTAAAGACCTATAGTAAACGTTTGACCTCTGTTATTGCCAACAAAGGCTATGTTACAAAGTATTGAGTTGTATTTTTGTTATTGACCAAATACTTATTTTCCACCCTGATTTACGAATAAATTCTTTACAAATCCTACCATGTGGATTCATGGATTTTTTTTCACATTCTGTCTCTCACAGTTGAAGTGTACCTCTGGTGCAAATTACTGACCTCTGTCATCATTTTAGGTGGGGGAACTTGCACAATCGGTGGCTGACTAAATACTTTTTTGCCCCACTGTATTTACTATCAAAAACCCTTTGGGGCAACTGTTCTTGTGATTTGATGGTATATACCGTAATTGTCGGGCTATAAGCCGCTACTTTTTGCACAAGCTTTGAACCCTGCGGCTTTTAGTCAGGTGCGGCTTTTCTATGGATTTTCCATGATTTTTGTGATATCGTAAGACGATTTGTTTTGTTTGTTCCGCTGTTGTACGGCACTACGTTGCCTGGCGGAAGGATCGGGGTTCAAGAGTGGTATGTTAGTCACATGTCCGTCCGCCAGGCAACGTAGTGCCGTACGAAGTAGCGCGAAAAACAAACTTCAAAGTAGCGCTACGCATTCAGCGGGAGGCGTGGATGACGAGCGGCGATAAACTTGCGAAAAGCAAGTTATGCCCAACTCCACCGGTGGATTCTGACAGCGTGGAAAAGTGCGAAAACATCCACGATCACCAACGGATTTTGAAGGGCTGGACTGCTGCATGATGGAGAGGAGGACACCGCCACGGCCCTTCTGAGGGTGTTCGACTCTGACACTGACAACGAGGATTTCTTTGGTTTTGAAAGTGACAATGAAGGAGAGAAGCGGAGAGTGGATGACGAAGCCATCCTGAGCCTGTTCGTTTCCGACATTGGAGAAGAGGACTTTGGTGGTTTTAGAGCGCAGGAAGAAGAGAAAGATGGTGAATGACTGACTTTTCTTCTTGTTAAAGCCGTGTCACTGCACCTGAGCCTAAAAGGTAGTCCGAATCTATTTTTCTGGTGTGCTGTAGGTTACTGTTATGTACTACATGTGCAAATATGTACCCATAACTTGTTTTTCAAAATATTAATAAAAGGGGTGTGTCTCCAAACAGCCATCTCTTTCCTGACAATTCCCTTTGTGCATATTCTCTTACATATGATAAGTCAACATTGAAACACCTGCGGCTTTTAGTCAGGTGCGGCTAATGTATGTACAAAACAGGATTTTCCCCTGATTTTAGCTTGTGCGGCTAATATTCAGGTGCGCTTTGTAGTCCGGGAAATACGGTAAATAAAAATTTTTTCAATGAAATGTATTGAAAAATATTAGTGCCGTCAGGGCTGCCTCATTAGGGAAAACCCCACATATCCTCTAACATTATTAAGTCAATATTGAGGTTTTAAAATTAGTTAAAGAGAATACATATTTACACGATAATAATATTTAATATAGGACACTTGAAAAAGTTATTATTATAATGACTATAAGTCAACTGTCAACCAAATAAATAAATGGGAAAAATGGTGAAGGTAGTGAGTTATGTGTTAGGCTCAGTCTGGGAAAACACTGGAAGTCAACTCACAGGAACCTTGCTCTGAGCAGTGAATATCTTTGCGTGTTTTTTTAAAAAAAATATACTTTTTTGTCCTTCTTCTTTTTTTAAAACACTAAAAAAATCAAAGTAGGACAGTTATGAGGCAAAACAAGATAAACGCATCTAAGTTATCTCTTTTATAGCTGCTGGAAGCCCAAAAAAATCAGAATCATCGCAAGGCCTGCGGGACTTTCTGTTTTTTTTATGAAGAACTAGTTCGGTGTTACGAAAAATGATGGGTTTTGTTGCAGCGGGATGAAAAGACAAAAAGACAAAAGGATTTCCAGGGAACGACAGCAACTGCCACGACCCATAGTAAGATACTTAGTTGTCTCAGTCCACAAGGGAGCAGTCTTGCAGTGACACTGTCAGAATTATTCTTTTGTGTCCACATCCACATATGTACAACATAGTGTTTGATAGACAGAGACCCTACAGTCTGGGAAAACTAGACAGAAGGGAGATGAAACAGCTAAACCCCACTGGAATATAGTGTTCAATTGAGCTACGGCAGAAGTTTGAGGCTTATATCAAAACAAAAGCACCAACGGAATAAAGAAGTGACATAGTTGAACTTTTCATCCATCCTTCAACTCTATCAAGTTGGATTCTTTGAACTGCATAACTATATAGAAGAAAAGCAGCTACAGTCCACTGGACTTAAATCACATTTGGTAAATTTAGCAATTGCCACTGGTTCATTTTAGTTTTTCCACCCATCAGATTATGATAAGGATGCTGAATAGAAAAGAAAAGCTGGTTTATTGGCTTATTACGCTTTGTGGAGCTACTGTCCTGTCTTGGACTTGGGAGGATGAACACCACATGTCAGCTCACACCAGTGTTATCACTAGATTTAGAAAGCACAGGGGAGACAGGGGATAGGCCTGATCCATCCCCTGCCTCAGGACTCTATCTCCGAGAAAAGCCACACAGATTTGCCCTTTTGCTGGAGGCCACAGGGTGCACAGCCTGCAGGGTCAGATCCCTTTTCAAAAAGCAAAACTATGGTTTGATGCCAAATTCCTACACAAAGTCGTGTTCCCTTAAGAAAGGCAATGCTTTGCCACTATTAACCCATGTTGTCACTGATAAATCTCTCATGTAATGACAAACAGCAGGGAATAGTCCTAAATTAGAGGCAGTGAATCACTGACGTGAAATGGCACATTTAATGTGACTCAGTTGATGATGTTAAACCAACTAACAAGCCCGCAGCAGTTTAATATTAGGGAGTTCGCCTTTCATTCCTGTTCAAAGCCGTGACACACTGTAGGATATCAAACCTTTCTTCAGATATCTAATGTACCAGCCACTATTGAACAAGTCCTTGGCTTGTGAATTTTGCTACACATCCACATAAAGTTCACTCAGGGTCTACACAAATGAGACTGTCTCTGGGGAAGATGATTGGCTGGAGATTGCAGTGGCAAGGTCTCCCACTGAGGGACGAATGTACAATGGGGCCCTAAGGGGCCTGCTGAAGAAGGGCGTTTAGCCTCCAAGTGCCCCCCTGTGGTAACTCTATCTCAGGGGTGGTGGGGGGCCCTCAGCTGGGGCTAAGTGGAGGTGTGTAAGTCACTGTTCCTCCCCTCCGGCTGTACCACCTCCCCGAGCTGGGAAATAGAATTGGTGACTGATGGTTTAGGTTCTTTTTCTGCTTCTTCAGTTTTGCTGGGTGGGAGTACTTTGTGTCGTGTGTTTGAGATAACCTTGAAGAGCTCGGCGACAGATAAAAGTGACACCTAGGTGGGGGATTTATCACTCACTGAGATGCCCTAATGATGTTAAACCATTACATGTAGGTAGAGTTGGTGCTTCTCAGACATAAGGTCACTAGTTAGTTTACAGCTATCTTTGCCTTTCCACGTTTAAATACGGGCATTTAAAGTTAGTACAGCTAAGCAAAATACAAGAAATCACAGAGAAATCACCTCTATTGTCCGTGGTTATATTAAAAACTCTGCTATAGCTGTTATAAAACTGTTACATCATCTTATGAGATCCTAAAATGCAATGGAAATGGCAAGACTGAAAGGGATGACAGCTGTAAATGTTTGCCTCACCACATTCCTCATGTGGAAACTTCCTTTTGTCAAGCTCAGCTCAGATCTCTGAGGTGGAAGATGGAAGATGATGCACAATTCAAGATGTAGTGATGTAAAGCATAGCACCGCTGGACTTAATTGGTTGTCAGGAGAGGGGTTTGACTGAGAAGTGAAAAGGGTGGATTTAGGGGGATTTCTTGAGCATTCATTTTTGGACAATTTTAAAATTAGGGGATAATTTGTGGAGATGGCCACTTCCTGTTCCAACAGATGAGTGAGTTTGGTGTGGAAGAACTTGACTGGCCAGACACCTGTCATCAACTCAGTGGAATACCTATGGGATGAAATAGAGTGGAGACTTCTAGTCACGCGTTCCCGTCCAGCATCAGTGTCTGACCCCACAAATGTGCTTCTGGAAGAATGGTCAAAAATTCCCATAAACACTCCTAAACCTTGTAGAAAGCCTTCCTAGAATACAGGGAGTGCAGAATTATTAGGCAAATGAGTATTTTGTCCACATCATCCTCTTCATGCATGTTGTCTTACTCCAAGCTGTATAGGCTCGAAAGCCTGCTACCAATTAAGCATATTAGGTGATGTGCATCTCTGTAATGAGAAGGGGTGTGGTCTAATGACATCAACACCCTATATCAGGTGTGCATAATTATTAGGCAACGTCCTTTCCTTTGGCAAAATGGGTCAAAAGAAGGACTTGACAGGCTCAGAAAAGTCAAAAATAGTGAGATATCTTGCAGAGGGATGCAGCAGTCTCAAAATTGCAAAGCTTCTGAAGCGTGATCATCGAACAATCAAGCGTTTCATTCAAAATAGTCAACAGGGTCGCAAGAAGCGTGTGGAAAAACCAAGGTGCAAAATAACTGCCCATGAACTGAGAAAAGTCAAGCGTGCAGCTGCCAAGATGCCACTTGCCACCAGTTTGGCCATATTTCAGAGCTGCAACATCACTGGAGTGCCCAAATGCACAAGGTGTGCAATACTCAGAGACGTGGCCAAGGTAAGAAAGGCTGAAAGACGACCACAACTGAACAAGACACACAAGCTGAAACGTCAAGACTGGGCCAAGAAATATCTCAAGACTGGTTTTTCTAAGGTTTTATGGACTGATGAAATGAGAGTGAGTCTTGATGGGCCAGATGGATGGGCCCGTGGCTGGATTGGTAAAGGCAGAGAGCTCCAATCCGACTCAGACGCCAGCAAGGTGGAGGTGGAGTACTGGTTTGGGCTGGTATCATCAAAGATGAGCTTGAGAACCTGTGGTCCATCATCAAATGTGAGATTTACAAGGAGGGAAAACAGTACACCTCTCTGAACAGTGTCTGGGAGGCTGTGGTTGCTGCTGCACGCAATGTTGATGGTGAACAGATCAAAACACTGACAGAATCCATGGATGGCAGGCTTTTGAGTGTCCTTGCAAAGAAAGGTGGCTATATTGGTCGCTGATTTGTTTTTGTTTTGTTTTTGAATGTCAGAAATGTATATTTGTGAATGTGGAGATGTTATATTGGTTTCACTGATAAAAATAAATAATTGAAATGGGTATATATTTGTTTTTTGTTAAGTTGCCTAATAATTATGCACAGTAATAGTCACCTGCACACACAGATATCCCCCTAAAATAGCTAAAACTAAAAACAAACTAAAAACTACTTCCAAAAACATTCAGCTTTGATATTAATGACTTTTTTGGGTTCATTGAGAACATGGTTGTTGTTCAATAATAAAATTATTCCTCAAAAATACAACTTGCCCAATAATTCTGCACTCCCTGTAGTTGAAGCTGTTATAGCTGCAAAGGATGGACCGACATAACCTTTCATTAAAAAAAAAAAAAAAAGGAAAAAAACGAACAGGATGCCACTTAAATTCATATATGTGTAAGGCAGATGAGTGAATACGTTTGGAAATATAGTGTATATGCAAAAATTTATTTGGGCATTAACCGTAACAGCAGTGGCGGTAAGGCTAAGCATATAATAGCTTTCAGACTGGTAGTGTGAGCGGGCAAGGGAACAAAATAGTGCACAGAGCATTTAAGTACATTCCCATGATCACCTGGAAATGTGTGGCAGTTGAGTGTATGCTGACCTCTGGTATTGAAACTAGTACTAGAGCTTTGATTCAAGTACATAATGTGACCAGCTTGATGTAATTATTTATTTCCTATGGTGATTGAAAAAAAATCGTAATTCTCGCTCATAGAAGTTTTAAGGACTTGGCTGTATTTTCAGCATTTACTTCCAAATGAAGAGCAGTGCATGCCAATCAAACTATAATGTGTAGATGTTAACAGGTGAAGAGTGTAAGCAAATGACAATAAGAATTTACATAAACCTAAACAGCAACAGCAGCCCACAAAGACAAACATGGATCCATTCTCTGAAATAATGACAGTTGCAGAGGAGTTGCACACACAAACGCTGGGACATTTGAGCTCCTGCCCTGTGCTGCCAGCCCTTTCTGTTTTCTTAACCTGTCCTTTGTAAACATATGACATAAACAATACTCAGTACTGTACAGGATAAATGAGGGTTAATTGAAAATTAAAATAACTTACAATATTTAAGGTGGAAAAAAATGATATAAATAACTGACTGATGCTGACAAGCTGTCTTTAAATGTGCAATTAAGTTTGCATTTGCATTTTTGCACTCTCTGACTGCGTGGTAATATTTCAGTCAGGTGGCGGTGTGCAAATTATCCAAACTAATTGGGACATCATGCACAAACTGACTCCATCATCTCTGTCTGTTGTTTTTCTCTCCGCAGCAGGTCAGACTCACACACGGGCGACATGCTGCTACTTGTGTCTCGTGGAGCGCCCACATCGTCGGACACTTTCCACACTTGCCCACACACCACGACTGCATGCGTGCACTGTCTTCTCATCACAGTGTGTGCTTGTGAGTTCATAATAATCTAATAATCGCCTGTAAGCAATGGAAATAAAGAACAATCTGTTAGATTTCTGGAAATTCTGGACAAGTTGCCATGCAGGACTTTAGACGGTCAATGGCAAACTATTCCAATATCCAAATATTTGCTCAGACTAATGATCACCTAATTCTTTCTGTTTTCAGACAAAGTGCCTAACGGAGTTGACTTTTGCATTTTAAATTAGACTGGCTTGCTTTTTATAAGCTAATGTTGGTTGGTTATTGCTTACATTTGGTTTGCAGCATTTCTAAGTTTTTTAATTTCATACCAGTGACAACCAGATGAGTCTAGGGCAAATGCTATTGCTACCTGTGTGTCACCAGTATCAGCAGGGAAGAGACAAGATAGTGCTCCTCAGGGAATTCGAATGAGTATAGCTGACTGTGACAAAGAGAGTTGCAGAAGGGGGCCGAGCATGTGTGGTTCAGCAGAATTCTAAAAAACACAATTGCTTAGCATTGCATGGTTTTAATTGGGAATTGATGCCATGAGCAAAATTTCAAATTAAAATCTAAAATTATAAAACAGAAACTGAAAAAAGAGCACTTGTTAAGTAAGAGGCCCAAAGGACGGATGCTTGAGCGCCACCTTTCGTCTTTCTGTCCACTTGCCTGACCTTAACTGTTCAAATAGAGTCAAATGACACTTCTTCATACCTGAAACTGGATATTGGACCATTTTATGTGGCAGGCAATGTATAGGGGAAAATTTGTTTAAATAATTTACCTTCCTGTTATACTGAAAGGGGGAAAAAGCAGCGGATCCCCTAAGGCTCTTTTCATTGGGTACAGACATCCTGACTCCCAGCAAAGCTTACATAACACTGCGCTCCACCCGTGATCATCACAACTGTATCTTTCAACCTGTGCAGCACTGCATTTGCCTCACAGTAAAACAGGCTCGACTCCATGGCTAAACGAATGTTTCATCAGCGGGAGAGTGAAACTTTCTCTAATGCACTCTGACATGGCTATATATGAACACCACGCTCCATCTCCTTCTTACAAATAATGCATGTGAACTCACGAACGTCACAGATTCGCAGTTTATTTGCATTGCCACACCACAATGGCTGTGGAGGCTCTGACAGCGTATAGCAAGTTCAGTTTGTTTATGGGAAAGGGGATCGTTCAACTGAAAAATAACAACGGCAGAGTATGCTTAATAAAACCAGTGTGCAAACCCACTATTGTAATGCAGCCTGTATGAACAACACATTTCATTTTAATGGTTTTGTCTGCCTTACATGTCTAAAACAGCGATTTTGATCGATAACAGTATGTTGCATCATACATAAGGTTTCCTCAAAAATCAATCCAAACATTTCTGCCAGCGTGTGTGAGTACAATAATTCAGTCTCATTTAGCACAGAGAAAGATGAGATAGCACACTAGGATAGCTGTTGATTACATGAATTGATTTCCTGTTTGGAGCCCCTAATGACATTATGAATCAAGTACAAGTTACTACAAAGTATTTAACAACTAATGTTGTTTGATGTTTGTCAGTGGTGTGTATTGGCCAGAGGACAAAACACAGGAAGCTGTGATGGATTTGATGCCTGTCTGAAGTGTGGATAAATCTGGAACAGAGTGGGATGAAGATAACAAGGTAAGGCAATAGACTGGCATTGTGCCGCTTCATCTCTCTGTCTTTTTCGAGTCTTTCTCTGTCTTTACTGTATCATTCTCTTTCACCCTTCTTATCTCGCCATCTATCTTTTTGTCAGCTTTCGCCCTCTTTTACAATGCCAGCACATCTGTTCAGTCCTTTAACACCTCTGCTGTGCAGTGAATGATGTTGCCTTAAACCCCCGAAACATCAGAGATGCCAAAAAGCAGGGCAATAAAATAGAATCTCTCTCTTAAGAGCATTCCAAAGGTTATTAGCTATTGCCCACAGATAGGTGTTAACATCATTTTTCATTGTGGGAAACATTCCCCCTTCCAAGGAGAAGTGTAACTTTGTAAAACACATAAGTGATACACCCCACACAGCCCTCCTTCACTAACTTGTCTCAGGCACTGACTGATTTACTGTAATTCACTTTATTTTGTTTGTGCAGAGTATAAAACACAGTTGTGGATCAGAGTACAATTGCACTGAAGGTTATTTTCAAGAACAGCAAACTACACTTTTACAATCAGTCTCAATTCAGCAGTGTAATAAAAAAGGAAAAATGGCATGGAGGTCGTTTTGCTGATGTGAAAGAGACTCTTAACGGCATAATTTAATCTTGTTTTAGATGCTCTTCTTCTCTCTTTTTTCCCCTTTCTCTGATTAAATGTGATTAGGCTGCACAACACCTTTGCCATTTCTTAATGCAAATCTTCCTTTCAGCCCAATTAGTCTGTCTTCTAGAGCGCGCACTTCTATCTAAGCTGTCACTCGGCGGGGCTTAGCCTTCGCAAACTGTGTTTTTGCTTTAGGGCCCAATAAGGACGTGCCTCTTTCGGCTACTGACTGCCAGACAAGCATGAAGAATTTCTAAATTATGACAAGAAATCTGTGACTGAAGAGTGACAAATGCAGTGAAACTGTCACAGAAAAATATTTGGGTTATCCAAGTTTTAAAAGTTAATGGCGGTGCCATTTAGTAGTCTGTTTTCTGAACTGTGAACTATAGCGGCTCCACCAAACTTTTCCAAGGTTCTAAATATCAAGAAGTATCTCTAAATGACAAAGTTTAAAATTCAATGCATGCTTGCTTAAAATCAGACGCGATCATTCTATAACTGTCAAGAGTATTTGTAGTAACAAATACATACATATATGTATATAAATCGATGTGATGAGAAGGGAAAATGTGACCCCCATTCACAAAGATACAGTACTGTGTAAAAGTCTCGAGCCACTCCTAATTCCTTCATGGGGAAATGGGAACTAGCAATTGACTGAAACATCTGCAAACATACATAGATATACAGTAAATAATACTGTAAACAATCCAAAAGTGCTTTAAAGTCAGTTTTTTGGTATGACCACCTTTATTCTTCAGAACAGCCTGAAACTTTCTTGTCATTTTTTGAAGTAGTCTTCAGGAAAAGTTCCCCAGGCTTCTTGAAGGACAATCAAAGCTCTTGTTTAGATGTTGGCTGCCTTTACTTCTGTTATCTCTCAAAATGCTCTTACATTTCTTTTGTATCGGGAGGCCGAACCATGACCGCTGGTGTTTCACTGTGTGTTTTTCTATCCAGGTATGATTTTAATGTATTGGCTGAGTGGGATTGGGAATGTTTTCCACCATGGTTTTTCATGATGGAACAAATCATATTGCATATTGATTGAACCACAAACTTCCAAATTGGATTCATTACTCCAGAAGACGTATTGCCACTAATTTTCAGTCGAGTTCTTGTGTAATTTGACCTCAGCTTTGTCTCCCTTTCCTTCAGAATGGCTTATTGCCATTTCTGCAAGTGTTCAGTGAACAGGATGGATCAATTGAAAGGCCAGCTGCATCTCTCAGCTCCTGTGTCAGGTCTTTGCTGAATTTCTTTTGCTATTTTTTAAGGACATGACATTCAGATAACTGTTCAACCACTGTAAATAGTTGTCCATCCACTTATTTCTTTGTCCTCCACTTGTCCAGTTTCCTCACTGCACACCATGACGAGTTATACCAAGTTTTCTAAAATAGCTAATAGCTCTTTAGGAATCACCTTGTTGATGCAAAATGCTATTTTATGCCTGTCAAACTGTGTTATCGTTGGCATTTTTCATAGATTGAACCAAAGACATGGGAACAAACTATGTGTTTTTGTAACAAGCTGTTAGTAACAAAGTGCCTAAAGATACCATTTAAAATTGATGCTTTGCTAAATTGTCTGTTATGTATAGACACAAAACTGATTCATCCCTTGAGGTGTTTTTTTATGCTTGAATATTCATAGGTCAGTGTTAAGAGGCTTAATAAACTAACAAACAAAAATTCCTTTGAAAAAGTGAAAGGACTGGACTGGAAATTAGTGGAAAAACAGCTAATGTCCACACAGAGGCTTTGAAAGACCTTCAGAAGGCCTGAAGAACTATTGCTCCAGACCACTTAAATATACAAAGACGTCTGGCCTCTTCAAAATAAAATACGAATAAATGAAAAGTGGCTCAAGGAATGGCATTCACCCCATTTCAACTAAGCTTATTAATAGGGACTTTGTGCATTCATTGGGAACAACCTAACTGTGGTTGATAACATTTGTTGATTTATAATATCTCTAAAGCCTAATAGTGATATTTTGGAACCACTGAGACACCTAAACATCAAGAGCAAATACTTTTAGGATTACTTTTTCTGTTATCTAGCAATAACTTTTGGATTACCCAACAAAAGGAATCACATTACCCTGCAACACTTTTGCATTAGATTACAGTAAATGATTCAGTATCCTGCACTACAACAGACCACTGCTGACTGTGAGAGACAGAGCACCTTTTACTGTGTAATCATCAATGGTGTACTAGTACTGTGAGGCGACACCAACAGGACTCCTAAACAGATAACAAACAGACAGTTTGAGCTGCATATAACTAAATATACTTTGGATGCATTTAGTTTTTGATTAAATCACAGTTATTGATGATCATTCTGAAAAGTTTGTGCTGTAAATTCTGGTTTCACGGTGGTGTATTTGCTTAAAGCTGGCATTTCCATCATGACTGCTTTTCCTCACAGTGACCTTGTCAGCGCCTTGTCTGTCTGTCAGCTAGCTCTGCTAAAAAGGCTAAAGCAATCTGGCAGCCTCCCCTGTATAAAAGCGGGGTGGGAGGGGGTTGAAACAAGGGTGGAGGAAGGATGAGAGAGATGTGACCTTTCTACTTCCAGTGAAGTGTTTTTAGCTAAACAGCCTTTCAGAAATGAGCAAAATGACAGGTTGGCAAGTGTTGCACCTCAGAGAGAGATGGAGAGAGAGAGCATGCATGATTTTCCTCAAGATTTATTAGTCTTTTCTCTGATTAGACAGATTTTCAGTTTTCTGTTTAAATTGAAAATGCAAAGTTCATGTTTTTGAAACACCATGTTTCAGAGATTGGAAGCGCTTTTATTTAAAGAGTAAAAGGTGGAAAGCAACTTGAAAGCCAAAGACATGAGACCTCCACACACAATCATTCATTTATTGAAGTCTTTTAAAGTAATATGTGATTTCACTCATTTACAACCAGCTATTATATAGCACCATGTCCTTCTGAGGGAAACACAATGCATACTGATGCTGTCCTAGCTCCCCAAGGTCAACGCCGCAGAGCCCGCGTCTAATGTCACAGCTTTAGTGACGTTAAAGCGGGTATTCAAAATGCACTGAGATCTCCATCTGTGGGTGGTGGAGGGTAATGAGAAAGGCTGAGGAGAGGTCACTTATATGACCAGCATTGGCAGCGATGACTTTACTGAGATGCAGTCATGAAGTCAAAAACACACAATCTTTCTCGCTCTCTCTATCTCACACACACACACACACACACAGGGTGGGTGCTCTCTCAACCAGAAAGGAGACTGAGATTGGAAATAAAGACCATCCTCTGTGTCTGAGGACTGTGAATAGGAGCAGTAATGTTTTCAATTTGAGCCCCAAGAGCAATAATGGAGCTCATTCTACACCACCTAGATACTGTAGTACTGTTCGCCTTAAAGCCTTAGGATTCTATCATCCTTCACCCTCTCAATTCCTCTCTTTTTGCCGTCTGTGTGCTGTTCATGAAGGGATTAATTCGTGGAATAAGGACTCTTTGGTAAAAAGAAGAAGAAAAAAGACTGAGAGACAGAATTGTGGAGAGAAGAGAAAGAGGATAAATAGATGAAGAGGTGTGGGGTAGATGAATAGGTCGGTGTTTGACAGCGGGCGTTATTTCAAATTCCGGCCTCTCGCATTTGAATGACATCTGCTTGAATCTGTTTCATTCATTCATGCAGTATAAGAATTCAATTTCATGGCATGGAGTCTTGAGGCACGTTTCCTGTATATCTCTACGTGCTAGCGTGCCATGGAGCGAGAGTCATTCTTCCTCTGCTGGAAAAGAAAGGGTAAATTCATTTGTGTCATGAAATGCAATCCAGGTTATTGTCTCTGCCCAGCTTCCAAGTATCCCATGAAAGACTTTTAATCATGCACCGGGGAAATAATGTTGTGAGATCTAACTGCTGAGCCAAAGGCAATTGTGAAATATTCAGATCTGAAATAAAAAAAAGAAAAAAAGACATGATTACCTTTGTTTACTGGAATATATTGATATAATAGGCTTGTGTATCCTTGAAAACTGCTATGTCAGAGCTCAGTAAGAAGAAATTCATAAAGTGCAGATGCGAAACTAAGATGTCATGTAATGTGGTCCGAGAAAGTAAACTTTTGATAGAAACTGGAGCTCCAAGGACAGCAGGAAAGAACAGCTTTAAAGGAAAAAAAAGCAACACAGTGGTCGCATTGTCAAAGCTCTGTGTTTTCTAAGTCCCTACATTTGACAAAAGAGTGCGCGAGTACAGAGACAAGGTAGTTCGTCTGACCTTTAAGAAATGCACAAAAGGGTGAAAAACCCAGAGACTAAGTGGAAGAGAGAGATATTAAAGAAAAAGCAAGATGCTATTCTCTCAAATGAATGGATAGCAATGTTTTTTTTTAAATGCTGCTACATCTGCATGACTGAATTTCTTGCGCCATCAACCACAGAATCCAAAGTCTTTACCTTGTTTTTTTGTTTCTACTTTTACTTATTGCCCAAACAGTCAACGAGGCACCATCGAGGTTTGTTCTTTTGCATTTTCACTTAGACCAGAAAACAAAAAAATTGCGTTGCCAACAGCTAGCTTCTGTTCCTGTAAATGTTTTATGCGCCTGATTTATATGCAAGCAAAAACTGACTGTGCTTTATTCAGAGATTTCGTCAAACTGTCATCATAACTAAACCTTGCATATAAATCTCATTACAAAAGTGCAACAAAAAATTGACTTTATGTTTCTTTCTTCAGATCAAATATTCTCAAACCTCATAAAAGCTTGTCCTTGAAGTGAGAGGGATGAATCAGCAACCCAGTGCCTTTTAGTTATTGGTCTTAAATAATGCAGCGTAGCCACTTAATACATGTGCTTTAGACTAAAAGGTAGTGATCAAAGAGAAACACTGAGCAGGTCAGATGATGCTAGCGATGAATAACTGATGTCCTTGTGCATGTTTGTGTTCTAAGATGTGTATAACAGACATGACCCGATTCACATCACATTGGTGAATGCCTTTGTTGATAGAGAAAAGTGGCAGTTTTCTGCCTACAGCTCTCATTTTGGAAAAGGCTCAGTGTAGGGTTTCACAGGGTTTAAATCAAAAGCATTTGATTATGGTATCCTATGCACCAAGAGCTTTTGCTTGATATTGTTGTCTCCTTTTTCGTTGAGATGGCGTTTAGAGGCTTTTGCATCTGAATTCTTTACAGATATAAACTTTTTTTTTTAATTCCCAAAGAGTTTTCTACACAATATCTTAGATGTTCCTAGGACTGCACTCAAGTACCACTGGTTACCTACCTGGGAACTGAAAAAGATTGCACCATAGCATGGAAATCCATACTTACCCGGAGCTGACATCTCCGAGGACCAATGCAGAGAGCGATGGCAGACGGTTATGCCTGAAAAGCACGAAGGTGATTTGCAAAAAGGAAAAATTAAAAACAAAACCACACACACAGATGCACCTCCAAAGTGTTTCAAAGGGGAGTTGTAATGAAACCTCGTGTTCATTTACGGCTCCTGTCTTTTTCAAGTGGAGGCAAGCTAGGACAGCTTCATCATGCCTGTCCAGGAATAGGGTGTGTGTGCCAATTCTGTGATGGCCAGCAGGTTTATCTAAGCTGACAGAGATGAATCTCCCAGCAGAGGGCTGGGCCTGTTCAGCTGTCCTGCTGAGGAGAGCCCACACCAGGGCTGACATTAAATTATTTCAGGAGGTAATTAGTCTTCTGTTTTTCACCAAGACACCAAATGGTCTTGATCTCATGCACACATCCGTGTTGTCTGTTTTAGATAGACTCGTACCGATAAAGAGGAAGAAATTAAACAAGTGAAACGAGCATCAGCTTTTCAGAAAACAGCGAACTTGGCTTACATTGTACAAATATTGTAGAACAAGTAAGAGCCCTTTTTACATGCAGATAGGATACAGTGAACAGCGAGAAGGTGTTAATTTTAACAAAAATGTCACTGCATATGAAATGCTAACAGGGCCACAGCTATTATACAGAATGAAAGAATCTCATCACCCATCCACTTTTCACTGCAGTTAAATTCTCAGTTTCTAATTTTGTTAATGACATGTTAAAGACTGCTCTGGCTGACTTGATGGCAACAGACATTATTAACTTCAGTTATTCAATCAGTAGACCTTGAGAGAGAGGTGCTAAAGATATGATCACAACTCAACCAAGGTGTCAGGCTGTCTTTTTCTCTGTTTTTCCTTTGTCGTACAAGTGCTCCGTCCCAAACCGGGGAAGACTTTATTTATACCCTGCATCAAAAGTTAAAATTACCGTTGACTCCCTATCAAGGAAAATATGATTTGCCTGTCACGTTATAACTATCGTTGCCTTTATGGACTATATTATGCAAAGTCATGCAAATTAGATCGGCAGCCATCAGAGAAAACAACCCTTAATTTTGTCCTTCTGCTTTTCTTGTGTTTAGCGTGTAATGTGGTTATGTGTGCTGCCAGCAAATGAAAAGTCACTTTCATGGCGTATTACTTTCTCATGTTGCTTGTTGATCAAGTGGTGCATCTATAACCACTTTTTCATCCTAAAACAAATAAGTTCCCCCTTCCTTTCTTTATTTTTCATCAAAATAAACTATCCGTCTTGTTAAATTTGTCACGAGAAACCGTGACGACTTTGCAAGAACACCTCTACATGAACCATAAACGGTCTCTTTTTTAAAATCTGTTTATAAATGAGCCCACTGAAGCGAACACATCTTTAAAATAAATAGTCCCGTCTCTCCTTCTCATGTCCGCTGATAAAAGCTAACAGCGTCACATAGTAGTTTACAGTTACTTAGTTGAGCCTGTGGCTCTGTTCTCTCATTCAGTGGGTCATTTGAGGGGTAAAGAGTAATTTACCATGAAAATCCAATTGCTTTAATCTAATTTGCTTTGATATAATTCACAATAGGCTTACAGCCACAAAGCGTTTACCTAGCTGAAACAGTGGAATTGTCCCTGGGGTACAATTACAGTCCAACTACAGGTACTTGGCTCATAGAACATTAAATAACCAGAATCTCCTGCCACTGGATTTACAATGAAATGAAGATCAAAAAAGAAGAGAGAGCACAGATGCATGAAGATTTGTTTCATTTTGCTAAATCCATCCTAGCAAAGGACTAGCCAGAAACTCAGACACCTGAACGATTCACAAACAAAACTTTTCGTCATGTATTGCGATTATATCGTCACCAGTTTTAAATTCAAGATATTACTTAACGAAGTGTAGATGCAAAAAATCCATTTAAGAGCTGTAATTACTTTTTTTTTTAAATAAAAAATATATATTCAGAGGAGCACATCAACTTTGTGAAAGCTCTGGACCGAGAGCCAAAATTTTCAGTCACCCCTACTGCTCCAATAATTGCAGAGGACACGCTGATTAATCTGTCGCATTCCTGCTGGAGCCAGCAGGAAGACGGCACAAATTCTGATGCTAAAGTGTTTCCACATGACACAGCATATGGAGCTTCGGTAATTCTTGACCAGAGGTGGTGATGCACCGCCGGCAAAGAAGTACATGGGGATAAATTAATAGGAATATAGTATTATCAATAGTTGCGTAGAGACCTGCGGCAACTGCGGAGAATCAGCTCCTCTCATCTCTGTCGTGAACAGTTTGTTCTGTCATAATAAACAGAGCATGACATTCGCTTCATTCAGGGAAGGAGATTCTGAGCTCCCTCCAGAGAAAAACAAAAACCCTCATTGATGTCTATCACCTTGTATCATTATTTAACGCCATAAATATTTCATCAAAAGTAGGCAGTGTGGATCTTTTTGTTATTCAGCAAGCTCCTGTGTGTGTGTGTGTGTGTGTGTGGGGGGGGGGGGGGGGGGGGGGGGGCTGTGCAGTGGATCAGATGCTTCCCCTGCATCTCCCTCACTCCCTCACCTTCTTACTTTGTCCCTAAAGTAACCAAAATATCGTCGTCCCTGTGATATACTCATTGCTAACCCTCGCTGTCACTCCCCGTGCCACAGACAAAAGGACAGTGGCACCTCAGCCTATATCACAAAGCTAAATATTACCATCTTGTAAACCTTCCCCTTCACTTTTGCTGGCATCCTCCTGTCATAAATCACTCCTGACATTCTTCCCTAACCTGCCTTAATCTCTTTATCACCAGTCTTCTTTTTGCAGAAAAAAAATGCTTTAGAGAGTCTTTCAGAGTTTTGTAATTTCCAGGCAAGAAAAAAACCTGCTATGTCATAAATTACATATTTAACTGACAGCTATATACGGAACAAGCATGTCGTTTATTATTTAGCTGATTTGCGATGCCATATTTCAGCTGTGCTACAAAACAGCATCACGTTATGGGTGTGGGTGGAGGAAGAAAAAAAAAGAAACCTTATTCTTTCTGGCACAAAAATAAAGTGTTACTTTGGCTCCTCCTCGATAATGCAGCGCTTTGTGACTCCAGGTGGAACTGAACCAGGCAGGAGACATGCCGGGACCATGTGACCTGCATGTAAAGTCTATCCTCTCTTGCTTCCCGGGAGCGTGTCGTGCAAGGGGTCTGTTCTCCGCGGTTTAAGGGCTGTCCATGTGACACATGATGCCAAGTGGTCACACGTCAAGCTGATTGCACATCGGATGCGTGAAAAACTGCAGGAAGAGTGAGAAAATGACAAAGGTGTGTCGCGCTCTCCCCTGCAGCCCTGACACCAGCACTTTGGGCTTGTCCTTCTGCTGAACCAAACCATTTCAGACAAATTGGCGGGGGGATATCGATTGTACATTCCGGATGCTTTGGTATCCTGTCGTCAACAGAGTCCAGACAGAGGGATTTAGAGAGGCCTGAGTTTGAAATGTGTTGGATTTGTAACTCACAGCAAGCCTCCTGCTTTACTATCCTTGACTTATTTTATTTCACAGGTCTGTAAGCCACTTCACAGTTAGACTAACTTCTCTCTGAAGCCATTCAAAGCGGCTGACCTGCACCTGTCGGAGGAACAGTTTTATTTTTTACATTTTTTTCTGTTTCGCCAGCTCACATATATGCACACCCCATTGTTTATCATTTCTCAATGTCATTTTGAATGAATTTTAAACCACATCAAGTCATATCCGTCTCAAATTATAAACCTCCATAATAGGTTGGAATAGATGTTCATGGTAGTCGGGGTTTGCTTGTTAGCATCTATGTAATTGTAATATATTGGTCAATGCATCTGAATTATGTGTTCCAACCCCTGCCAAGAAAAAGATGGCTATTTTTGTATCCTTTTGTGGAGCACAATATATATTCAGTTATATTCCGAAAAAGTCTAAGAATGTTCCTTTTAACTGCTCTTTTATTCAAATTTGATCACTGATGAATTGCTATATTGACGTATTTATTTAATATAATAGGCTATTTTGAAGGTGAATTCAAAAGCAACTACAGGAGAAGCAAGATTACAATGAATAACAACTCTATTATGTCCCTTGTCCTCTATCTCCCGTTTCCCTTCCTCTCTCTAATCTCATTTCTCAGGGGACCGGAGCAAGGAGGAAGGAAGTTTTCCCGTGGTATCACACAAGAGACTGCTCTTCCACAGGAGGAAAAATGAAGCGAATAAATAAAGAGAAAATCGAATTCCTTCAGCCGTTGCAGGAGTGCCAGCCAATGAATCAGCAGAATAAATTCTCTCCAGAGATAAACAAACATGATATTTCAGCCGGGAGCCATAGGACGGAAGGGCCTCTGTCGCTCTCGTAAAGTTCAGAGCGCTTCGGACCGTAAAAGAAGCCGCCTTCTCAATCAGGGAAGCCTCTGGCACGAAGGCCTTTTACAACTAAAGCTGTGTAATGAAAACCCACGGAAAACCTCACACGCATGCCCTCGACAAGGACTTTAACGCCGCAGATATACGGCCTCATATGGAAAACCATTAAAGTGGGATTCTGAAGCACAAGTGTCTCCCAACACACTGTCAACACACTAAGTGCTTGTAGTCTTGATTTACACATCTGCGAGCTGCACCGTGTCCTGCGTGCTGTACTAATAAAAAAATGCAGCTGTATCCTGATAGAAAACATGCCTTCAACTACGAAGCTTTTACTGGCTTGATTTCCAGTTTTCCTTCACTCGTATTTGCAAACACCTAGCGGTGATTTTAATGTCTACACTTCGGTGATGGAACCCGCACATCACTGTGAATAGCGAGACGTTCGTGGTTTTTCTGTTGTCTTGTGGTAATGATAACAAGACAGAGTCAACATTTATGCTGTTGATTTAAAGGTCAACGTCTTGTGCGTGTTCACTTGGCTTTTTTGCACCTTAGGGCGAAAAAAAAAGAGAGCCACTCATGTGAAGTGAGACTTGAAAAGGAGAAGGCTGGAGGCTGTGTAGAGTGAGCATATAAGGGGGGAAACAAACATGTCAGCATCTACACTAGACTGACAATTTTGTACGTTTAGCAAAAGAGAGCTGTATCAGATTTCTTGGCTGAGGGTTCGTCTCTGCCTAATTTATTGGATTGCTTCCAAACAGACAACGAAACTCTTGCCTTGACAGGTTAAATGGCTCCCGCAACTTAGAGACACATTACTTTGGCACGGAAGGGGTATGTTGGGAAAGCATGGCAAACTGCAAAGCTGCTCCTTTCGTCAAGGAAACAACACATAATTGGTCTTGGCACTTGAACTGTTAGCACTGTATAACACTTGTATGAGGATGTCAGCTATCTTTGTAGATAAATGGATTCCTGTGGAAATAAAAAGGGCACACAGCACACGTTTTGCTTTCTTTCTGTGTGATTACTATCATGACATTTTTAAGCATGTATTTTAGCAGGAAAAATGGGCATTTAAGCACATCCTGGGTTATTAAACATATCACTCCCTGGATTGTTGATTGTTTTTTCCTGTGCATTTCCCAACCCACGTTGTCCACCCAACGCCTATGGGGCTATCATACCCAAATTATTAGATGTAGAAAACAATACAGACATAACAATGAATATTCACTGAGCAGAGACAACTTTATCTCAAATACAAGTAATATGGGCCAGCAATTGTGGTTAATATCTGCCACTTAACTCTGCTGGATTGCATTTATCAACTGTATTTCTAGCCTTTCTGGGCTGACACATTTCAGAGTGGCCCTTTTGTTGCCACTGTCTGCAACCCAGACTGATGAGGACAGTTTTAATAGCAATTCTCTCTCATATACAGAGATGCAGTTGTGACTGAGAGACACGCAAAAGCGCCACAGAGTTGAGATGCTGTAGCCGATTCGGTGATTTAGACAGGAAGGGCACTAGCTTCTTAAATCTTTTTCACAATGACGCCAACAAACACACTGACCACAGTGATATCCCAGATTGAATCTATCCAGTGTGAAAAGCTTTTTTTGTAAGCATCTCTTTTTTGTGATTGTAGTCCACCATGATTTCGTTTTCTTATACCCTACCTACCTTATTTTCTCATCCATCTGCAGCATTCTCTGCAGAAACATTCTCTCACTGTTTCTGCCATTCTTTGGAAAATAGGACAGTGACAAAAGAGTGACAGCAGGAGCCCAGACTTGATTTTTCATATGGCTCTTACCAGTATCAACTTCCTCATGACGAGCTGTCGTCCCAACTTGCACAGTGTAAAAAGTTACCACATGTAGTGTTGTGTTCAGGTACCCTGTCATATCCCAAATCCTTTGTTTGTTTTCTTTTAGTCTTGTATTTTTTTCTCTGTTTTTTTTTTTTTTTTTTTCCAGTGGCTACTCTGAAGCATGTTTCAAGCATGTGTGATGCCTGAAACGTGTGTGCGCCTATGGGCATGTGAGCATTTCTCATAAGGATGCAAGTTCTTTTGAATTAACGCATTCTTCACAGAAAATAAGTCAAGGCACTAAAAAAAATTAATGGAACCTTGTTTCCTTCACTGAGATGCTTATTTAACTGGTTCCACAGACCCGAAACATCGCACAAGGGTTAAAGCCCAAAATATGAGGGCTGCATCCCACCTCAGCATCTCCCTCAAAATCGATAACAACCACCGACATCGTGAATGACTGAGCTATCATCCTTCACTATTTATAGCGTGTGATGCTCTGTGAACCGTGAAATTAATAAATAGCATGCTCAGTAATTGCCTGGAAACCAAGCGCTGTGGCAAAGTGAGGTATAAAATCGGAGGCATCAGATGGGGTTCCTAATAAGTTGTCACATTATTGTCAATGACCTTCAAGCAATTAAAACAGTGGAGTAAAAGAGAGAGACAGGGGGTGGGGTGGAATGGAGGAGGGGTTAAGAATGGTCGAATTGATGGGAGTGCAGGAGGACTCTATTAGGACGGGAGGATCTTCATTAAAAGGTACTGACTAAGAGAGGGTTAGTGCTCAGGAGAGCTGCGAGTTTGCCAGTGGCCCAGTTTAAGCAATCTTTTGCCTAATCTATTGGTGATGACATCGAGTGCCTTATAAAATCAAGATCTCCATGTTACCAAGCATCAGGGGCAACGAGGTGGAAAGCAGGTTGCTTGATGAGCACTCCTCCTGACTCGTGGTTCAACTTATGTTTCTTTTTCTTCAAAGAGCATTGGTAGAGCTGCAAGACTGCACATGTGCACATAGAATGCAGGCTTTTGTGCAGAAGACACTACTGTTACCACTTTTAAAGGGCCAAGGAGCCAAATAAACATACAATACATATATTATTACACCAATAAATACCATTAGGTCACACTTACCCCAAAACATTTACATATGCTATCTGTGTGTTTGCACACTAGAGCACTTAAAATAGATTTTAAGTGAGTGTCTGTGCAGGGTTGCATATGATATCACACTTGCTTGTTTCTTAATAATGCAGTGTTTAAAAAAGTGGGAATAACATAAATGGTTTGCAAACCTTTTTTAATGAAATAATAATGGTCCAACAAATAGTACAACAGCAACTTAGCAAATGTTGAAACTTAGTGTATTAGTTCTTAAACAATAAATAGACATGTACAGTTTTATAGTAGTAATCAGTACATTGACCAAAAATGTTAGTCAGCGAACACAATTTTGTTCATGTACTCCAAAAAATACAATTTAAAAAATAAATAAAACAGCCTTCTCTGCACCCAAGCACATTTAAGATGCACTGAGGTGAAGTGGAAAACTTCTGAGTGGTTTATGTACACATACAGTCAAGAGCTATTTTATTAGGTGCACCTTGCTGGTATTGGTTTTGACCCCCTTCTTTCTTCAGAACTGTCTTAATTCCTTTTGGCACAGACTCCAGAGGTGCTGGAAGCATTCCTCAGAGAAGATAGTATCACACAGTTGCTGAAGATTTGCTGACTGCACATCCACGACATGAATCTCCTCTTCCACCGCATCACAAAGGTGCTCTGTTGGCTTGAGATCTGATGAACGTTGATGCCTTCTGAGTACAGTGATTTGTGATCCATGCATGGTGCATTATCCTGCCGGGTGCATCCATCTGAAGATGGTTACACTGTGGTCATAAAGGGATCCACATGGTCAGCAACAATGCTCAGGTACACCATTACACTATCACCTGCAGCCTGAACAATACAGCCTGATACAAAGCCGGATGGATCCATGCTTTTATGTTTAATTTTGTCCCTGCCATACAAATGTCACAGCTGACATTACAACTCACTCAAACTAGGCAATTTTTTCCAATCGTCTATTGTCCAATTTTGGTGAGCGCATGCAAATTGTAGCCACAGGTCCCTGTTCTTAGCTTACAAAAGTAACACTAGGTGTGGTCTTCTGCTGTTGTAGCCCATCTGTGTATTCAGAGGTGCTCTTCTGTATATCTCTGGTGATGTTACTTCCTGTCAAGCTCAAAAGCAGTCTTGTTTTCCTCTGACCTCTGACATCAATGATCCCTTTTTTGCACAGAAAACTACTTTCTATTTCTCTTTATAAACTCTAGGGAATGTTATTTGGGAAAATCCCAGCAGATAAGCAGTTTCTGAAACAGAGCGGGGTGTCTGGCACCAACAATTATGTCACATCGAAGTCACTGAAATCACTTTTCTTCACCATTCCGATGCTCGCTTTGAACTCGAGCTATGTCAACATGCCTAAATGCACTGGGTTGCTGCCATGTGACTCGATACTGGCGAGCAGTTGAACAGGTGTACTAAATACACCTGTTATGTCTGTGTGTGTGTCTTTCAGCATGAATGGAGTCACAGATGTTTGGCACAACACATCGTGTTATCCAGATTAGTGTCTGCTACAGGGAATTTAGTGTCTTCCTTTCCTCAGTAAGACAATGAAATAAGTGTTCAGGGAGTAACCTGACCACACCTGTCGTCCATTAAAGTATTTGGTACATGATGAGTATTTGGTGCAAAACAATACATCAAAAATGCATCTTGCTGTTTAGCATTTGAAATCCTATGTAAATAGGACAACCATTCACTTCACAGTGTTGTTTAAAGAAAATGCGATGCAACAGAGTGCTAAAGATGTTTATTTCAGCATTTATGAATTGTGTTGTAGGTGCCAAATTCAATTTGAGTACATGTACACGTAGAACAGCAGAAGTATTAGTCAATAGTGGCTTTCATGACACAGCAATCAGCAGTTTGTAAGCAAATTAGGTATTAAATAACATAATTAAATGACGGTGTAAAAACTGTAGCACAGAGACCAAAAATATACTTGGGATACACCAGCAGGTTCCACTCACTGTTGTCACATTACTTTTGTTTTTAACAGAATCTGTCAGAATGGATGTAAAAAAAAAAACTAAAAAAAACCTATGTAAATACATAATGCACATAAGTAAATATAGCATCTGTAGCGCTTGTATAGTAACTGAGAACATGGGAGAGAGAAAAATCTTTAGTTGATTTTTAGTCAGGAATGAGCAAGGAACCTCTCACTCATTAATTAGTCAACCTCTCTACCTGTGGGCCAGCCTGCCACACTCCACTGTGATTGATGGAACAAGAACAAAGGGAAGGGACCACGATTACTGATGAGAATTATAAATACGTTTCAATTAATAAAAATCCCCATTGGTACTTGTCTTACAAGGTCTGCAGGTAGCGTAGGTGTAAAAGTGGTGAACACTGTGATTTTTTTTGTGAAACAGTGAGATTGCAGGGGTGATACAGGAATAGAACAAGCGCGGTCTCCACTGGTATTCTAGATGAATGAACAGAGAAATAGGGAAGATGAGGGGGGGGAGAAAAGAGGACAAAACAAAGTGAGTGAGGGTAGGTGGAGAGAGAAAGAAAGGCGAGGGTGGATATCGCCCAGTGCTCTTTAATAACCAGGGCAGCGGAGGTTCAGGAACCAGACATGAGCAGCCCAGTGGACACTAGAAGAAGGGCAATGGGGTCACACGGCACAGAGGGGGAAGAGATACTGCATCACGCCCACGGGAGATTGATGTGTTTCCCAGCAATCTACAAGCCCATAAAAAAGGGCACTGTCTGCGGGCAAGCTTAAAAACCAACCAGGGAATTGGTGTACAAAAGTTCATCTGGCACTGTCATAACACTGCAGCATGACAACATAACCTAATAACTTCACTAGCTTTGCAGGTATCGTGGCTACTTTCCCTGAAGTACAAAGAGGGGGAGTTGTTTATTTGATCTGCATTGGATGTACAGATGTGCACTTAAAAAAGTCTGAATTTCCTTCACCTCGATGCTGCCTGGAATCACATTAGTACTCATACTGAGTTATACAAATTCTTTACACGCTCTGCCCATTAGTGTGAGCAGGAACTGTTTAACCATATATTGGTTTGAGCACATAGGAATTTCCTGCTCAACCACTGGACACAGATTTGTTCTTGCGAAGTCACTGGCTAACTTAACAAACTATATCCTTGGCTCATTTCATGCTTGAATACTCAAGCCTTTACTTACATCCCTTTATATCCACCAAATGTCTCAAAGTTATTTTATTTTATTTACAAGTCATGTACTCCAAAGGAATTTCACTACTTTACCAAATCTGTCTACTAAGTAAATAAGAATCTCAATTTTCCCAGGCATTATAAGGACAAATAACACTACTTTGTTAAAGTAAAAGTCATGGATATTAAATGAAATTACATCTTTTTCGCACTCTTAACTTGTGAGAAAGGCCCTCAACACTGGAAAAACCTTGCAACTGCATTGAGGCTAACCTAGCCACTGCAAACTACAACCTTATTACCACCACATTTCAAGACTACAAAGAGTGAGTATTTCATACTCAAAAGACTCAATCTTCAAAGAGCTCCAGCTGATTCTTTGACACCTACCTGTGTTTGTAATGTTGCAAAACCCAAGGTAATTTCCTGTAATTCCAAGCAACATTTGCAAACGACACCCCGAGTACATACTATAACCTCCACAAGGACGCCACATTAGCATAAACATACCACATTAGGGCAATGAGCACATTACGCAATGGGCTCTTGTTATAATTCAAACAGCGGAAAATGCCCCTATTGGGTTTTAAAGGCCAGTATCTCCCACCAGGTCTCTGTGTCTTCTTCTTACAAAGCCACAGTATTGTCTTTTTAGTTGCATTGCAAGATCAAAGAGTATTTTGAACTGTGGCACCTTCTTTCAGAGCACCGAGGACGGTTGCATGAGCATCTTCAAAGGACAAGTTTTATTAATCACGACAGTGACTATGTCAACACGGCAAGGAGGTGAAAGGAATACATTTAGAGCTTAACACTGATGAGGGAAACATAGCCGTCTAAGCTTTGATTATGCAATGTTCACAGGAAAATATGTAACCCCCCCCCCCCCAAAAAAAAAAGGTTATAAGCCCAACACGACTGAAAATAAATTGGAAACATTTGATTATATGTATTCAGCATCTGCTCAGCTCATTGTGTTCGTGTGAAGAGGTTTTATTCTCACAGTGAAGTATTGATCATTTTAAACCTGCACCTGTCTTCACTCAAACAGAGTGCTCTTCAACCCATTCTGTGCTGCAGTAGTTATTCCCATGATGCTTTTTTCATGCTCCAAACGCTGTGTCAACCTGGGCAAGAGCTGCAGGGAATCTTTGAGTCAACACTGCCTCTTGTGGACTAAGACTGTAAATCCAGAGACACTGTAAACACCTGCAGTACAGTCCAGAGCAGATGCTGCAGTGAGAAACTGTTCATTATCCATATCTCCTGAAACCTCGTGGATGCCCATATTGAGCTGCTCTCATAGAGGAGAGTTCAACTCTTATCCGGGTAATGTGGTTAATCAATTAGAAGTCCTCGTCCCCTGAGGGTATTCACATTAACTTGAGTATAGGTTTTCACTTAGAGTGGATCAGTGATCTCTGCAGTGGCTTCCCCCTCCAGACTTCTTTCATTATCTAAAATGAGAGCATATTGAAGGGGGGCACAAAGGTGGAGCAGGCTGGGGGAGTGGTGGAGAGATTTGTGAGAGCAGGTCACATTTACGTTTCATGCCACACCTCGGCTGAGACGTCTCGTATATCCATCAAATGATATTATCCATCACCATCAGCCCTCCGCTGATAAAGAGAAATGACATGAGCTGCATTAAGAGAACATTTTTTTTTAAAAGTGACTCAGACAACTACAGTGTTCAGTCAGTGTCAAAAAGAAAGAAAATCATTGCAGCTCCTCGCTCCTCACCCACTGCAGTCTCGGTTTAGAGGAATCTATTCAAAACCTCACATAATTCCCTGCATTCAATCTCATCCATACAAATCTGTTCATTCTTTCTAGCACAATATTCTATTCAGTGTTTTCTCTGTTCAATCTCTGTGCCTGGCCTCACTCTCTGTCTCTGGTCTGTTGCAGTCATCTTTAACAGGACCCTCCTCCTGTTCTCTGACAGCCATACTTTGTCCTCAGTTGATTCTGCAGTCTCGCAGTAGTTGATAAAAAGGACTTGAAATAAGTAAAGCACAACGATGGCATAACAAGTTTGGGAAAAACTCATAAAACATGTTTCATTGCAGGTAAATGTAACTACTGTTGAAGTCGGTGAGGAGAAAATAATTTTTCTTCAAAATAAATTAATCTGTAATTCTATATATAATTTGCTGTTGGTAATGCTTCTGTATATATCAGTATAATCTGTGAATTTCGTTTTGCACCTCTTTGCATAAGTATAGTTTTATCAAAATGATACACTTCCTTCTATGAATTTGCTTAGTGCGAAAATGAAAAGATGCCTCCATCTGGAGATTTTTAATGAGGACGGTTCATTTTTTTTTTCCTAATGCACAGCTGCAGGAACTGCTTATGTCACCGTGACACACACATTCACTGCCCAATTCTGTGGCACTTAATCGAATGGTTACAGATTTGTTCTTGTAATATATGTTTAAGTCAATACTTGGGCAAATCAGTAACTTTAATTCTTTTGTCAACTGGATTTCTTTTTCGACTAAATACCTAATTTTCTTAGTTCACATATATTTACTACATTATTAGGAAATATAAAAACTAATTTTCCTCCTATTTTTTAATTAAGTGTGCTCATTGTACAGTTATGGCTTATGCAAGTTTTAAGTAAAGATATTTAAAGAAGGTAATTTTGAGAAATGTTTTTTGGCTGGTATTTATGTGGAAATATTCATTCTCATGTTTCTACACACAATATACATCACCGAACCAAGTTAGCTTAGTGCAGAGACAACAAATATAGAAACAAATATGTTTAAAGAAGTAACATAGCAGCATGAAAAAGTAATTAATTAATACTTTGCATTTCTTTTGTAATCTGTACAAAAGAAGATTATAAAAACAGCAACAGACCATTAGCAGTTCTAGGCTATCTTTAAGTTCTAAGCTAAGTTTACCCTCTTGCTAACTTAGCTTAGCACTTCTTGCTAACGTAGCTTAGCAGATCTTGCTAACAGAAAATTCACTCACTTTTCATGGAACCAAATTTTTCCATTAAATGTCACTGGTTAATTTAAGATGTGTGATGGTCAAAAAAGAATTGACTACAAACTCGCTCTCTGTGCAATCACTTTATCTTCCTCTCCGTCATTTACAATATATAGGGTTTTCAAAGTTAAAATGGATCTGGGATGGCAAGAACATACATAAAGATCCCTATCTAACCACGGATATAGTTGTTGGAAAATCAGATTTTGTGTATTTGTAAAAGTGATAAAACAATAGAGGATAAAAACCTGCCCTACTGATCACTTGCCTTTCCACTGACTGACTCTCATCTGTCCTCCAGCCTCTATCTTCAGATCCCCTTTCCATCACTGACTCGCCGAAACAGTCTGTTCCCCTTCCAGTACTCCATCACAGCAGCACGGAGCCCTGGAGATGTCTCCCTGGTAGCGAGTGATGTAGTGGGCTATGCTAACAGACCCTCTCGGCCACTATTATTAACCAAGCACAGCCCTCATTTCTCAAAGCCTGCAGAAACACATGCACAGAACTACAAATAGACAAGAAGTCCAGAAAAAGATGAAAAAGACACACCTACAAAAACCCACACAGACACTTCACTCAATTCTTCACCGTGGATAAGCAGACATTGCATGTTTTCGTTTGTTAAAATTAATGTTGCAACAACTGCATTTGATTAAACTTTAATTTGGTAGTTGAATTAATGAATTGGCAGCGGTGCATTACAGTGATGACAAGACTATTTTTCTGTGCCCCACAACTGCAGTAGCCAATGATAAAAGCAGTATTATTACCACAGTATGCAATATTCAAACAAGAGATTTGTCATCTAATGAAGAGAATTACATTTCAGACTGCATGTATAATTCATTGCCATCAACCTTAATCCAGTACTCAGCGCTGCAGACTGCAAATGAAGAACAGAAACACACAAGTGCTTTATCTGAATCAATAAACTACTGTAGATTTAAATGTGGATAAATGAGGTAAAATTGGAGGCATTTGTAAGGATAAAACAAGTTCACCCAAACAAGCCTAACTCATACAGGTAGGTGAGTATCCACGCTTGTTTGCACACAGTTCGCTTTTTGCTACGCTTTCTCCTGTGGTGCATGACTGAAAATCTGTTTTATGTTTTTGTTGATGTGTTGCTGAGTGTGTTTTTTCTTGCTTGACTGGACTAGTATTCCTTCATTAGTCTTTCCCTATCAGCAGAACTGCCATTCCTGTATGTGAGTGAAAAAGCCTTCGCCTTCCAGTGGTGTGTATCGAATTCCTTTACCCCCTAGTACAGCTAGTGCTGCTAGCTAGGAAACAGAGTAAATATAACTGCTCCCTCTCTAGCCCACCAAGGCATTGATTTATACATAGCCTACTGCAGCTGGGAGCTACAAATCTGAGGGGAAGTCAGCTTATTCATAGAACAAAAATATAGTTGTTTCGTACACACATCTCAGAGGATTTGATTCGGTATAGATGAGGCTTGTCAGAGCAGTGTGTTAGTGGGCACCAACCAGACACAAATGTACTGTAAGTTTGCAAAACAATCCCTGTTTATGACATTCTCCCAGAATATATATCTATGTGTGTGTGTGGGTTTCTGTACTTTACCTTTAGAGTCTTGTCAGGGGAAGGGTTAAGCTCTGTAAATTTGTCTACATTCACATTTTACCCTTTTAAAAATGCTGATTCCCCATATAGGTAATGCACTTGTCTGTGTGTGTCGCAGTAATTCAGCACACAGCGGGAAGCAACCTTCTTACTCAGGGAGCAATTAAGAAAAGAGAGGGATGGAAGAAGGGATGGGGGGCGGGTGTTGACTGCAGACGTGTATCTTTCACCACAGTAACGTTTAAATAAGATAGCGAAAAACGCGAGTGTTCGGAAAATGTAAAGAAAGAGAGCAAACAGATTGGAGAAAAAGAACTGGCAGATGAGAAAGATCGAAACAGACAAGAGACGTGGACGGAGGGGGAAAGGAGACGGCGAAAGAATAAAAGGCCCAGGTCGGGAATATGTTCCTCTGTTGTGAGAGGAACCTTGTTGAGTGAGCCAGTGGCTTCGATGTCTGGCACAGCATCAGTCCATGTGATCAGACAACCGGCATCTGGCTCATCACCCAGTCACTTTGTTCCCTCTCTGACAGCCTCAAGGCTTGACTGCCTGACTGACTGTTGAGGAGATAGAGCGAGAGAGAACGAGAAAGAAAGGGCGGCAACTTCCTGTGCTCTCTTTTTCTCGCCGAAGAGGAAATTAGCAATGTGAGCCAATTAAAACTAATGCAAAACACAGACTAAAATTAGCTTTTCCCGGGGGTCAGTCAGAGAAAAGTCAATGGTTCAAACGATCAGTTCGCTTTCCCTGTCAGGCATTTACACAAAAACACACAGACACGAACGTGCACGCACACAGCTGCAAGATGTATAATGGCTGTCCTGTCTGCTGCCCCATAGGCCACGATCCCATTGCCCAGATAGAATTCCTAATTGATGTGACAAAGTGCCTGGGAGTGTCCCGTTTCTCCAGAGTGGTTTTCTAAAATGCTGCTCTGACCTTCCCCCCCCCCCCCCCCCGTCTCTCTCTGTCCTTTTGTATGCTATTCCTTTCACAACCAAGTGTGGTTTAAACGGGGGGTAAAAACAGTCTCTTGACATCCGGCGGTCGGATATTGTTATGATCGCAGAATATTGACCGAGGGACATCGTGGAGCAGAAATGAGAGGACAAATCAAACATCAAAAAGCTCAGCTATAAAGCGATGGTCTTTGCAGAAAATGAAAAGCATCGCAGCGCGTCAGCTTTCATCTTGTAAGATAATAGCCTAGTCATCGCTGTTAAGCAGACATGGCTTTAGAGTGCAAAAGGAGATGGGTTTGCCTGTGGAAGCTTTTAGGAACTGTCACTCCGAGAAACATGACAGCATCGCTAAAAATAATGCCTGCTTATAAACTCAATGTCAGTGGCTCGGGGCGTGTTAGGTGTCTACTTAAGAGACCGCGGTGTAGAAAAACAACATTTGAGGATGCTCGCGCACGCCCGTGCACGCAGACGCTATCAATCTCCGTGTTACATTTCACTGTCAACGGGCAACAAACGCAGAATGACACAAGCCGACCCATTCTTTGTTTTCTTGTATCTAGATGGATGTTCTTGTTGTGTTTTGTTTCCCATTAATTAAGTGTGGGGGTGTTGGTGTCAGTCACTATTAATTTGGAAGTGGTGATGCGCCCGGCTTTGTTTGTCAGTCTTCTTTTATTACACCGCACTATTGTCACTGAAAATCATGATTAATTTGTTGAATTTAATGATGTATAATTTGGCAACTCCATTTTTTTTTAATAGCTGTCAACTTGACAGCTCCGAGGAGATGCATTCGGAGGTTGGCTTTAGAGGGAGGCTGCCTTTGGGTTTGCTAATTGTGATTTTCTTGTTGAAAACGTGTTTCAATCTTTCAATTACTGTAAATGAACGACTGAAACATATTAGCAGAATTTTCAGTTTATCAGGATTTTTGGTTGAATTTTTGCCTGAGCAGGGGTGTGTGTGGCATGTGTGCGTGTGTTTAGGAGCAAAAACCAGCAGATAACTGCTTCTAGTGCACAAATGAATGAACTTGACACAAAATGTGCATCGCGCAGCAAATGGAAATGTAACAGAGCTCATGATCTGTCTGGAAATGCTGCTGTGTGTGAGCATGATCTTTAACTTTCCTTGTGACCTTTACTGCATGAAATGGTAACTCTGTATTGTCGACATCGCGAGGCAAAGAGCTGTTCAGTGACCTGTGCAATGAGATCAATTCAGTTGTCAAAGAGATACTCCAGGCTTCTATCAAAAAACTTGCAATTGTCCATCTACGATGTGCGTGTTCATGTTTGCAAATTCAGGCTTGTGTTTCTGTAAATGTATGCTGTATGTGCGTGTGTGTAGCGTGTGGCCCTTCCACCATGTGTAGGAATTTAAATCTGTTTACCCCTCCCGCCTCAAAAAGTCTTGATATGGGCTATTTACATTCTGAAATGAGAAACAGATTCAGATTCAGGGGCAGTTTCTAAGCCCCATTATTTCCCGTCACTTTCAAATCAAAATCAATTTCCCCAGCCCCCGTTGTTCTCCTCTTGGGCTAGAATATTTTCTCTTCAAGTGTGTCTGATGAAAGGTTTTCTGTGCACAGCCCTGCAGAGCCAGTGTGCTCTTTGTATGTGCACGCATGTGTCAGTGGGACACATGGCGAATGTGAGATGGACGAGCGTTCGACGCTGACCTAAGCTGCCCCTGCACTGCTCTGTTTGTTTAGAACAGTGCTTCATCCTAAAGGCAGATAACATCACACACACACAAACATACACAGAGAAACGGGCAAGCGAGTGCAGTAGCCCAGGAGTGCCTCACTGTTGTAGTGCATGCTTGCTAGTAATGTGTGTTGTCTGAAGAGCTGTTTGTTCTCCTCCCCGTGCTTGATCAGGTTGGATGAAATCTCTGCCTCCCTGCCGATGGCAGCGACACAGTAGCCGAGCGGGGATACTGATCTGTCAGCGCACCATACAGACAGCACTTAAGAGACTCAGGGTAATGGCTGTTCGTGGGCCCTGTTAAAAACCCTCCCCTGTTGCTGAGGCTTAGTGTCACTTAGGAGGAGGGTGTGAAAGATGCAGCACAAACTGCAGGGACTTGCTAACTAGATGCCTGCCATCTGCAAAGACACGCTCCTGTCCTGAGAAATAGTGAGATTTCAATGACTATTTAAATATCCAGCAGGTAAATATTATGTCCCTACTGGCCTTTGTTTACCATTATTGACATTGGTTTTGTTTGAAAATGTAAATGCGATTACAAAAACTTCATATAGGAGTTACTGAATTACATGAAACCCCCCTAACAGCGTTCCCAGTTGGTCTAATCCCCACGTTTGCCCAGTCCTGAAGCTTTATTTATTTTTTTACCCCTGTGATCTACATCCACAAGTCTCTTTTTACTGTACACTGGATAACAGACAGACTTCATCCTCCTGTCAGAGCTTCAACTTTGCCTCCAGCCTTGCCCCGGCACTGTCCATACAGGATGCGATTTAGGCAGCGTCATATCTAAGAGGCACGGTGATGCTTGTGGAACATCCTGCATCTTTCTCATGGCCTCTTAGGCGAAGACATCTACAAACCAGAGCCAAAGTCATCCCCAGCTTCGTCTCGCCTCACAGAGCTCTGGATGCAGCACTTTCCAACTCAGGAGGGGTGTTGGTTTCCATAGGGTCCACTGAGATACGGGACACGGGGTTTCCTATCATTCTGCTGTTAGAGCATAGCCATCCTGCTTCTCAAGGCAATTTTTTTTTTGGCAGAGGCAAGCCCTACACCTTGTTTTCTAAACAATTTAATGTTGGCTTCACTGGCTTTACTTTGCTGCACACCAGTTTGCTGCTCAGGTTGGGTCTAGACAAAAACAGAAAAAGAGCATTGTTTTTCTCTGCTAACCCTGGGGCAGGAACGTTTTCATGGCTGTCCTGGCTCTCACCACTGCTTCACTGGTGCCACTGTCCAGAACTGTGTTGTATAAATGATGTAGTGATTCCATGTCTCAAATCAGGCAGGAGCTGCTTAGATGATCCCATCTAATTCTTTGTTTTTGTCAAAGTTTTTCTTCAGTTTAGTGTTAACATACATGGCCTGATCTGGTGAATGACAATGATACGTCTCCTTTTTCCCTGAATTATTTTGCTTTGCACTTATGTGTTGTGTTCTTGTGTGTTTTTCACTTCTTCTACAAACTGTAACCAAACTGTCTGTTAGTATAGATATAAACTTGAAGCTCTGGCCCTCACCTGCTCCTTGGTTAACAGCTGAAAACACTGTATTACTGGGATAGGAACTCACATCTCACACGTGCACACACACACGCACACAATCATATTATGTTATATTCCTAAATTCACAGAATTTGCAGCAGCAATGATAAAACGCACATGAGAACAACAAGCCATCATTAAATACTTTGTAGCAAATATGTGCACAGGTATATGAGATTGTCTGACGACTTGTAACTTTTTATGGCAATTCTAAGATTTCCATTCGGCAAACTAATAGTACTTGGTTAAGGTCAGGGGAAGATCTGCCAAGCAAGTGTCACTGACTGCGGCCAGGAAACACTGACTCCTGGCAGAAGGCATCCAAACACAACAGCCTCTAATGTTATAACCAGAGTCTTGGCACACGCAACCCATCTCTCCATTTTCCTCCCTAAGAGGTTGCATTGTACCGTTAAATGTCACACTCCTTCCACCTTCAGAGAAAATCATGATTTGCATTACCACAAGAGGGTGCATGTCAGAAAACTGTAAATGTGGGTCAAGTGACTCAGCTGTGTAACAAACCACACACGCTGTAGGCTTTCTGATAAGGGCAGCCTCTGTTTGACCAGATTTAATTGACTGCTGTGTCTTTCTGGCAAAAAAGAAAGCAGTCATCAGGGTCGGTTTCTGATTCCTGGCCTATAAAATGTTTATTCAAACCAGTTCTAGTTCATATGAGAATACAGAAAGAAAGTGGAAACCTTGAGATTGTTCTGTTAAAATAATGATTTCTTTTTTTCCTATATTTACATTTTGTTCATTTTTAACTTATATTAAATAATGAATTGGGGTTATTCAGAACTCTGCTGCTCGAGTCCTCACTAAGACCAAAAAAGTGGACCACATCAGTCCAGCTCTAAGGTCTTTACACTGGCTGCCTGTCCGTCAGAGGATAGACTTTAAAGTTCTGATGCTGGCCTATAAAGCTCTGAATGGTTTAGGACCAAAATACATCAGTGACCTCCTGACCCAGTATGAACCTTCCAGATCCCTCAGGTCATCTGGATCCGGTCTTTTATCAGTTCCCAGAGTCAGAACCAGACACGGAGAAGCTGCATTCAGCTTTTATGCTCCTTATATCTGGAACAAACTCCCAGAAAGCCTCAGATCAGCTGAAACACTCAGTTTATTTAAATCCAGGTTGAAGACTCACCTATTCTCAGCTGCATTTGAATAAAGCACCAAATCCACACTTTTAAGCTTAAATTTCAAAACTTACACTAACTACTGATCTTATCTATTTCTGATTTTATCTGTTTTGATTTTATATACTGTTTTGTTTGTTTGTTAAGCTTAAATTTCAAAACTTACATTAACTACTGATTTTATCTACTGTTCTGATTTTATCTGTTTTGATTTTATATACTGTTTTGTTTGTTTGTTTGTTTGTTTGTTTGTTAAGTGGGTTTAGAGCTCTGGGTAGCTCCCCAACTGGGTCTAGACTGGGTCTAGAGAGTATTTTAAATTCAGGGAATTTAAAATAGAAAGTAGCTTGTCCACAGAAGGACTGGTAGCTCCCCTTACGATAAGGGTTCAGATCGCGCGAACAGGTGTGAAATGTGTGTGTTCAGTTTGTTTGTTTGTTTGCTTGTTTTAATCAATTTTAAATCATGCTTTTTATTTGTTTTTGTTTCTAATGTCTCTGTAAAGCACTTTGAATCACCTTGTTGTTGAATTGTGCTATACAAATAAATTTGCCTTGCCTTGCCTTGCCTTATGGCCTTGTGTATCCACAGGTCTCACATTATGTGATATGATAAGACAGTCGTGTAACCTGATGTGAAAATCTAGGATGCACAATAGTTTCAATGATAGAGTATAAAGTAATATGTGCATGAAAATGCGAAGCAAAAACCAGCATATACACAAAACTGCTGAATTTACGAAACGTGCACACCAGCCTATTGTGTCCAATCAGTAAAATCAGAATCTAACTAACAGGCCAGCGTCCTCTGCATATAATTTGCATACTGACCTGCTCATATTTATATGTAAGGAAATTAATTTGCCTCCAGGTGAAGCTGAGAAAGTGGTGACGATGTTGCCAGAGCGAAATTTGAATTTGAGTTTTCAGCAGAGAGGCAAAGGCTTAAGAATAAACATGTTTGGACATCAGCGCTGATCTGAAAAAAGACTTATAGACTACAAGAAAAAGAATCTGTGAGCCCAGCAGTGTTGGTCAAGTTACTTGAAAAAAGTAATCAGTAACTAATTACTGATTACTTCCCCCCAAAAGTAATCCTGTTACTTTACTGATTACTTATTTTCAAAAGTAATTAATTACTTAGTCACTTAGTTACTTTTTAAAGACACGATTTACAACCTGAATAGGTGATAAATCTTTCAGCCCAATTCTACTTTTTCTGCATAATCCATCATACAAAATGTAATCAAATGGAAAAGTCTCTTTTTAAAACTTGTTTTATTAGTTTTGATCTTTTAACTTCAAGCAAAGATTTAATTATATGCAACATTCTCTGACTGGAAGAAATTTGTTTAATATTTAAACCTATTTTCTGCACATTCCAGTACATAAAATAAAATATTCTTTTGTGTTTACGCTCACTCTTTCAAATAGATGCAAGTAAAACGTGGCAGAAAATAAATAAAGTGAAAGACTCAGCGGTCCTGTTGCTCTATTTTCACCTGTAAAGCAGGAGTTGCGTAGGCGGAGGTTTACCCTGGTGCAGGTGTGCCGCAGCAGTCAGTTGAAGAATCCGCAAGTTTCTCTGTGAATTTCCCATTACGTCGTAGCGCTCTCGGTGCTTGCTCGGAAGTTTAGGGGTTTTCTTCCCACGCATAACGGACGCTAATGTTTTTGTCACTTTTTATGGAATCAAACTCAAAGTAAGGTCAGTACTTCCACGCTTTAAACGCTGCACGCTCATACTCTCTCCCGCACTCGATATATTATCCATTGTTGATCTGCACACAGCTGTTGTCACGAACGTCGCACTCGCTTACGTCACTGTCATGAGACATTCTCGCAAAAAAATCACGGTTTTAGTAACGCAGTAACGCAGCGTTCCTACGGGAAAGTAACGGTAATCTAATTACCGTTTTTGCAATAGTAATCCCTTACTTTATTCGTTACTTGAAAAAAGTAATCGGATTACAGTAACGTGTTACTGCCCATCTCTGGAGCCCAGGAAGACAAACTTACTGCAATGAAAAAAACAATAGACTAACCAGCATCTGTGTATAGGTGCCAATAAATTAGGCTGTAAGTACCGTAAGTAATCACATCCAGCAGTGATACAGGCCATTTTTAATTATTGGTAATTTAAGATAAGAGGAAATAACAAATCCTGGAATGTATTTAAATTGCAAGGTAAACAAAAACTATAAATAAAGTCTAAAAGGCAAAAATATTAATAATTAATGCTTATTGTTGTTAGAAGTTGTAGTAGCTGTTTTCATTTAAAAGACTAAAGTGTTCACATTTCGTAAGACAGACAGAGCCTTTTTTCTTTGTATTTACTTGAAAGAGACTTCCAAATTTGTACAGTCAAAAAGAATATTGATAAACCCCTGATTTTTGTGTGAAATGCTTGCATGCATGATTTACACACATTACTGTTAGTAATACTCTGCCATTTATTTGGCTAATACTCATTCTTCAGCCATCATGGCTTTGTTGGCATGAAATATATTAACATTGTTTGTGAAAACGTTCTAATTTTAACTTCCAGTCCCTGAAGAAGCCCACATCTTTATTCTTTGGTGACATAAACCCTGATGCACACTGTGCCACGAAGCAATTCAGCACACCGTGTTTATTTATTAGTCCATGGCTGGTATCTCATGGATTGAGTAGACACACACAAGACATGGAGCTGGCCATTATTCTGCTGCAACTCTAGGGCTTCATAACTCAATAAGAACATGGCTGTTGGTGATTTATGCCGTGGACCATGGGAGTCTGTACATAAATCATTAAGAGCTCACCTATCGCTTTCTCTTATTCATACTAGCTATTATTTATACTGCCACTGTCTGGCCCTGCGTGATCAATATCCTTAATTCTAATTACATCTCAAGCACTCACCACTCTGTTTGTTGGAACAACGCGCATTTGCGTCAAAAGTGTTAATCAGTAGGTTCAGCGTGAGGTAGAGGATGAAAATCGCCGAACGAGGCAGAGTGGCGGAGTGAGAGGGGCTGAGAGCAAATGTGATTAAGGTGGAGTGCAGAGATGAGAATGTTGGTTTTATACTCCAGCGACGAGATGATGTTGACCTGAAATACTTGAGATCAGAAGTAATCTGTCGTGTTCAGGCGAGGGTCCAGAATGGTGTAGAAGAAAGGCCACGACCAGATGAATAGAGAGGGGATCAGGCTCACCAAACAAACAAGGCTTTTATCCGGAGCCGAGCCGCCTGTTGATTCTCCCCATAGCTGGCTATCATTGCTCCCATCACCTGTTGACTCTGCTGCTCAGTGGATTTGAGACAAGGATCAGACCATGGCTGAAGTCAAAGTCTTGTGTTCATAATGCCCAGTATGCTAGCAGATACTCGGGATGCTCGGTGTGATAAGGTCTCAGCCCCTGCTGCCGAACCTGCTGTTTAACTTCACAAACAACTGCAGTGATGATAATAAGGGTTTTATAACACGCACACAGTCACACACATCTTTGTTTTTCTTTGTGGTGGTTATATGATTGGGGTCTATGATCACATCTTGTCAGCGCAGCTGACAAAGGGGAGACTGTGGCTGCGAATCTGTGTGTGTGTGTTTGTGAACTGTTTGCTTTTGATCAGAGCTCATCTAAGCAGGGATGAAAGATATAATCTTTCTGGCAGGAGACAGATAAGGGCAACATCTTGGCCCTTTTCACCCTGGCTTGACTTCAGCTACCCAAACCTTTCAGGTTATGTTGTTCACCAGTATTCGGACAAAAACATAGTTAACACGTGTACAGTCAAACATGAATTGAAGAACAATATATGCAAGTTAGAGTTCCTGCAGTTGTGTTCCTCTGCCAACCAGTGAAGTTAAACTTTAAATCCACGTCTGTCCAGACTTGTGACCTTTAACGGTTTGGATGTAAAATGTCATCGCTTTATCTTTTTATCCCATTAGACACAGGTGTGGAATTTTGCCATAGTAGGCATATGGATTTTTGAGATATGACCCCAAAATATGTATTTGCCACAGAAGTCACAGTAAAACTGATCTGTGACCTCTGAACCACCAGATTTTAATCCCTGGAAAGCCTTTCCTGAGATATAGCGTTCATGAAAATAGGGCAAACAGCTGTACACAGCTGTATTTCAGACAAATGGAAGGAAAACCCTGAACACGTGATGCAGAGCCATAATTAACTGCTCGCCTACATTCGCCTTCATCTGCTGCTTTCCCAATGAAGATTGCTCGCTTTGATAGATGTGTGTTTGTGCGCGAGCATCTGTGCCCCTGTGTACTGTTTGCTTTAGGGATGAGTAGGTGCCATAATCCAGAGCGCTGCTGTGGCAACACGGAGACAGAGGCGGATTGACGCTAATCCCATGAGAAATAAGAAGAGGTGAAACTAAAAGGTCGCCTAGAAGGAAGGAGTCACGGAATGACAATTAGACAAAGTCACAAAGATTTTTCATGAATTCGTTTCTGAATTTTTTTACATTTTATTTTGGAGTCCGTGCAAGACGTCACTTCCTTTTTAGGCACGCTAACGATGTTCAAAGAGTGTAAAAAATGTAAATTACACAAGCAGAGAAACCAGACTGCAAACTATTTGTATGTTTTTGCCGATGAATATGATACAAAGATACTTTCCTGGATGTGAATTTCGAAGAGAACTGCAGACCCCATGAGCAATATTTTTGCTTTGTGAGTGTGTCGGGGTGTATGCGTCTGTGTCTCAACAGAGTCTGCCTCCAGCTAACAAAATATCTCCCAATGGATAACTTTCACATGTCCCTGACATCAACTTTTGTCAAACAAGATTTGTCTCATACTTGTTAAACTAATTGGCCTTCATCCTAAACTCGAAACAAATCATGTCATGCATTCCATTATAAATCTACCCCAGTGGAGGTTCTTGTCAATAGAAAGAGAGAAAAAGAGGAGTGTGTGTTGGAGAAAACGTGGTCGTGTGGTAACGGGGGCACAGAGCAGAAACACATCATAGTTGTTGTTTAATTTGATGATGTCTCCAGCGAGAGCAATGTGGGCGTGCTGCTGGCTCAGATCTATCTTCCCCTCTCTGTTTGCGAATGTGTTTTTAACCACTAGATCATTGTAGCAATACACTGGTGGCAGCACTCCGGCATTACCCTGCCTGCAACATCGATCCTCACAGCTTCATTTCCAACACTATGGATTTCTGCATCAGAGGGGAGGAGTGAGAGACTAAGAGAGACAGTGAGTGAGGGAGAGAGCAAGCAAAATGAAATTTTTAGAGGCATACACATACAGCGAAGGCTTTTAAACTAAATAGAAATATATGAACAGTGTTGAAGCCAACAGAAATTCAGAGGGCAGTGAGTTTAGTACAGGTACAGCATAGAAAAAGCTTTCAGTATATGACCAGGTTTCCACGCAAATAAAGCAAAACAAAAGTTAATTATAATTAAATATTACGTTTGCACTCGCGACCACATGACCACGTTTTCTTACACTAATAGCAAATATATTAGGCTCAGGTCTTTTGTAGTAAAGGGCCCACTCCTGAAGACCTTCTATGACTCTGTGGTGGCCTCAGCCATCTTTTACGGTGTGGTCTGCTGGGGTGGCATCATCTCTGCTGGGGACAAAAAGAGACTGAACAGACTGATCCGGAGGGCCAGCTCTGTTCTAGGATGCCCTCTGGAACCAGTGGAGGTGGTGAGCAACAGGAGAATGGTGGCTAAGCTGTCATCCCTGTTGGACAACATTACCCTCCCATCCCCTCATGCAGGAGACTCTGAAAGCACTGAGCAGCTCCTTCTGTGGCAGGATGCAGCACACACGATGTGGGACAGAGAGATTTCACAGGTCTTTCCTTCCAACTGCTGTCAGACTTCAAAACAAAGAATTTGCAGATGACAACACACGTGCAGACAAACAGACACACACATCTAATACATCATGATAGCCTTCGACAAGTCCCCCAATACTGCTAAGTGTAATTTTCCGTTGCAACGTAGTATTTTATTCTATATATATAGTATTTTATTCTACTCTACATATTGTGTTATTCTAGTTTATCTTGTTCTATTCTATTGTTTTTCTTAATTTTTGCTGCTTGTAACTTTGTACTGTCAACTTTCTGCCATGACCCAAGAAATTTCCCACGTGTGGGACTAATAAATATTTATCTTATCTTATCTTATCTTATCTTATCTTATTCTTATCTTATCTTATCTTATCTTATCTTATTATTAATATTATCTTATTAATATTGTGTCACTCACTGAAGCTAAGCTTTTTTTTTAAATCTGCAAGTAAGTGTGCAAAAGTATATATGTATAATTGTGTTAAAGGGTTGCAAAAACTAGTTTTATATGGGAGATGTTTACCTTTTTAAAACTTGTGTTTTATGGCTTGAAACAGTGTACTTTATCCCCAAATATGATTATATCTCTAAGCCTAACTACAAAGTTGAATGCCTAAATCTAACTGTGTAAATCTGTGTTTAAACCTGACCAAACAGTGACAGAAAAGGTGAAGTCAAAATATAAAGTGTTGTGTTATTGGCCATCCCCACCTGCTTCCTCACATTGGCCTTCATTTATTATTATCTGCGTGGATATGTTGTTACCTGGAACAAAAAATAAGAGTGTATACAAAATTACTGCATTTATGAAATGTGCACACGATTTTATTCTTACCTCAATGTGTTTGTTAGTAATAGAATAGAATAGAATAGGTCAGAATAGCCCTTTATTGTCATTGTACATGTACAACAAAATTGTGGAACATCAGTAGTAAATCAGAATTGTTCTGAACCAACAGACTTATGGAAATAAATTGTTGGGTAGATAGCTTGTACTGGAAGGACTGTAAGGTGCTTGTTCAGGTTTGCAGCTACCACTCCCCGTAGTGTCGGCCAGAACACTGCTCAAGGCCCGGATGAATGTTCAGAAGGGAGACAATGAACACACCGAGGATAGTGCAGACTCTTGTATTGACTTCACACAGTTGAAGGTAACAGGGATTGTCAGAGGAGCAGGTATTGCATACAGGTTTAGGTGCGTGGGCATGGGTGTGTGTGTGTGTGTGTGTGGTCTCTGAACAGAACAGAAAGAAAATGCTACATTACTAAAGTGTTCACAACAATATCTCCAGAGTACATCAACATAAACACAGGCGGGAAATAAACTAACATCCCCTTTAATACCATAGGCCATATATTACCCACGACTCACACATAGACCCCCTGAGAGAGCTAACCAGGTACACAGCTATACCCAACCACACGGCAGGAAAGTTAGCTTAGCTTAGCTTAGCACCCGCTAGCGGCACAGACAGAAACATAGTCATTTCCCCCCTAACCTTGGTTACAGTCCCAAACACATCTTATTATCACATCCTCACACATCACCAACTTACGTTGCTCATTAACGCACACTTCTCACGGAATAACCAATTCTCTGCCAGTAATCTGGAGCAGAAAAGCTCAGGTGCTTTGCCCACGTCTCTCCCTGGACATAGTCTCTCATACAAAGCGGTGGGGTGACCTCTACTGGCCACTCTAAAAACTGCAGGTGAACTAACAACTGAACAGAATAAAACCATAACTATGGGGCCTTTTGTACAGCCGCCCCCAAATGTATGAAGTACATTTGCTCACAACAAAAGGCAATTTTACAACAAAGTCACGGTGATTGTCCTTTGTCTTCGTCCGGGAGGGCAGGCAGCACCACCAGCCTCGCCACAGGTCGGGTGAAGGTCCGGTCCTTCACCTTGATGTCAGCAGACCTGATGTGCCCGTCGGGACTGGGGTGGACTTTGGAGATGCAGCCCACGAGCCAGGAAGCACGAGGCAGCTGAGGATCTACGATCATCACCACCGAACCTTCTGTGACATCTGCGGGGGATGACCGCCATTTCTGCCGAAGCTGCAGGCTTGGAAGGTACAGCCGGACGAATCGAGACCAGAAGTGGTCAGCCAGCACCTGGGAGTGCTTCCACCTCCGGCGACTCAGGAGCTCTTCTCTGGGGTAAGCCACTTGAGGACGTGCTCCGTCAGGCCGCCCCATCAGAAAGCAGTTGGGGGTCACTGGATCAGGATCACTGATGTCAGACGGGACATAACCTAGTGGTTTGGAGTTCAAGATGCCCTCCACCTCCACAAGGACCGTGCGGAGGACCTCTTCTTGAAGGGGTTGGGATCCTACTGTAGTGTAGAGTGCCGTCTTGACAGACCTAATCTCCCGCTCCCACACTCCCCCGAAATGAGGAGCCGCTGGTGGATTGAAGTGGAAGACGATCTTATGGGGAGCCAGGAGCTTCTGCAGGTCAGAGGTCATGGCTGCAAAAGCTGCTTGGAGTTCCCTTTCTCCCCCACGGAAGTTGGTCCCTTGGTCTGAGTACAGCTCAGCTGGAGTCCCTTTCCTGGCAATGAAACGGCGAAGTGCCATTAGGAAGGCATCCGTATCGATGGAGGTTAGGACATCAAGGTGGACCGCTCTGATAGTTAGGCACTTAAAGATGATGCCCCACCTCTTCTCCACACGGCGCCCGATTTTGACCTCAAAGGGTCCAAAACAGTCCACGCCTGTCGAATAAAAGGCAGGTTTGTAAAGGCGGAGGCGCGCAACTGGCAGGTCCGCCATCTTGGGAACAGTTGGTCGGGCTCTCCATCTGCGGCACTCAAGACAGGTCCTTTGAAAACGCCTAACTGCTTCCCGGCCTCTCAGGATCCAATGAGTGCGCCGAATCTCCGCGAAGACCCTCTCTGGCCCTGGATGGCGCAGGCGACTGTCGACGTCCTGGATGAACAGGCGGGTGACTGGATGTGTCGGATCCAAAACTAAAGGATGGGAGCTGGTAAAGGCGAGATCTTCAGAGCGGCGAAGACGTCCACCTACACGGATGACCTCATTCTCGTGGTCGAACTCAGGGGATAGTGCGAGGAGACGACTGCTGCGACTGATGGATTTCCCCTGCTTAAGAAGTCGATACTCCTCAGGGAAGCTCTCCTGTTGAGCTTCTCTCAGGACGTTCATCTCTGCTCGAACATAGTCATAAGCCGATGAAGTTCCACCGCCTTTGGCCGCCCCATGCAACTGCGTAATAGCAGCTTCCAGCAGCTGTGTCCAGGTGTCATATTTGCTGAAGTTCGAGGTGGCGGGGTCGAAGGTGGTAGAAAATCCACAAAAGGTCTCTTTACGGAGCTCAGATGGGCCTGGAGGCTCAGCCAGGGTGCCACTTGGCTCTGGAGGCCACTGTTCTGGACCTAGGAGCAGGAAAGGAGGCCCTTGACTCCATCTATTGAGTCTGGTCAGCTCGGGAAGGGACTTCCCACGGGTTATATCATCTGCGGGGTTCTGGGCTGAATCCACATAGCGCCAGGTGTGCGAGTGAGTTAATTCCTGGATCTCAGCCACGCGGGTGCCGACGAAGACCTTGAAGTGGCATGACTGGGACCTCAACCAGGTGAGTACAGTTGTGGAGTCAGACCACAGCACTATCCTCTTTATGTCCAGAGTGAGCTCATTTCTAAGGAGACGGGAAAGATGAGCTCCGGAGAGGGCACCACACAGCTCAAGTCTAGGCATGGAGAGAATGCGTTTAGGGGCAACACGGGAGCGAGCCATCAGGAAGGCTAGATGTGAGCTGCCATCACCTGTCACTGTTCTCATGTAGGCCACTGCGCCATAAGCCTGCTCTGACGCATCACAGAATATGTGAATCTCTCTCTCACTAACTGACTCCGTGATGTGCTTTGGGAGATACGGGCGAGGAAGCAGGACTTGTGCAAGGAACGGCAATTCCTCTTCCCAGGTTTTCCACTGCTGGAGTAGTTCTGGCGGAAGCTGCGGGTCATCCCATCCCCTCTGTTGATCCCAAAGGCGCCTCACCAGCATCTTGGCTCGGGTGGTGTACGGTAGGATAAAGCCCAGTGGGTCGTATTGGCTTGCGAGAACCTTATAAATATTCCGCATAGTGGGGGCGCCGTAACTGATTTTGCGGTGTCTGTAACCCAAGGTGTCCGTGGGGAAGTGCCAGCTAAGGCCCAGAGTTGGCTCAGAGGTGTCTGATTTGTCTTGAGTGAGCCAAAGTTCTGCACTTGTGGATCTGAGGTCTTCAGGTAGGTGGCCAATGGTGCTGGGTTCATTACTGGCCCACTGACGAAGGACAAATCCAGCAGAAGACAGGAGGGCTCTTAGCCTGTCCACTAGGTCCCGGGCTTCTTCAGGGGTCGGCACGCTCTGGAGAAGGTTATCAACATAGAAGCACTGTCCCACAGAGTGACGTAGCGGATCATCTCCTTCCGTGTGGTCCCTGGCGTGGCGCTGCAGAGCAAAGGTTGCACAGCATGGGCTGCAAGTTGTACCGAAGGGGAGGACCTGCCATTCATAAACGGCCACCGGTTCCTCGGGGTGCAGATCCCGCCACACAAACCGCAGGAGGGAACGATCTTCAGGAAGAAGGCGAATCTGGTGGAACATACCTTTAATGTCACCACTGATGGCTACGGCATGCTCTCGAAAGCGAAGGAGGACACCAAGGAGCGATGCGCTCAGGGTGGGCCCAGGTAGAAGATGTTCGTTGAGGGCTTGGCCTTGGAACTGGAACGAACAGTTAAACACAAGGCGATCTTTGCCATTGTGGCTAACAAGGTGGTGAGGGATATACCATGACTCATCTGCTTGAGCAACCTCAGAGGGGGGCACCTTAACCACCGAACCGGCCTGGACCAACTTCTCTATCTTCACCCGGTAGATCTTAGCTCGTTCTGGATCTTTCTGGAGCCTTCTCTCCACACTTCTCAAACTGGGAACAACAGCGTTAGGGCTAGCTTTAAGGTGTGGCATGTTCTCGCGGCGAAGGAGGGGGGTGGCATAGCGTTGGATGCCCTCGACATCTACACGAACTGTCTTCTGCTCTAGCAGGCTAACTGCATAGTTATCTTCTCTTGAACGGGTAACCACCTTGCCTACTGGCACCGGGACATCATCTACCTGCCATAACTTCTCTACATGTTTGAGTAGCTCACTCACCTGGGGAGGAAGGGCAGTCGTGAAGAGGCACTGTTGTGGCAGCGAAGAGGAACCTATAAGGCTGGAGGGACCCTGTAGTGTCCACCCTAACCTGGTGCGCATAGCAGCAGGACCACCCGGTGGACCAAGACGGACAGCTTCAGTTGGAGTGATGAGCTGTGGGTGGTCACTGCCAATAAGAAGGAGAGGTTTGACCTTCTTGAAGGACTGGAGAGGCAGGCCTCGGAGGTGTCTGTACTTCCGCTGCAAGGACTCCACTGGGTAGCTGTGCTCGGCTAGGTCGATACGGGTGGCGGTGAAGGCGTTGCGGACTTTGTACTTCAGCTTAGGTTTGCCACCAGGGGAGATCTCGAATGAGACACATGATCCTTGCAGAGTTTGCACATCTTGCCTGATAGTGCGCAATGGAAGTGTCTCTGGGATGCCTTGAAGGTCGAGCTTCTGGGCAGCGGTGGGTAGCAGCATAGTCCTCTCTGACCCATCATCCAAAACTGCGTGAGTGCTCAAAGTCTTGCCATTATGGTGAAGGATGACTGGGACAACCTTTAACAGGACTTGGCCGCTCTCTGTAGGACGATCGAGGTACAGGACGCCCGTAGGATTCTCACCTTCTCGTGGGGGAGCAGACATTGGGCCATGTGGCTTCAAGGACTTCGAATTCACGTCGTGAAGGACCTGCAGATGACGACCCTGACACAGGCTGCAGGGTTTCTTGAGGGTACACTGTGCTGCCTGATGGGAGCGTGCGCAAGGCCAGCACCTCTTGTTAGTCTTTATCCAGTCTGTGAGCTGTTCGCGACTCAGCTTGATGACCTCCTGACACTGACTCAGGTGATGGGCACGGTTATCGCAAAAGGCGCAGTAGGGTTGCTGCCTAGCTTTGTTTGGAGTGGTACCTAGTGACCTGGGTGAGCTCTCTCCACTGTGAAGAACCGCAACAGAGCGTCTGCTTGGTCTGACATCAGGCTTCTCTCTGGTGATCGCTGGAGTGGGCAGGCCGTCATAGTCCTGACACCAGGATTCGTACTTTAACCAGGTAGCCAGGTCATCCAGGGTGTAAGCCTGACCAGAATGGTTGTACATGCACCGACGGAAATCAGCTCTTTGCTCTGAAGGAAGCTTACTAAGGAGTCGAGCCACATGGGAGCCACACTGGAGTTCGACCTCCCCATCAGGGCGTAAAGTCTTCAGCATGCCCACGAGCGACTGGATGTGGAGAGAGAATCGCTCAAATGCGGCTGCATCCCCTCGGCGGATGTCAGGTGAGTCCATGACAGCAGCAATCCTTCTCAGGGCAAGCTGGTGGGGCTGCCCAAGCCTGTCGTTAAGAGCGTTCATAGTGTCACTGAAGGGCGTGGCAGAATGGAGGTAAGCGTCCGCTATCAACTTTGCTTCCTCCAGGTGTAGGTGATCTAACAAGACTTGGTACCTGAAGAGCTCTGAACTCTCCGGGGGCAATAAGTTCTCTAGCGCCATCTTTAGACGAGCAAATTCCCCAGGATCACGGCGTGAGAGCTTGGGAATGCTTGGACGAGGCCCCCTGTAGGTCAAGAAAGGAGTAGATGAGGACGGGGGTGGAGTTGGCAGTGGTTGCAATGGAGGGGGGTGTGCTCTCGGAGGCGGCGCTGGAGGGTAGGTGATCCTTGGCTGAGGAGAAGTGAACCCTGGCCTAGATTCATGTGGGGGGATGATCTGACTCTCCTGTGCAGCCATAGACTCCCTCTTCAGATCCTGGAGCTCTTTCATCATCGTATCGATGCGGTCCGCCACTGGACCCTGGCTGGAGACAGACTCCTCCTTGAACACAACAGGAGGAGGTGGTGGAGGCCAGTCCTCTTCCTCTTCAGCAGGGGGTGGCTGGAGATGAACAGCAGGGGCTCTGGGCGGTGGACTGAGCTGCAGACTCTCTGCACGGTCCAGCAGCTGCGGCAAACTAGCATGAAGGGCCTGGAAATTAGCCAGCCCGGCTCTCATCTTGTCATGCGACTGCTGGAACAAGAACCTTTCACGCTGTATATCTTCTAACTCTGCTCTCAATGGTGTGACATGGCCATGTGAGCCGTCATCAGAGGGATCAGACGGAGGATGGTGGGAAGAACGGTTGTCGCCTCCTGTCTCACTTTCCTCCTGGTAACCTGCACCAAGCCCGGAGAAGTCAGTCTCATAAGCTACATAGCGGAGGGGACGACGTACATTACGCCGTGGGCGCGCACCAAGAGCTGAGAAGTTCTGAATATCATCCATCTTTTTAGGGTAGAAGCAGCTTACATCCGGCTCGAAGGACCATTAATGTTGGGTAGATAGCTTGTACTGGAAGGACTGTAAGGTGCTTGTTCAGGTTTGCAGCTACCACTCCCCGGAGTGTCGGCCAGAACACTGCTCAAGGCCCGGATGAATGTTCAGAAGGGAGACAATGAACACACCGAGGATAGTGCAGACTCTTGTATTGACTTCACACAGTTGAAGGTAACAGGGATTGTCAGAGGAGCAGGTATTGCATACAGGTTTAGGTGCATGGGCATGGGTGTGTGTGTGTGTGTGTGGTCTCTGAACGGAACAGAAAGAAAATGCTACATTACTAAAGTGTTCACAACAATATCTCCAGAGTACATCAACATAAACACAGGCGGGAAATAAACTAACATCCCCTTTAATACCATAGGCCATATATTACCCACGACTCACACATAGACCCCCTGAGAGAGCTAACCAGGTACACAGCTATACCCAACCACACGGCAGGAAAGTTAGCTTAGCTTAGCTTAGCTTAGCACCCGCTAGCGACACAGACAGAAACATAGTCATTTCCCCCCTAACCTTGGTTACAGTCCCAAACACATCTTATTATCACATCCTCACACATCACCAACTTACGTTGCTCATTAACGCACACTTCTCACGGAATAACCAATTCTCTGCCAGTAATCTGGAGCAGAAAAGCTCAGGTGCTTTGCCCACGTCTCTCCCTGGACATAGTCTCTCATACAAAGCGGTGGGGTGACCTCTACTGGCCACTCTAAAAACTGCAGGTGAACTAACAACTGAACAGAATAAAACCATAACTATGGGGCCTTTTGTACATAAATACTGCCATGCCCTCATTTCTCCATATAAGGAGACACTCTACCTTTAGAATAAGGGGAGAAAGTGGTGACAGTGTTGCAAGAGAGAAGCCTGCAAGACTATTGTGAACTGAAGCCAGAAAATACACAACATCTACACCAGAGTGACAATGGTTTCATTTTTTTTTTATAAAGAAATAAAGAATCCAACAAAGATAGTGGCGTGGAATTTTTTGCTATCATAAGTCGCAGACAAGAAAAGTATAATCTGAGCAAAAATAATTTCATTTCACGGCACAAATCCGGGCATGTAAATTCAAAAACCCGCATTTGTAGAACTCAGCACCCCAACGTGCCAAGAAGCCATCCCACATGTGGGAGTGTCTGCTTTTTGCTCTTTGCACTGAATCCTGCTCGCTCTAATCAACTAACTTGGAGGAAGGAAGATGAGGCCCTATGTGATTGGTCACTTTAATCGACGTTTCAGATCACCTCGTTAAACCGAGTTACACTGTGGCAGCAACATAAGAGCTGTTATAAACCATTGTTTACAATTTGGAAAGTAAAGTTTGCCGAATTATTTACCAACACTTAGAGCTGGGCAATATGAGATTTTTTTCATATCACGATATGTTTTTTTCATTTCAGACGATAACGATACATATCACGATATAAGCCAAATAACTATATTTGTAAGTAAAATGTGAAATAATCAGCAGCTTGTTTTGATTTAAATATTTATTTCCCATAATAAGTTCAACAGGGTAGATGTACTTAAGAAACATGAGACTTTTTCAGATAAATAAAGGCAAATATTGCAAACTACACAAAAGGCAGCCGCTAAAGCGTTTAAGTTTCCAAATAGAACAAACAAAACAGACTACTAAATTGTCAATTCCGCTTAGAAACAAAATATTAATTCAAAAAATAAATCTTAGTTTGTTTTACAGAAGAATAGACAAAATTGACTAACTTTTGTCAATATCAAATAAACTGAGAACTAAAACAAAATTCTCAATCTCTCCTTGTTGTATAGCTTAGCTTTTCAAACAGTTTTAACAGTTACTTTAGTCTGACAAAAGCCGAATGACGAATTAACGCTTCCAGTCAGAGATTGAGCATGCACCGCTTTATTGTATTTCCAGACTTGCTTTTGGCACAATTTACAGTGCGCGCTACTCTGTTTGACTTGAAATAGCTGAAATACCTTCACACTACGGAACGTCTATGGCACTTCCGTTCGACAATCTCTCCGGCATTGGAACCATCATCGGTTTTCTCTTCGGTAACCTTCGGTCACGCTCTCGGTTGATTTTTCTCTAGTCGGCACACTCATTTCCTCAATTACCCGGGCGGCACGGCGGCTGGCTGCTTCCCAAAACAAATACACATGTGCGGCTTGGCACTTGTGCTGTACGTAACAAGTCACGTGACGTGACGCTGCGGCTGTGATTGGTTCGGCTCTGCACTACTTAATTTGGATTGGCTGTTCTTTTTTTTTTTTAAGAGGACAACAGCGGTGAGGCCTATCGCAATAGTTTAATTTTTCTATCGAGAAAAAGTTATTTTGCAATACATATCGCTATCGTTCTATCGTCCAGCTCTACCAACACTTATTGTTTGCTGTGAAGCAGTGGAAACACTGACATTATTACTAGATTACTTTCCTGCTAAAGAAACCTTTAAAACCGGAAGATTCTCAGGCAAGTTCTGAAGCATCTGCACTGCACTTGTACAATATTACATACCTGTTATGATTAAAAAAAACTAATCATAACAAAGAGTATACAGCATTCCTAAGAAAAAGGAAAAGTAGTTTTATAGTCAGTTGAGTAAATTTAATTTCCCAAAATGTGCACTTATGTTGTTGTCAGGGTCACTCAGCGAAACACAGCTGGGCACATCTGGCCTGCAGGGCTCCACTCACCGTGCTTTCAGGCTCCACTATAATAGTTCATGGAGATAATATTACAGGGTCTCTGAGCAGGGAGTCTGTGGAGTGGACAGGAGGAACTGTTCTCAATAAGTAGCTTATTGGTCGAATCTGAATAGATGTCTGATAAAACAATTCAGGTTCTTGCTATCGTTTTGTGTAAATCTAAAGGATCTTATAAAAATTTTATAGACCGTCTTTTTAGTTGCTGCGTGCTAGGTGTGCTAGCTGTGCTAGCTGTATTGTGCTTTGTGGTTATCTCTGCGCAGGTAGCCACTGGATTAACTTTAGTTATGTGTATTGTAGATCCATCACTCCGGTCTCCGGCCCTGCACCTGCAGACCACACATCTGTCTGTTGTCACTGCTCAAATATTTCTTGCACAATTTTCTTTAAAGAATTTCAAGTTTTTGTTTGATAAGTTTATATATTTGTTTATTTACAAATACTAATAGCATTCATGAAGATATGGATATTAAGGTGCTATTTCTGGTTTGTACTTAGATCTGTGGTTATAAGTAAAAATAACATTTCACTGTTTCAATAAACTGAATACAGGCTCTGATCAAATGCTGATTATCAACTTTTTATAGTTGTATAAGAAGTACCTATCCTAACCTTACTTATTTATCAAAGTAGTAATACTAAAGTATAGTAGTTTTGTAGTATTACTACAGTCTGTAAAAATAAGTAAAAGTACATAAATCGTAAATCGTCTGCATTAAAATTAACTTCAAACGCTACATAATTGTTAAGTCATTAAAGTGTACACCACAGCTGGAGCTAATTCAGTGTAACTAAATGACATCATAATTTATTAGGTGATTTATTATTTATATTCATCTAATTCTGCTAAAAAGGATTAGAGTAAAATGGAGTTCATTGTGAAGTATTTGCCTTTGTATAGGTAATTTTCTTTAAGAGTAAATCAAAAATCACTATGAAAGAGCTTCCAAAATAATGAACAAAAGGCAAATAGTAATATTATTGTTGTTAGTAGTGGTGGTAATATTTAATTTGAAGAAGTCACACGGGAATGCCACAGCGGGTAGCTCTGCACGTCTGATTTGGCAGATTTTTTACACTGGATACACTTCCTAATGCAACCCCAAAGGGATTTGTGCATTCATTTTTAGGACTAATGCTAACATTTCCTAAGCAGCTAGGCCTTCATTTGTTTGTATAAATGGCCAGAGGCATTTCTCAGTTTGTTTGTAAAAAGTATGAACAAATTTGGATACAGAAATATTGATAAATCACTCATATGTGCATGAAATGTTCATACACGTGATTTACAGCCATGTTTAACAATGAGCTGGGCTCAAAAAACAGACTCAGACAACCAAAAGCAGTTTTATGGAAATTATTGCAAAAAAGGAATGAATCAGCAAACAGATACGTGACACAGGAAGCAGTTTTCACTATCAGAACAGGACCACAGAGATGTTAGAAATGCCCAAGGTGAGTTTGATTTTGTAGTATTTGCAATCAGCCCTGAGACTGTACATGTCGGCATCTTGAACAGGAGATTTGGAGGTACAACTGCATCCCAGTCAGTGGATGAATGCATTGACGAGTGATCAGCTGGAGGGCTCAAGGAACAAGGAAAACAGAAAGTATTCGTGAAATGCCTCAAGGCAACAGCAATCTGGGAACACAGATAAAACCACCATAATGGCAACAAAAACAAAACAGCACATGGTGGTGTTTAAACACCATGAGCTTATGAAACTCTGGCCATGGAGAGACCAGCAAGGAAACGCCAGTCCACAGCTCCACCAGCGAGAGGGAGAGGGAAACAAAGAGAGACCACAGACATAGAGAAAAAGAGAGGCAAGGACACAAACATGGTCTTGTGTAAGTTTTTGTTCTTTCTCAAGTTGGTAATTGACATTCATTGGATGTCCTTGAGTGTTAAATTATGATGAGAAGGGGTTCTTGACCAAACATCAGCATGACACAAATTGGGAGTGAGAATGTGTTACATTAGGAGTTAGTTCATCGCTAACAGCTAAAGGCACAAATTCTCCAGTCATGTGCAATTAGATTATCACAAAAGAGGAAGGTGTAAGATGATATGATTAAAACTGTACCAAGCATTTACAGAGCATTTTCACACCAGTCAAACATTAAAACTGTCTCTCTTTTGTTCTTTCCTCTTTTTTTCCTCAGGTTTTCAGATTTATAACATTTAACACTTAGATTGATTTCTACAAAACTGCAGGTGCTGGTACAGTAGAAAAATAATAGAATCAAATGTAATCACGTCTCACCATAAACTAAATTCAAATCTTGTTAGGCAGTCCATTATAAATGTGCCTCGGTGGAGGTTTTTGTCAATAGCAGGAGAGATAAGTAAAAGCAGTGTGTGTTAGCAGGGGCACAGCATAGACGTACTTTATACTGTTGCTTAATTTGATGATGTATCTATGAGAGATGTGGGTGTACTGCAGCACAGTATACATAAAGTCGAAGACCCAAGTTTCACACGCTCCAAGCTCCCTATATAGTTAAAGTCTGCAAGACTGAATTATACTGAAATTTCATTAAAGTCATGCCAGTTCAGATCTAAAGGTGAATTATACTTTTAATTGATTTCACAGGATGAGCAGTACTGCACAACAAATTAACTGAAAATTTACAATTCGAGCATTGCCCACTTAGTAATGCTGCACTTAGTGTATTTGCTTTCTTTATCAAGGCCCAAACTAATGTAATGTAGAAAAATTTCACCCAAAAGCTATCAAGACAAATTTCTTTCTACCCCCTGAGCCCTTCCAGGAGAAATCTGCATTAAAAATGGTTGAAAACAGCTTTTCAGCTTTCAAACATGTCGGATTTTTGCCAGGTGAAAAGAAGGGTTTTTAAATTACTATATAAAACAATTTTGGTGAGCAGAAGAAAAGTTTTGTCAACATCACATCTAAGTTCTTCCTCTCCATCTGTTTCACAGATGGAGAAAAAGTTTTGCCAGGTAAAAAAAAAAAGTTTTCTCAAGTTTGAGCAGGTGCTTAACTAAAATTAGTTTTGGCTGTAAGAGTTTTTACAGGCATACATGCGTACACACATACAACCCAAGAAGCATTCTGACTTTGAATAGCCATTATCTGATGGTGTTTTCTTGATGAATGCTGGGACACTTGAATACGTCTTGAATGGTGTCTGGATATCCATGTTGGTCTTCTTAAATAAAAGAGTTAAAGAATTATGTTATATGATCTTTTATCTAATTAGGACAAAACAAACAAAACGTGGTCAATTAAACGAACCTTTTAAGAAAAAGAGAAAGCCTCAGGGGCAGAGAACCCATTTTCTCCCATGATCCAATTCAGGGTTGCAGACCTTGAGCCTGTTCTAGCTGTTTTTGGGCAAAAGGTAGGATACACCTTAGACCAGTCGCCAGTCTGGTCTGACATAGAGGTCGTGTCCAAATTCACAGGCTGCATCCTCCTGAGGACCCGGCCTTCGGTCTACATGGGCCGGGTCCTCAGAAGGTTGGGTAGGTTGGACCTAATTGGACGGTCTAGCCTTCTGATTAGCGTCACCGCTATCTCGGTGGAGTTTAATAAACTTGGCCTTCTGCTCCTTGCTATCTAAAATATAACAGGACACTGGCGTAAATTCTCGACCGTCTCACACTTCTGTTTAATCAGTTTTCTGTTTGCCGTTTAGTCAGCTGTGTAAAAACCAAGGAGGAACCCACCCGGGGGATTAATAAAGTTTTATTTTATCTAATCTAATCTAATAACTTTAATCTCAGCCAAACCGATTGACTCACGAACAAATAAAACACTGAAAAAAGCCCAACAAAAATTTTTAAGGTTGTCTAAGTGACTTATATATTACGTTTAACCTGAGTAGCGAAAGTCCGCGGTGATCTGAAAATGATGTACCGGGAGTTGTGCCGTTCTCGGCGGCTTCAGTGACCCTCGAGCTCCCGGCTTGCTATCAAGCTGGTGGGTAGCAGACGTCTCCGAAAACGTCGAAGCACTTTTGCAAATATGCGTTATCTTGATAAAATTCAGGGAAAAGGAGGTCGCATTTGTCAGCTGCATTCGGAGGAGTCTACGAATTTGGACAGCCTTCGGCCTGTCGCTGTGACGTAATCGGTCTACAAGTGCGGCCTCAGGAGGATGCAGCCCATGAATTTGGACACGACCAGAGAACCAAACAGAAGACCATTCATACTTACATTCACACCTGTGGCCAATGTGCACATCTTTGGATTGAGGGGAAAAGCCAGACAACCCAGAGCAAAGAATTGTCATTTAAGAGTGTTTTTAAGCCAAACATTTCTATGTTTGGCTTAAAAAGTGAAAGCATCTGTGTTTTGTGAGAACAAGTTAAAATGTTCTTCTGTATCAACTACTTTCCTCTGGCACTGGGATGAACCCCATATTAAATGAGGCAGGGCATTTTACCGTTATATGGATTGCATTACCACTTTAAGGTTGCTTACAATGTTAAATCCAGAAAGAGGTAAATGAATTCAGGTGTTCCAATCACTTTCACGGCCACAGGTATATAAATCAAATCAGTGGTATTTGCCAACTTTCTGCAGAGCCAATCGCTACAGACCTTAGCTCAAGATCAGTGAGTAGCGAGCTTCATGGAATTGGTTTCCATGGCCAAGCAGCTGCATCCAAACATTACATCACCAAATGCAATACAAAGCATCAGGTGCAGTGTGTGACACACACCACCACTGGACCCTGGAGCAGTGAAGACATGTTCTCTGGAGACAAATCACACTTCTTCATCTGGGAATCTGATCGACGAGTATGGATTTGCCCATGAGAACGACATGTGTCTGACTGCATTGTGCTAAGTGTGAAGTTTGGTGGAGGAGGGATTATGGTGCAGGGTTGTTTTTCAGAAGCTGGGCTCAGTTTCTCGGTTCCAGTTAAAGGAACTCTTAATGGTTCAGGATACTGAGACAATTTGGACAATTTCACGCTCCCAACTTTGTGGAGACAGTTCGGGGATGGTCCCTACCTGTACCAATAGTCTGCCTGTAGTGGCTGGAGAGGAGATGTTACTTTTAACAATTTACCTTATTTGCTAGATGATAAAGGTTCAAATGTTTTTCAAAAAGCAGTTTCAGTATGCTTAAGGTATACAGAGTTGAAAGGCACATTTCAGGTTAGCTGTTGAACCCTATCAATGGATACCAAATTGGATCAAAATTCCACCAATTTTCCATGTTTGAAACCATCTTAATTTCAGGCAACACTGCTGTATGACACGTATTACTCATTCATTACAGACATTGCTCGCTTAATGACATCACATCAATAACTGACAGGAATTAACAAATGCACAAAGTGTATATTGATGTTATTTGAATCCTTGCAAGTGAAGTGGGTCTAGTTAACGTATCCGAAGGGATTTATAATTCATTAATTCTCTGTAGCTCCAGTGATTGAGGCTTAGTATTAAGGATGTGCCAGGAGAAAGCAACAGAGAGAGACAGAAAGACGGAGAGCACGGAGTCAAAGGTCAGTCCACAGAGGCATAATATAACATGCACAAATGAATGATCTCTCTCTCTTTTAGAAGCTTGGATGGATTTCTTTAATCAGGGGGATCAGAGGGACTTGCGAATGTCCACTACTTTAAACAGTGTGCTGTGTGTGTGCAGATTAGCTAGGTCTTTTCTTTGGCTTGGCTTGTAGGGTTATGTGTGTAACACTGTCCAATTAAGTGGCACAATGCCTCCTACAGGTTACATTATTAATTTGAGATATCTGCAGTCTTATTAAATGGCCATGAGTATTCATCCTGTCTGCATACCTTTGTGTATTTGGGGATTTTGTTTTCATAATTTGGGCAAAGCCACTGACGCCAATTAGAAGTTATTGTGGCTCTGTTAAATTTGAATTCTAAGTCCTTATTCTAGAGGTCCAGCAAAATGAGGACTCATGCAAAAGAGCATAACGCATATCAGGACAAGCAGCAGGCTCTCCATGTGAGCACAACAGACTGTAAACTCTTAGAATAGCCTCTGTGACTTTGACCAAGCCAATTTGCACTGCAGCTCTGATCTTTTTTAAACATTACCCAAAGGAGGTAAATGTAAGTATGTCAATTTATGCTCTCAGTCATCCAGGCCATGGTCATCTGAGGAGCTTAAAAAGGAAACTGGAGTTCTTTAAGTGAAAGTTTAAAAAAAGTCCAGTCGTCTTGCAAATGGATGCAAATGTTCGATGCACTCAGGATATTAAACTGTCACTAACATGCCACGTCCATGTGATGCCCTACGGCACCTAATATGTGAAAATAGTGCAGTTAATTATCAGTGAATTCAAAACGAGTGATTACGCTTCATGTGTCCACCCCCCTGCAGATACCAGGCAGCATGCATGTGAAGCATACCATCTCCTGTTGTGCGATACATGGCAGAGGACAGCTTCTAAAAAATACCTTGATTTTGATCATGTTGATGTTGTATCCAGTTTGTATGTGAAAATAGCATGAGACTGCAGGTGCTTTTCCATTTATCATGTGTTAATGATAGATAAATAGTGTTAAGCAAGTGCCTGCAAGTATTCAAACTGCAAAAACATACTTTAAAAAATTGCTGTATGTGTACCAAATACAGCAACAGTCATTTACTGTACTGATGATATAAGCAGGTCAAGGCCTCAATGTTCAATTTCCATTTTGGGAAGGACGGTCCTTGTTCGAAAAGTGTGTGAGGACAGCAATATCCCAAGAGCTCTTATCAGCTCCCCTTCTAGCTGATAGACACTGACATACTTGCAGGCATACACACAGATAGACACATAATTATCCACAAGCATTGCCTTGGGTGAGATTTCCAAAAAAGAAAAAGGGGGGGGGGGGGGGGGGGGGGGGGGAGAGAGAGAGAAAAAGCTGTCTTTATGCTGCCTTGTCCACTGATGCCACATCATTTGACATACCCTGGATTTGGGTTCAAGTACACACTCTCATACTTAAATGCAGACAGATACAAACACTTGAACACAAATGCAGACCGGCACACACTCACAGGTTGGTGTTCAAAATGATGCAACATGCAGGTGAAAAAGTGAAAGAAAAGAGATAAGTGTACAGCTACCACTGGCTGCCACTTCTTCAAATCCACTTTTCTTAAAGTCGCTGAAAGCTTTATTTAGTGAGTTTTGCTGAACAGCTGATATGTCACTTTTACTTCAGTGTTGCATGAGGTGGCTATCCATGTTATGGTATAGATTCAACAAGATGCTGGAAAACCTTCCTTACAGATTTTTGTTCATATTGACATCATGGGATCAGCCAGTTGCTGCACATTTGCTGACTGCACATCCACAATGCCAATCTCCCTTTTCACCTCATCCCAGTGCTCTCTAGGATAAGGTGAGAGCACCTCTGGTGTCTCTGGAGCTTAATGGAGATTCTGCCTATGGCAGCTGAATTATAGGTCCAAAGGATGAAGAAGATGCACAGAACACTGTGCTGATTGCTGTACTGCTAGGATAACAGCTTTTGTTGGAGGAAGTGTGATGGTGTGAGGTGACCCTCACTGAGAAAACAAGACTTGTCATCAATGGAGGCAATCTCAATGCTGAGAGATATCAAAATGAGATTCTGCAACCAGTGGAGATTCCATATGTCAGTGTGGGACTGAATCCTATCCTCTATGATGACTTGCGCCCAAAGAGCAGAGTTTATCAGACACTACCTCCAGAATCTAAGAGTGGAGAGGATGGAATGGTATGCCTGCAATCCTGACCTCAGCCCCACTGAACACTTGTGGGATCAGCCTACGTGTGTTGTTCATGCAACACTGACCAACACAACCACATTAGCTGACTTGCAACAAATGCTTGAAGAATGTGATGCCATCGCCCAGCAGTGTGACAAAGCTCGTGACCAGCATGAGTAAGAAGTGCCAGGGTGTTGTGCCTGTCTATGGTCCTTCCACATATTACTGAAGGCCCAGTTTGCTAAATTAATAAATTGTTCAATTTATTAACGTTTGATGAGCTTTGGGGTTAAAGGAGAACATAGAGCAAATTCTGGATCACATGCTGTTGTGAGACTGCAAAGCAGCCAGAGACTAGAGAGAAAATAGAAGCAGTATTTGATATTTAATTGGAATTGATCCTGTGGAGCAGTTGAAAATTTTAACAGTAGCCAAATCCATAGTTTTCAGGTGAGGTGGCAAAAGTGTGCACCTGCATGTGGTAAGACAAGGACCCCTGAAACACAGAATGGAAAAAGAAAGCAAAAAATCAGTGAACCACACATCAGAGGAAGGCAGACAAGCAGAGGGTCATGAAAATCTGTTAAAAAAAAAGGTGAAAGGAAACGAAAGTGGGAAGAGAGGCAACATGGAATCAGAGCAGACTGGTGGGAGGGAAGAAAACAACAGACAAGTTTAAATTTTTCTTCAGAGATGATTTATTTATCCACCTTATGGCAACACCGCCCATCTGGACCAAAGAAACTGACAAAGTTCTTAATAATGGAGGCAAAGGAGAGAAACATGTGAAGAGATGATGTGAAGAAAAAGAAAACGTGCACTGCAGCTAAACAAAGATACACATGAAAAGGGATTTGTAGAGCTTGTATCTGCCTGAAGTTATCCGTAATGCAAAGTGTCCATTCCTGACAGCTAATTTCTGTGTATACTTCAGGTAAGACTTGAAAACAAATCAGGCAATTTGTGCTTTTTTGGAAAGCTCTAACACTATAGCCACCTTAAAATGAGTTGTTTACACTGCCATGCTGTTTTTGTTTCCCAAAACCTGTACTCCTAAATTGGAAAAAAGCAAAGTTAGCATGACCCGTAGAGTCAGAATATACCCATTAATGGGAAATATACATGATAAAAAGAAACCATATTTGTCCTTCAACTACTCATCTGAGATGCACATGAAAGCATCAGTGAAATATGAGAAAATTTGTGCATTTTGAAGTGTTGTAACAGAAAACACAGTAGTTTGGCAAAATAAGGAGCATTAATTGGCCCAGATGAGAGGAAAACATAAAAGGAGGAGGGATACATTGCAGAGTGTGCGGAAAGGGAAATGTGCGTGACGTCCCGTTCCTTCCCACCTCTATCCTTGTCTAAGTGCTCACATGTCAGCATATATGAATGTTCGCGCAGATGCCAACACAAACACAGGCACACAAACAAAACAGGGAAAGCCAATGCCTAAAGACAAAAGCTGCGCCGCGGAACAAAAGACGACCAAAAAAGCCATCAAGACACCCGCAGCAGGCACCCATTGTGATTAATGAAAACAAATATTGGGAGAGAGTGGGGCACAGGCACAGAGAAACAGCACAAACAATGGAGCAGACAGCATAATGCATTCAGGGTTCACTGACGGCCCTCTAGTGCAGAATGAGAATAATAGGAGGAGAGAGGGTGTGGGATAGAGGGACAAGAGAGAGAGGGAAGGAGGGGAGAAAAAGGAAACAAGGGCACTAATGCAAAATCCATTCTCCCTAAAAACATCCAAATACACACACACACACACACACACACACACACACACGATCGTACCAGCCAGCTTTCAAACCCACAGTGCTGTCAGCGCGTCTGTGCTTACACCTGCTACACTGAGCAGTCTCGGTGCAACTGTCTTTTCTACTATAAGAGTGGGTGCACACAAACACACACACACACACACACACACACACACACACACACACACACACACACACACACACACACACACACACACACACCAGCTACACATCTCTGATTGCATTGAAGGGAGTTTAAACTGGTTAAATATTGCTATGGCATGTTTGTGAGTGCTGAGTTCTCTTTGCCATGGATTACTGGGATACTGAGCCATTCACTGCATAAACTGGATGCATAAACTTGCTTATATGCATCCAGTATGACTGCTTCTTTTCAGATAATAGGGTCCAACTTTGGTCCAAAAGAATAATCAGATTAGTGAACAGGTTGGTACACGAAGAAAAGTTTTTGCTTTTCATAAGAGACCACCGAGTCCACAGATCTCACGCTCAGCGGGAGAGAGTCTCAGAGTTTAGGGGCCACTGTTGCACACGCTCTGTCACCTTCAGTTCTCAGCCTTCTGTGATGCACAGCCAGCAGGCTCTCACTGCATGACAATGTCATGTGATGTCCGGGAAATCTTTAGTTCTGATATTCACACATCTAAACATTGTTGCAGAAGAGCCACATCGCTGACTGGGTTGAGCATCAGGATGTGTGGAAAAAAGCTCCAGAGGCCCCAAATGATACACTGCCAACAAGATATGCTGTCTGTGGTGCCAGACCCGACAGGACACCCTCAGAGGTCCCCCGTCTATGTCCCGATGGAGCTGTTTTAGCATTTAGCCTTGTGGGAGGATTCTACAAACCAGACCGATTTGTTCACTTGTCTTCATCAGCATCCAGTTTTCTCAGTCCACAGTGAGTCAAAGGTGATTTCGGAGCATCTAGAAGGAACTGTCAGGCTTCTATTGAGAGTGGAGAGGTATTTTGCTGCTATTGTTAATAATCATCATCATTACCATTGCATTAATAATATAATCTACAGCATTGATAGTGCATTCAGATGTTTAAACATTTTGGTACCCAATTAGCCTTTATTACAGGTGCAGTTATAACCACTTTAAACTGTTGAGTCGAATCTATAATCTTAAATGCTTTTGAATGCTTGTTATAATCTTAAGTGTGTATGTGCTGATTTTGTTGATTCTGAGTACACTCTGTCCAAAGTCAGAGTGACAGGAAACTGCAGGGTTGCAGAGTGTGCCTTTTACAGAAGTGAAACCGAAAGCAGAGTCTAAGTGCAGGTTATTCTGAGGAGCTGTTTGGACGAGGCTATGTGAATAACTAGGTTATTCAAATTGTCTTTTATACTTTTATATTCTTTGATTAAGCTTTTAGTAGAGGTTCCTGATTAAAACATTTATTCAACATATACATAGTTTCAGTTCGGTTATTACATATATGAGAGTGGCTTCTGTCTGTCTGGAGAGAGGTCGGGAGCTAGTCGGCGAGGTGAAATAGGGGGCAATTGTGGTTAGCACACACACACACACACACACACACACACACACACACACACACACACACACACACACACACACACACACTCAGTTAGAGAGAATCATTTATAGGTGAGAGGTTAGTTATGTTTGTCTCTGCAAAAAGAGGAACGGTGTTTTGCAGGATGAGTGTCTTGTGACGAGAACTGGAAGTCAAAAGGTTGACAGGAAACATCTGCTATGAAGATAGAAGACAATGTTCTTTTTAAACTGTCTTAAAAGTCATTGTGGTTTTGATGTGACCTATGTATGAAGTCTATCTGTGACACATGAGGGGGCGTCAGTAAATTCAAGCCCTGATGGTATAAAATATCTGTTTATGTTTTGAGTAGTCGGAGATCAGCAATGTCTGTGAACAGGCACTGGTTCCCCCACGCGTGTATTCATTAAAATCAATTGTTTGACCAAGTTCTGGACCATGGTTGTTTGTACTCTCCTTCCCCAATATTTCAACCTTAACACTTCAAGAACATGTCTTTTCTTCTTCTCTATGTCAGTGACCTCACCTTTGTCTGAAAAATATTCTGGGGCATTTAGCTTTTCTGATCTGAAAAAAAAAAGGGTTAAGGGTTACAGCTGGCAATGATTTACCAAACATAAAATGAGATCAGCTGTTTGCTTCATCTTCAGAAAGTTCCTTAAAGACATGCAATGCATTATGTGCCTTGTATTTTTCAAAGATGAGCTATAGTGGTGACAAACATTTTTTCTCAGTAAAAGTAAAACCACACCTTTGCTTGCTTCTCTGCAGTGAATTAGACCTTTGCTGATTAGATTCTCCTGTTCAACCTTGAGTTCCTCAAAATGTACGGATGACGTCTCGCGATCCCACATGTCTTCTATTAGCCTGGGATGATGAAACGCCAACTGATGTTAGACGTGATTGTTTTGCTTTGAAAGTCAACATTTGGCTTCCACTGCTTAAATTTTCCCTACTTGAAGCAGGTCTGCGTGATAATACAAACACAGGGCGTCCGGGGGGGAGGGATTCGACTGCCCACTGGGAATCGGCGCAACTTATTTTCTTTCATCTGCAGTCGCTAAACAAACAGAGCCAGCAGGACAGAGATAGAGGAACAAATTTATGTTGTGAAACAAAGGGTAGGAAAGAAATGGAAGTAACAGTCTGGCTGAGGCCGGAGGCTTCCTTTGGTCGTCTGTGTTATTCCCATCTGGCTTCATTACAGACTTATCTCTAGGTGAGCCACATAGTCAGCCGGAGAAAGGACCAGAGCATCACCGCAAAGTTGTGGATCCGACACACCTGCCACCTCAGATAAAATAAACATTAGAATTAGGACGCAATTTGGACCCCTGATTCCCGGTGTTTTCCAGTCGCTTTGTTCTCTCTAACCTGGCTTCTTTGTTGATTAATCCCTCTCTCCCTCTGTTTGTCTCTGTTGTGTTTCCTTTCCCCCACCCTTTTTCCCACCCTCTGCCTTTCTCTCCAGTCCTTCCTGACAGTGCTGCGATAATAGGACAGTAAAATAGGACAATCCCGTTTCCCACCATACCTTCCTCTCAGCGGTTGATGTGATCTCTCACATGCGAGGTCAAAGGCTAATCGTTGTAAACCAGTCAGTGCCACGGTAGGAATAATCAATCACTCCATTCTGCGATATTGCAGATTCCTGCAGACGGCTGTAAACATCACAGGGAAATCCCGGTAACACAAACACACCTGCTGCTTCTTTGTGTATTTAAAAAAGAAGAAACCAAGCAGCAGGTTTCACTCAGTGACACAAAGATTGAACGATAGCCACATTTAATGCATTAACAGGCATTAATTTTGCGACCTAATTCAAAACCAGCCACAGTAACTACACTGCCAAATATTTCTTATTTCCTAGTCAAAAGCTCCTTCTGTGATTGTTGCAAGTGTTTATATGATTTTTTTTTTTTTTTTTTTGCCTTTCACGTTCCATGCTTTGGTGGAAAATCTAATCGCTCTCACAGGTTTCACTTAATCACATGAAAAACAAAACCTGAACTATTGAGTCTCTTTAATCCACTTTGTGAATACATATTGGAGAACACAGCTTTCAAATTCCAAAAGGGATTAGTTCTAAACGGCAGAGACAGAGAGGCCTTTGAGGGGAGCTAAAATTACAGGTGGAGTGATCCCTTCTAAAATTATCCAACTCTTTTATATTGCGCCTCTGAAGAATTCATGCTCATGTTTAATTCCCAAGCTCTGATAACGAATGTCTCCTCCAAGCACCTGAAGATTAATAGACTTTTACCAGGTGCTCTCTGTCTTTTTATAACACACTCCAGCTATTTAAACGCTCAACTGTCTGGCTGTCAGCTTACAGCATGAGGTCATTTAGAGGAAGTCTTAACCCATGGATACACTTATAGGGTGGTATGGCAAATACCATCTGCCACGAGGGCAGAGGAAAGTAAACTCAGTTACAAAAACAGCTTTGATTCTTTTGAGTGTTTCCGAGTACGCCGGTATGAAAAGAGTTATTTGAATAAAACCGAGACTCTGCAGGGGCAACACGGTGGTGCTGTGATTATCACTGTTGCCTCACAGCAAGAACGTCCTGGGTTTGGATCTACTGGTGGTTTCCACCAGCTGGAGTTTGCAAGTCTGCATATTCTTCTGGCGCTTGTGTGGGTTCTCTCTGGTTACCACCCACAGTCCAAAGATATGCATGTTAGGTTAACTGGCTATTCTAAATTGGCTGTAGATGGGAGCGTGAATGGTTGTCTGCCTTTGTATGTTAGCCCTACAACAGACTAGCAGCCCGTCCAGTGTGTATACTAACTTTATGTATTATGACAGCTCGGATCGGCTCCAGGGCTACTGCACATACTGCATGGATGGATGGATGGATGGATGGATGGATGGATGGATGGATGGATGGAATGAATAATGGACAGCCACACTAGTATCATTGTAGCTATTTTCAGGACATTACACAAGACAAGATAGGTTTGATACACTCTCACAATGGAAATACTCTGTCTGGAGGAAGCAGGCATGATACATGACACATGATATGAACTTTCTTAGAATTTACTGGACAGTTATTCTCACATGTGGAAAACTGTACATCTCATGGACTTTTTACCTGGTAGCTGGCAGGTTAAAGGCTCCCTAATCTGAGTTCAAGATGATTTGGACATTTGCATTTAGCTCCTTTAGGTAATATCTAGAAAAGTTTAAGACTGCGGTGACTGTAGTCACAGGGTTGCTTTAAGGTAAATTTCACCTCATCAAAACTGACGTTGCTCACATACTGACGTTTAGATGATCTAATGTCATCATCTTAGCTTACTGCACCACCATACTAATATTTGTGAACTGGGGATTGATCCTGATGAGGTTGTTAGATAAAAAGCTTGCAGATCTTCAAAGTTGAGGGGATTTGCTAAAGGTGTTGCTCAGATTTGTGGCTTTGAGGATTTGTAGTTTAAACCTACCTCAAGGTGCCACTTGAAGGAAGGAACATTTATTGCGTGATGAAACACTTTCATCAAAAAATATAATTAGGAGTAGACTTTTCAAATAAGAGTGAACAATCCAGATCCTCAGAGTTCCTGTGTCTTGTAGAATCAAAACCAAGTTGCATTTATAAAATTTAATTGTTTTTCCCATTGATGTTTAAATATTTTAAGAGAGACAAAGTCAGCATTTTAGCCTCTAGTTACAATTGATATCTAGGAAAAATACTTACAAGACTATAAGTTCAGTCCTAGAGCCTAAAAACTTGAAACTAATAAGAGACCATCAGTTCAAACTTCCAGTCAGGAAGCAACTACGAACATCATAAAACCAAACACTTTGCTCCTACTGCTGCACCTCTTCCACCAACACAAGGCAACATTTGAGTGATGAAAAAGCATATTCAGATTTCACACTCCAATAACAACAAGTAATCAAGGCCAGTGGTAGAGCCGTGCCGACAGAGGCAGCAGACCGAGACAGAGTGACGCTGCCGCAGCCCTCAGTCACATCTAAACACCTGTCTCCAAATGGACACATCAATCCCTATTTCACAGCCCGCCTAGCCTCCTACACTTACACACATAAATGTACACACGTGTGGCATACATTATGGATGCGAGCGCACGCATTTTCACATATCTGTCCCAGCAGATGTTTTTGGATTTGTTTTTTTTTTTTAAGTCAACAGTGGGTAAAGACTTTTTGGACAAACTTATTTACAGGGAATAGAAGACGAGACACCAGAAGGATGTTGAGTGGGGTAGGGGAGATAGGATGGAAAGCAGCAAAGAAGAAATCAATCCGTTGCAATGCAGCATACGGTAATCTCTGTCTTCTGCAGGAAGGACTGATTCACAGCCCCGGAGTGGTGAGGGATAGGTGTGGCATGTGAGAAAATGGTCCTGGACCGAAAAGAGGGTAGTGAGAAGCACTTAGCACCTGGTCTGGGATAATACCCATTCTCTCTCTTTCTCTTTCCATTTCTCTCAATCACGCACACACACACACAGACACGCATACAGACACACACACACATACACACACAAGCACTTTGCCTAATAGAGTAGCAGCAGTAGTCAGCGTTTCCCATGGCAGGCTGTAATCGCATGGCTGGACTCAGTGATGGATTTTGGGTTAGAGGCAGCATCAGCACCACTGCAATAAACACACACACACTAAGGCACACATACTATTCACATGTGCATAACACTTAGGTATTTGCAGAAAGAGTTCTGTGTACAAAGGATTAATGCTGATATGTGAAAGTTAAATGGATGAGGCCCATGTAGGTAATGTTTTTTTTTGGGGGGGAATGTACACTTCAGGTGAATTTCTTCAATATGATAATGATCAAAACTCTGAAATTTGCATGTACAGGTTTTTTTCGTGTAAGTGCAAGCGTGTTAACAATGCAAGGAGATGCTGCCTTCCTTTATTTACGTATATTTGAATAAAAAAATAACAAACTGATGAATTATTTATAATCATGTGATTGCTTTGAATGGTAGTCCTTTATTAAATCTTCACAACAAGTATCCAATGTTACAGTTTACTGGCAGAAGTGAGCTTCAGTTTCCCCTCAAAATAGAAAGCTGTTTATCACTGAAAAAACATGCTAACAGTGCTAAGTTTTACTGTGTTTCAAGAATATTTTAAGAAAGAATTCCCTTTCCACCAGATAAACTTTATTATAGGTTAAATTATGCAACAACACAGTAAAAAGGTTACAGCATGATATTATGTTTTAAATTTACAACGCTTTTGTTTCTCTTTTTATGTTTGTCTCTTGTGAATACAGTAGCTTTTGAGAGCACTGCATTTTCTAAGCTAACATAACTGGGGGTCAGTAAACCTGTCATAACCATGGATTGGCTGATTGTCAAATGGCTCGATTTCCCTTTCTGCACATTAGATTCAATTCCGATTCCAATTTAACTGTCACAAATTATTTTAACACTGTGATTAAAATGGAAAGTTTCCATTCATCAGATGATGCAAGAATATGTAAACAGTGATTCTGAGGTGAAGAAACTAAGATGTATACCATCTGGTTTCTGGTGCAGGGAGAGGGGAAGATAACGTGTGTTTGCTTAGTGAGCTCTATGACCAGAGATGGCTCACAGACAACTGAATTATTCACAGACCAGCAAAAGGAAATCCAGACAATCAAAATACAGTTCACAGATCGATGCATAATTCCAATTAGATGTGTCTGGAACACACACTTTATATAAAAGTTGGACTTGATTTCTGTGATGACAACTGTGGTTTGCCTGCATCAGTGTGTGAATGTGAGAGGGAATGAATAGTGAAATTGTAAAGCGCTTTGGGTGCCTAGAAAAGCGCTATATAAATGCAATCCATTATTATTATTATTATTATTATTATTATTATTATTATTATTATTATTATTATTATTATGATTTTGGGTTTGTGGACTGCTGTTTTGATGCTTTAAGTTTAGCATTATTAGCATTTAGCACCTACCAAGAGACTGACCATCTGATAAGCAGCGGTCATGAGGAAAAAATGTCTGTTCTGTGAGCAGTTGCGAGGGCGTACTGTAGGTTGCTGGTGTTCTAAGTGAAATTGATTTCTTAAGCCACATTCACACAGGCTAAGAGAGCAGTCAGTGACTTTCTGGTTAACTATGTGTTGTTAGGGAAAAGTGTGTGTTCAAGGTTCACTTGTTTGTGAGCATTTGCAGGAGCTGCTACTGTTTTGCTACTGAATTTGTTTGCAAAAAGGTATACAGTACTATTGCTTTGGTTGCCGACAGTTTGCATGTAAGACACCGAGTTGTCTGCCAGCTCTGTGTCCAGGGGTAGTGGAACATGTAATGCAAACCTAAAACAGAGACTGTTAACTTTCAGTGTAAAAGTTGTGCCTTTTGAATTGTGTTGGTTGCAGCTATAAGGCACAACTTTTGCTTTGAACATTCTCCAGTTATGATTTGCTTCACACTTTTTCTATTTTCCCTACAGCTCAGAGAGTAAATGGTGAGCTTTTTGAACACACGTACTCCGGGCAGTTCCATGACACTCACCACAGTGAGCTTTTTGATAAAGTGTCCTCTTTGTGTCCAGCAAACCCCACCAACCCCTCACAACCAGTTGGCCAATACAAAATATTTCCATTGCAACTGGAGGTTGGTACCTGCCAGTCTCTGGGCCTGTGTGACCCAGAGACTAACATCCCTAACTGTGGAACTAGCCAACTAGTTTGATTAACAAATTGCATCTTTAATTCATCATTACATTAAATGCAGTGTTATGCATGGACATGTAAAGAATAAGCTTAAAAAATGGTTTTACCTACAGAAGTAATGGAACAGCCGATGCCTTTTTGGTACCTTTTTGTTTTTTTGATAAATTAAGCAGTGCTTAAACACTGACTAATGCCACTCTGTCAACCACTTGTGTCTCAAGGACAGCTGAAGATTGGTTTAAAAAGTCTTGATGCATTCTCAATCATCCAGGTAAGTAAATCTCCAAAGGTTGATTCTGTTCATCTGGACGTAGTGTTTTCATTGGGAGAAACATTTTGTCACTCATCCAAGTGACTTCTTCAGCCTCAGCTGACTTCAGGTTTCCCCAATCTTATAAACAGTACATTTGCATAATGACTGAAACAGCTCACTGAAGGAACAATGGGCTGGGAGGTCAGTTCCTTCATCATAATTATGCAAATTCTCATGACCATTGGTCAACAACCACTGATCACTGATTTATACATCGGGGAAACCAAACAACCTCTGGCGAAGCTGATGGCACAACACAGAAGAGCTACCTCATCAGGCCAGGACTCTGCAGTCTATTTACACTTACAGGCCAGTGGACACTCTTTCAATGATGAGGATGTTCACATCCTGGAAAGGGGGGAACACTGGTTTGAGCGCGGAGTCAAGGAGGCCATTTACGTGAAAAGGGAAAGACTGTCTCTGAATCGAGGAGGCGGCCTAAGGGTACATTTTTCGCCATCTTACAATGCTGTGATTGCAGCCAACTCTCTGTGAATGGTACTCGTGGCCATTTATCAGTGGTTGTTGACCAATAGTTAGACTAACATAATAGTTAGACTAACAAGTTAGACTAACATCCCTATAGGGATGTTAGTCTCTGAGTCACACAGGCCCAGAGACTGGCAGGTAACCCCTTACCAACCTCCAGTTGCAATGGAAATATTTTGTATTGCCCAACTGGTTGTGAGGGGTTGGTGGGGTTTGCTGGACACAAAGAGGACACTTTATCAAAAAGCTCACTGTGGTGAGTGTCATGGAACTGCCCGGAGTACGTGTGTTCAAAAAGCTCACCATTTACTCTCTGAGCTGTAGGGAAAATAGAAAAAGTGTGAAGCAAATCATAACTGGAGAATGTTCAAAGCAAAAGTTGTGCCTTATAGCTGCAACCAACACAATTCAAAAGGCACAACTTTTACACTGAAAGTTAACAGTCTCTGTTTTAGGTTTGCATTACATGTTCCACTACCCCTGGACACAGAGCTGGCAGACAATCCGGTGTCTTACATGCAAACTGTCGGCAACCAAAGCAACAGTACTATATACCTTTTTGCAAACAATTTCACGGTAGCAGCTCCTGCAACCGCTCACAAACAAGTGAACCTTGAACACACACTTTTCCCTAACAACACATAGTTAACCAGAAAGTCACTGATTGCTCTCTTAGCCTGTGTGAATGTGGCTTAAGAAATCAATTTCACTTAGAACACCAGCAACCTACAGTACGCCCTCGCAACTGCTCACAGAACAGACATTTTTTCCTCGTGACCGCTGCTTATCAGATGGTCAGTCTCTTGGTAGGTGCTAAATGCTAATAATGCTAAACTTGAAGCATCAAAACAGCAGTTCACAAACCCAAAACCATAGATGACATCACCGAAATCAAGTGCAACTTTTATATAAAGTGTGTGTTCCAGGCACATCTAATTGGAATTGTGCATCAATCTGTGAACTGTATTTTGATTGTCTGGATTTCCTTTTGCTGGTCTGTGAATAATTCAGTTGTCTGTGAGCCATCTCTGGTCATAGAGCTCACTAAGCAAACACACGTTATCTTCCCCTCTCCCTGCACCAGAAACCAGATGGTATGCATCTTAGTTTCTTCACCTCAGAATCACTGTTTACATATGAACAGAATCAACCTTTGAAGATTGATTTAAAAGTGTTGGCATGGCAGGAAAAAATACCTAAATATCTGTACACACCAAAGTCAGACTGTGCAGTAAATCAAGTATTTCTTGTGGAAAACTGCAAATTTTTAACACTGAAGTCTATTAGGATTCTATTACTTTTGGATCCAGCCTCATTAAAGTGGCCAAATAAGAAACTGCAGTCACCATTTGCTTTGTTTTCAGCCCTGGTGATTGGAGTTTGGTCTGGAACAATACACATACTGTATAGTATGAATTAAATTTTGATATTAAAAAAAAAAAGAATGACAGCATGCTGAGAGCACCATCATCTTTGGGCAGATGAACAATTTTAAAGAATTCAACTAAAGTCATTTTGGTGTCTGAGCTCCTGGAGTATTGCAATGGTCCATAAATACTGGGCGAGGGTGGCGATGTGAAAACCAGTTATGATATAAAAAAAAAGAGGTCATAAAAACGACAAACAGAAACAGTCATCTCCATCTTATTCACTCTCACTTCCATTAGTGTGACAATTTCATTAAACAAACATAATGTACAAAATCATTTCCTCGACTTGGCTGGCTCCGAGAAATTAACAGCAACATGGAAGTCATGCATAATGAATGTGAACATTTGCCATCTACAAGCCTCCCACAGTCAAACATTAATTCAACCTCGCACAGGGTGTGGAAAGGGAGAAGGAGGACAAATGGTGCACAGGGAGGTGGAGAGTGAAAGTGAAACCTGTGGTGGTGGTCTGACCAACAAGATACATATATATACTGCTGGGCTAAAGTTACCCAAGTCTGGATTGATTACATTTCTGCCTTGTTAAAAACATGAAGGCTAAAAAGACATAAATTGGCTGGAAATGTGTCGTTATGTCTAAATTATTCAGTTTATTAACATTAAAAATAAGTCATTATGCTTGCCTCTAAAAGTTAAGCTGTGGACACTGATGGGAATGAAAACCTCGGAGACAGGAGAAACTGCTTTCTGTCGTAGCCATTAGATTGTGTAATGTCCTGTCTAAAGTGCGTCAGCAAGACCAATATTACAGTTCTTTTAGGATAAAAAAAAAAGACAAATAACAAATAATTAAATCCAACTTGACAGGGAGTTAAAAGTACATGTCAAGTCAGATGAAGTCAACTTACTGCTCTTTTCTCATTGATCAAAAGCTGGAGAGTTTGACATGACTCTCATGACCGTGCCAGAAACACTTGGCATCATCTAATTCTCTTTGCATAAATCTTGCAATCATTTATCAAGACACAACACAACAAAATGCTAATGGTAACATTTTAGGGAGGGGAGCTTGAGGAAAAAAAAAAGAAACTCTCATCCTTCACAAGGAGTGATTTATTACCCAGTACAGCGGGGTCACACATTAATTTTGCTCTTTATATAAAAGGCCCGTTATTTCTTGCATGCATAAATAAAACACTCGGATATACACACATAAACCAAGCACGCGCACCACGATGCGCATTTGCATCCTTCACACTTAGTTTGCATTGAGGAAAATGTCACAGTGTCTAGAGGATGTTTATCTTGAGGGGACAGAATTGATGGCTTTGCTGGGCTTGCTGCGGCTCCGTTCCCATGTCTCTGATGCAATGTTACAAGCGCGTACGTATTTTTGATTGTGATGTGTGTTGTCTTTGACTGACGCCAGACTATGGGAGATGCCAGTGTACGGGCGCCGCGCTTAACCAGACACGCATCGGATGTGACACCGGCGAGCCAGCGGTGTGACAGGCATGTGACAGGGCAGAGCTGGTCCTAAATAACTTCTTAGGCTCCATTACCCTGCCAAAATACTGGACACGCCATCTCCCATTTCCCGTTTCCCCTTCATGGTCACAGAGTCCTTTACTATTCGCAAATGGAGCGGTGATTGCACCCTACCTTTTGCTCAGTAGATTAATCACACATAGATGCAAGCTTGCACGCATCCAGATAAGACAATACACACCCCCCACCTGCTGCAAATAAAGGAGAGAAGCAAGAGTGAGCGCTAGGAGCAGGCCAGCAGCGGTGGTGATTATCCTGAAGAGAAGCATCGGTTGTTGGTATTTACACTGCCACTCCACCCAGACGTTTTTGACACCGGCGGCCTCTAGAAAGTGAGAGCATCTGTCAAGAACTGCTTTGAGAGGCCGGGTGTTGAAGGTGACCGAAGACGAACGCGTCATTAGCCAAGACAAAAATTAGTAAAGGGGAGGCGGGGGGAAGGGGGCTCTGCGGCTCTGACACGACGTGGATGTATTTTAAAAGAAAAAAAAAGATAAGAAAAAAAGACAAAATGATTCTGCCACTGTGCACAAAAACATAACAAACAAAAAAAACCCTAACACAAATGCAGTGACACCCTAATCCTAGTCAAAGGAGCTTGCAAAGAAAAGCGTCTGGACTTCTTTAAGTTACTTGAAGACGTTTCTTGAAGACCACAATGACCTGGATGACTGAGAACCTTCACAGACACCCTAATCCTAGACCAGTGGTTCTTAACCTTGTTGGAGGTACCGAACCCCACCAGCTTCATATGCGCATTCACTGAACCCCTCTTTAGTGAAAAATAAAATGTGATTTTTTTTACTGGTGCACAAAATGAGCCATGCATGTCATGGCGGAGGCTCTGCCGAACCCCTGAGACTGAGTCACTGAACCCCTAGGGTTCGATCGAACCCAGGTTAAGAACCACTGTCCTAGACAAAGCTCGAGTGACATGCTGGAAAAGGAGTACCATAAGGAAACCTGATCTTTGCTTTTAAAATGCATGACCCTCACCAGTACGCACTCTTTGATGTCAGAAAAGAGATGAAAAATAAAACAACATGTATCACTTAATATGGTCATAAGAGTTTTTGATCTGATTTTTACCCTTACCCAATCACTATATCACAACAGACTTTGATGTCTTGCCAATTTGCCCAGCGAAAATGTTCGCATTAGCCGCCCCCTAATGAGGAGCGCGAAGTGTACGTTGAAAACACCCGGATTGCCTGTTAGTCTGTTTATCTGGCAGGAAGACTTCTTGTCATCGTTTAGCCGGTTTAGCTCGTTCGAGTGTGATGACATTTCTGCCTCTTTCCTCCCCGGTTATCCCGCGACGCTAGTAATTGCGGTCTTATATAAAACAGCCGCATCACATTTAAAGTGGCGAGGACGAGCAAACAAGGATATGAGTTCCGCCATCAGATGCAAAGACACATGAATCATTTATGGCGACAAGATATTTGCAGACATGTGTAAAGGGTGGATAAGATCTCGGAGATGTGCGGGCTTGTTGACAGAACGGAGCCCTTTCTCTCGATTAGTGGATGATGTGTGATAACTAGCAAACAGGGACTATGAGAGAGGAATTAATAAGGGGGCTGAAGACTGAGATAAAGACAGGCAGACAGAAGAAAGTGCGTGTGTGGGGGTAATTCTTTAAACTGTTTTTGGGTTATTCTCTCTAGTCTGTTGTAGCAGCACTCCTGCCACATTGTTTAGAATGAGTTCTGGCTGCCGTGAATGAAAATGAGATTTCACTGTATCCCGTCCGCTCAACAATGCATGAGTCTCAATAAACACCAAAGCTCCTCTCATTTCATGCTTCCCAATGTGTGGCGGCAGACAGCAACACCGCGGCAAGCAATCACAAATTCAAATGAAAAGGGAGAGGGAGGAATTTCTCCTTCACAGCCTTGTTTAATTTGCCGCCTCCTGGGCAATTGAAACGTGCCTCTGCTGTGCTGTTGTCTGAAGGTGTGCGAAGCTCGGAAGTGGATGCCTTACAGGTATTTAGGGGGCTGAGGAGAAGGAGAAAAGAAAGAAGCTGAAAAAGAAGACAAATTGGATAAACTTGCTTGGTTTTGTACCTGGAGCATCGCGCCGAAGTTGAAACACACGCCCACACATGTAGACCCCTCCGCACACAAGCCGAGACTGAGCGGCATGCGTTAATGCCTGGAGCTCTCCAGCCGTGCACTGGCCCCAGGGGAGACGTCCCCGATAACACAAACTAACTCCGAGCTCACGGTCCCAATGGATGGAAAAAACAAAAGACGAGGTTTTATCTACTTTTATCTCATTAAACAGTCTATAACTTGCCTAATTGTTTACGGAGGGATTTGCAAGAATATCCCACCCAAGGTTTATGACTTTAGTGTGCTTGAACCCACACATGTTAAGGGGGTGCATTTGTGATTCATTGTTGCCGAGACTTAAGATGGGTTTTAATTAGGATGTGAGTGGATGTGCAGCCTAATAAGATATAGCAAGAGATTGGGAGACAAAAGGACCGCATTTTAATTCCCCTTCGCTCCATCCATCACTTCGTGTTTGCTGTAATGGAAACAGTGTTAAATTTGCAAAGGCCTGGCGCGCACATCTGGCTCCGAAACAGAGGCAGGCCTCTAAAGTGTTTCATAATTCAAACATGATATTTTCCCCTTTTGCAGCTGATTCATGTAAACCCCTTCGTAACACCCCCCCCCCCCCCCCCCCACTCCACCTCTCTTTCCCCGCTTTTTTTCTGCTTGTTAGATATTCAGCCAGCAGCACCCTCCTCTGCCTTCCCCGACCCCGTGCTTTTCAATCTCTCCATCGTAACACTTGAGCTTTGATCTTCTCACCCAGGCCTACTCGTCGCAGCCCTGCAGCACCACTTGCTCCCTGCCTCCTAACTGTGCTCATCTTTAATACCTCCCATATCCATCTCCATCCCTCGTAGCCCTCACCCCGTTTCTCCGCTCCCTCCATCATCTTTCGCACCGGCTCTCTCCTTGCATACGACAACGTACGTGGAATGGCTATTGCTCCCAGGGCACTTGCTAATGCAGCGCTTTTAATTACAGTTTGCACATTGATCAATTGTTGCATTACTAGTTGGTCCCCGTCGACCAGTTACCATAGTGATGGATCACCTGCGAGGTTCTTCTGTGGTCATCTGTGACACTCAGATGCTGATTGTTGAGAGTCCCAGGAAAGCCTAGCTCACCTATGATGGCGACAGCCCTGGCTTTAGAGTTTAATGAAGAGTGTACATAGAAAAAAGTGTGAGGTGGAGACAAGAGGGAACAAAAGACACAACCCTGTTTGCTAACAAGACCAAGCCATCCACCCCACAACAATCTGTGTTGCTGCTGCATGCCCATGGTTCATTTGGAACGCGCTGATCTGCATTAATGAGAGATAATCTTGGTGCCTTTGAAGTTTTATTCTGTCCCCTGGGAGCAGGAGAGAAGCTTGCTTACGCACATATACGCCATGCTGCTGGATCTGATATCTTTGCACAGCGTGTTGAATATAAGCTGTGGAACATACTGCCACGCACCCCCACCTCCACTCCCAGCTGAATCCTGCTATAGTCTGACCCCCCACCTACCACCACAAAATTAGGATCCCTTTCTTCATTTATTCAAGTGCACACACGCAGACGCACACACATAGTCTCTCTGCATTTGGAATATGTTTAGCCACTAGAAACTAGTTTCCTAAAGTCTCTCTGCACTGCATTCTCCCCGAAGTATGTATACAAATGGATGCAGAAGTGTGACAAATTAAAGGAAAAGTTTGAACTCTTGACCCCTTGCAGTGCAGGTACTCTGTATGTTTGAACCAATTTCACAGAAGGCTCTATTCAAATCAACGCAGCATTACCAAGTGATCAATTTTGCCCTGTGCTGAAACATTTCTATCCTGATGGCAGTGTTCTCATCCAGGATGACAAAGCTCTCATGCAAACAGCAAGCGGGGTCACTAAATGGTTTAATGAGTATGAAAAATGTGTGTTTCATATGCTGTGGCTTTCTCATTTATCACGTTTCAACCCAGCTGAACACAGCACCTATGGGAAACTTCAAACCAGCAGCGCTCTCCACCACCACCATCATCAAAACGACAAATGAGAGAAAATCTTTTGAACGCACACTGATCCACACCCCCTGCTAGAGTTCCAGAGACGTGTAGGATAAATGCAAAGCGATGCATATACATATATTAACCAGATGGTGGGGCACACATTGGGATCAAACAGTTCAGGTGCTGATGAATGATGAAAAGGCAAATCCTAGTTGACAGCTGTGGTTTGATTATTCTAGTGGTCTGATGGTAGCAACCTTCTCTACCAATAAACCATAGCGACAGTGAGCTCGGGTGAAACATACGGAGCACTTTATTGAGTCTAATTATTTGGGATTAAATAAAGGACACCATGTGTTATTGTTTTGTTTTGTGGTATTTCCTTCTGTCATCTGAATCAGCTATTCTGACTCACCTTATTCTCTCTCACAACACACAGAGACAAATTATGCATGCCCATCCAGATAAAAATAAGTCAGAAGCAGTGAGCCTCATGTCTTGAGCCAACCCCCGTCTATCAAAGCAACGTGGATTATCGCAGAGTTCATTAACATGCAGAAAAGAACCAGGAGTCGGATGCATGGAGAGACAGGAAACTTTAAGAGTCTCAGGAAGATGAGACTGCGGAAAGTTATAACAACACATCAAAGTAGCACTCAGAGTGATCCTCTCTTCAACTGAGACACGTCAAGAAAGTGCCAAAGGTAACCAGCAGCCCCTTTTAGAGAGTGGGGCGTGGTGTAATAGTAGTGCGCGGGCTATGTTTTTGTGCTCAGCCAACTCATTTGAATGTCCTTCCAAAAGCTTACAAAGGCAGAGTAGGGGAGGCTGCACCCTCACACCTATACAAACTTAACTACATGCAGTGCTTTAGTCTGAGTGTAATCTCATTACCTCTCTTGTTGTTTAACCCAGCCCATGACGCTGTGATGAGCTGGCATTACTTTGATTAAAGCAGGTGGGGAGGGAAAGCTGTGTAGAGAGAAGTGAAGAGGAGAAGTTGTGGACAGAGTTAACAAAAATGTGTGTGTCTGTGTGTGTGTGTGTGTGTGTGTGTGTGTGTGTGTGTGTGTGTGTGTGTGTGTGTGTGTGTGTGTGTGTGTGTGTGTGTGTCAGAGGTCGCAGGAATGACATAAGCACTTATTGGTATTAAAGGGTAAACTTTCAAAGGCATCCATCTCCAGTGTCGAGCAGGTTTTCAATTCAAAGTTATTCCCGTCTTTGACTTTGATGTGCCGGTGACAAATGATCCAACAGGAAAAATGACTGTTTTTTAAAATGATTTATTTCTTCTTTTTTTTTTCCAAGGAAAAAAAATGGCCCTTTAGCTTGAACCTGAGGTCAATAAGAAGCAAATAAATAAACACAGAAAGTTTGCATATTGGAAAGCTGTCAGCTTCAGGCCAGCATCTGCTCACTTCCAGCTTGATGGAGAACCTTCTTTCCCGGGCAAGCCCCGGGACTCAGGGTCAATGAATCAGCACAAGTGGACACATTGGCAGTTGTCATGTAATGATATTGCCTGAATGTTACTTGTGGTCGAAACAGCAACACACATGCATGTCACACCAACGGATGCTGTCATACCGTAGTAACACACAAAGTACACACGCTTACCAGAAGTGTTTAGACGAGGCTTCAGCTATTGCAGATCTGACTGCATACACGCAGAATTGAAAGTTACCTAACATGTAAATCCTTAATATTTCTATTTTAGCAATAGCTATTCACAGAATGGCTCTTTTCTGATGCTTTTTAGTTTTATTTTTAGTAATCAGATCAGGATTTTCTGCCTAAAATCAAATGTATTCGAATTGTAGCGAACCCCCCCCCCCGAATGAAGGACACTTTACTGATGATGTTTTGAAGGTTTAATGGCAGTAAACCATCAATCTCACCGTAAGAGCTGGGGATGTATACATAGAAACAGCATGTAAGCAAAAAATAAATAAAAATCCACACTCTTACAATCCTAAATCTTATAACATAAAGTACGTTTCAACGTAACATTTAACAAATGTAGCCTCTGTCACAAAAACATCTAAACATGTCGTTATTTATATCATAACCATACCTTGTGCCTCTATCAAGGGGGCTGCTAATAACAAAAGAAATCTCTATAGGCTCCAAACCATCACATTTCAAACTCCCGCGACTGCCGCTGAAAACTGCGCCAAAAACAGTTTTACAGGAAATCGTCCCATCAAAATAAAAGCTTCTACACCCGAAATGGAAGTTAGTAGTAGAAAACAACGATGAGTGTCAAAATAAGGTGCAAGGAACTAAATATAGGCATTTGGGGATATTTACACAAATGTTTAAAATAATATCTCATTGAGTTTTTCCTATATTGCTGCTGAAACACAGGGTGGCTTTCTTTCTAACATGCTAAAAACAGAATAACAGTGGTATTTCTCAAATTTTCTGTAGTATTGTATTCAAATGGTTTCCACATGTAATGGTCTGCAAGAGGATGTAGAGAGCCATAGCCCTGTCCCCCAGGGCATGAAGCAGGCATGGAGGAGATCCAGGCCCCAGACATCCAGAGGCCCCAGAGTGCGAGAGCCCAAGGAGGACCACCGGAGGGGCATCCGTGCCACCCTCATGGGAAGGGCTGAGGATCCCCAGATGAGGCGACACCCAGTAGCCACCGAGCAGACGCTAGAGGGGGCTGCACCGGCGTACCCGCCAGCTCTGCCGGCAGCCAGCTGTGCCAGAGTGAACCGAGCCGCAGGCCCAGAGGCCAGAGGCCTGAGGGCCCCCCGCACCCCGGAGGGGGCCTGACCGAGCAACAGGCGCCAGGCCCCGCCAAGTAGCCACCGGGAGTGAGCTGGTACATACACCAAGAACCACCAATGCACCGACCCCTGAGGGCATCAGTCACCGGCAGGGAGTGTGGTGAGGGGAAATAGGCCTCCACACTTTGGAGGGCCTGGGAGTTCCCAGAGAGGTGGAGTCTAAGACCTGACCTGAAATATAGACACAGACAAACAGGCACACACAGACACAAACATGCATTCCCACCCTCATGCACACATATACAAACACTCAGCACTCACCCAACGTAAGGATTGAGTATACTGTAGTATATGCCGCCCATTTTTAAAAATTTTCTGTGCTTCAGAAGTGAAATAGAAAGTGAAAATTTCATGACTGACACCGGAATTTTTATCAGTCAAGAATAATAAAATATGCTCGGTGGAATGATGGTCAGCATGATAGCGTCATGTTTTTGTTTTTTGTTTTACTTTTCCTGCAAGAAATTATATTCATTCATCTTAGTTTAGCTTCAATCTGTAATTTTACCTTAGTCTTCTGCAGCTGCAGTTCTTTTATTCCCATCAGTGGAGATGCCTCACACTTTGAGAACCATTCATTTCGATAGTGGATTATCACATCACACCCGATTTTCACCTAAATTAAATCAGCTCAAGCTGTTGGTTTTGGTATCTACCGTCATGCAAAATTTGATACCTTGAAAACTGGATGCAAGACTGCTAGCAAACAGACAGACAGACAAGCAAATGGAACCAATTGCACAGTCCCTCCCTTTGGGGGGAGAAATACTGCATAAACACTAACACTAACTCAAGCACCAATGAGTCATTACCCAAAGAGTTGTAACAAGTAGCTTGCATATCTAAAAATCAAGGAAATTTTTATGTTATTTTCATGACTTGTGGAAGACTGTGAAATCCTAATATCACAACAATATTGCAGCGATTTTTGAGTGACATTTTGCTAGAATGACAGTAATTAGAAATAATGACAGAATTAGCCCAGATTGGTGACCTGTCCAGGATGTCAATAAGAAGCTATCCCCTATGGTAGCTGGGATAAGCTCCAGCTCCCCCACGACCATGATAAGCAGAAGAGAGTGGATAGAAGGACTATACTGTTTAGCTGTGCTGTAAACTGGTGCGCCCATTGTTCTTTGGACATATTTCTGACACAGAAGGGGCTCAAATAGCTGTGTACATATATTGGTTTGTGACTTATCGCTGGTATTTGTGAACTATGAACAGATGTTGTAGTGACAAAACACTTGGATGACATGTTGAATTGAGAATATGGAATATTATTATTGATATATTCTTTTAATTATTATCATTTCTAGTTTGCTTGCAATCCAATACAAAACTAGAAAATGAAGGAGTTATAATGTTCTTGCCTTAACGTACCCAACCGTGTACTAAGGAAGGCAATTTATGGCAGACTAGAAATAAAAATGATTGTAATTTTGCACAATTTTGTAACATTTTGACATCTAAAGGTGATTTCAGTTCTATCTATTTTCTGTTCTTATCGTGTAATTACAAGCCGTCACTGAGTCACTAAGGTGGTTTGGTCTGACAAGGCAAAAAATCTGATGGCGCGGTAACATACATTATGTTGTTTTGAAAAATAGCCCATGCAAATGTATGCACACTCACCATGTGTCTGCAGACACAAACACACACGCACATGCGTGAGGAGGAGTGATCTGTCCCATCCTGTTAAGTCTAGCTTTGAGTTGTCGTGATGACCAATTTCTGACGCACATCACTTCCAGTATCATCCCTCTTCTTTGACAAGATGAATTTTAAATGAGTACACAGAGACAAACTGTACATATGGCACAGACACACACTTGCTCCACTTCTCAGATGAGTCTGTTGTATGTGTAAACTGTTTATACATCTAAATGTAAAGAAAAAATAAATTATGTATTTGAGGCAGCGGTGAATGGTACTGCATCAGACCGAGTCAGTAGCTATCAGTCTACAACTAAATGGGGTCAAATGAGTAATTGCATGCAGTCTGTTTCTGATAATACAGCAATTAACTGTGATTAACCACCAAAGTCACATATCTGCTGCTGTCTGCATAGACAGAAAATCACATTGAACTATTATATTTGCATTCAGCAACCTTCCTCTTCTATAGGAATATAACCAGAAAACAACCAGCTGTCAGCCAGCTGAGTTGAGTCCCCCTGAGTTGTGTTCATTGACAGACTCATTCAGACTGATGGCAACATGTTGGCAATCTGTCTGCATTTATAAATTTGATTTATCCAGCAATCTCAGACAGTAATTGCAGTCAGTCCAAGTCAGACTGCAACCTCCTTTCAGGCGACCTGTGCAACCACCTTGTGATCAGAAGTGGTCGTGAGTGTACAACACCCTCAAATTTTGGGCAACAATTTGGTCTTTGCAAGTAGCATCGTTTGTTTTGTGGATACCGGGAGGTTGCTTCCTATTTTTACTCTCTTGACTGAGTGACTGCTCTGCATTGGAAGTAGCTCTAATTGTGTCCACTGTTTTTCAGATGATCCGATTTAAAATAAGTTTGCTAAACTAACATTATCTCAGGGTGGTGGTGCATGAGATAACTGCTCTTGTTTATTCTATTCCCAGAGTATTTTAATGTATTTGACAAAATATTCATATTTGGTGCCCCTCTATCGATACAATATTGCCATACGAAACAATGTAATACTATGTCCAGGAAGCACCAAGGCTGCCATGAAATATAAACTGCTGGAGTATCAGTGTCACGGTCCACAGTGAAGTGTGTTTTTTATATCATCATAAACTGAGAGGCTGCCAACTAAGAAAAACATCCTTGTTCCAAAATTCACACCTTCAAGCTCGACTGTCATTTGCAGCTGCCCACATGGACAAGCCAACTGCCTCCTTGGGAAAATTTTTATGTTGATGAGAGAAAGATATTTGGCTACAAAGGCAAGAGGTAAGTTTGGAGGAGTAAAGGCTTTCAAAGTTAAATACCAACTGTTAAGCATAAGATAGCAACATAATCTGGGGCTGTTTTGCTGGAGGTAATACTGGTATATTGCACAAAGTAACTGAGTATGAGGACTACCTCTCAATTCTTAAACTTCATCTCAGCAGCTGCATGATTGAAACGTGGACACAATTGGGTAGGACAATGAGCAATGGTCTCAAAGAACTGGCCTAAGCCATCTTGAAAATTGGTAGAGTGTGCTTCAAAGCAGAGTATTTGCCTCCAAAGCAACCAATTTAAATGAACTCTACCAGTTCTGCTAAGTAAAGTGGTCAAATATCCAGACAGAAACATGCCAGAAGCTTGTTAATGGCTATCAAAGGATCTGGTCGAAGTTCCCGGAATTACCATTATATTCATGCCCATGGTGAGTGCGAGTGAATTTTTTTTCAACGTTTTTACAAGTTATGATGTATAGCAATACGCAACTGTTGCCAGAAAGTGGTAGCATTGTACCTACAACATGTTTTTAAACAACAAAATGAAAAGGAAAAAGTACTACTAACTAGGTAGCAAAAATCAGAATCAGAATCAGAATCAGAATGGGGTTTATTGCCAAATGTTGAGCAGGTTTACAACATTAGGAAATTGCTGCGGTGCTTCAGTGCAAACATAGTGTCATAAATAGCACTTAAATAGACATGGAAAAAAATAAAAGTAGGGATAAGAATTAAAAGTGCTACGTGGAAAGATATGTGCATGAGATATACATGAGATATATACATGAGAATAAGAATTAAGAGTGCTACGTTGAAAGATATATACATGAGTGCAGGTGGTGATCAGTGCCAAACATGGAATGATGCAGTGAACACAGCGTAGGGTCATGTGTTAGTGGTGGGAACAGTCATATGGTTATTGTTCATGTGTCCAACAGCAGAGGGGAAGAAACTGTTCTTATGGCGAGAGGTTCTGGTGCGAATGGACCGGAGCCTCCTGCCTGAGGGGAGCAGGTCAAACAGACTGTGTCCAGGGTGAGAAGGGTCAGCTGAGATCCGAGCTGCACGCCGCAATGTCCTGGAGGTGTACAGGTCCTGCAAAGATGGGAGTCTGCAGCCAATCACCTTCTCAGCAGAGCGCACAACACGCTGCAGTCTCTGTTTGTCCCTGATAGTGGCTCCAGCGTACCACACGGTGATGGAGGAGGTGAGGATGGACTCGATGATTGCAGTGTAGAACTGCATCATCGTCCGTGTTGGCAGGTTGAATTTCTTCAGCTGCCTCAGGAAGTACATCCTCTGCTGGGCTTTCTTGATGACGGAGGTGATGGTGGGCTCCCACTTCAGGTCCTGGGTGATGGTGGTACCCAGGAAGCGGAATGAGTCCACAGAGGTGATGGGGGTGTCAGTCAGGATGATGGGGGGGAGTGGAGCTGTGTGCTTCCTGAAGTCCACAATAATCTCCACTGTCTTCTGGGCATTCAGCACCAGGTTGTTGTGGCTGCACCAGGACACCAGACGTTCAACCTCTCTCCTTTAGGCAGACTCGTCCCCGTCCGAGATGAGCCCAATAACGGTGGTGTCATCTGCAAACTTGATTAGCTTGACAGACTGGTGGGTGGAGGTGCAGCAGTTGGTGTACAGGGAGAAGAGCAGAGGAGAAAGAACACAGCCCTGAGGGGAGCCGGTGCTGATGGTCCGGGAGTCCGAGACATTCTTTCCCAGCCTCACATGCTGCTTCCTGTCCGTCAGGAAGTCAGTGATCCACCGGCAGATGGGATCAGGCACATTCATCTGGGAAAGCTTGTCTCGGAGATGGTCTGGAAGGATGGTGTTGAAGGCAGAGCTGAAGTCCACAAACAGGATCCTGGCATAGGTTCCTGGGGAGTCCAGATGCTGCAGGATGAAGTGTAGGGCCATGTTGATGGCGTCGTCTACAGACCTGTTGGCTCTATATGCAAACTGCAGGGGGTCCAGGAGGGGGGCCGTGAGGATCCTGAGATGGGAGAGAACTAGGCGCTCAAAAGACTTCATGACCACAGATGTCAGAGCCACGGGTCTGTAGTCATTTAGTCCAGTGATCCTAGGTTTCTTGGGGACAGGGATTATGGTGGCTCCAGCATTAAAATACCAGTGATAATTCACATCAAAAGGGAGTGAGAGCTGAAAGCAACAGATCTGGGGGAAAAGCTTGCAGAATGACAAAACCAACCTTTTTAAGCTTTCTTCATACACTGATTAAATAAACATCCTGGACTGGCAGCTGTTGAAGGTGCAACCCTGAAGTATCTGCAGGTATATTTGGGGTAAACTGAGAAGGAATTGACTTTGCTGTTTTAACAGTCAGCTCAGGTTTGATGGAGTGCAGTGAATTTGAAATTAGTTCAATGTGTGTAAAAAGCTTAATGCCTTTAAAAACCCAGCACAAGGATATATGGCCTAGCCATCTATCATGCATGTGAATTTGGGTATGTGTGCTTGCTGTTAGGACAAAGTATTTGTGTGTGTGTGTGTGTTGTGTGTGTGTGTGTGTTAGAGAGACAGAGAGATAGAGTTCATGAAAATGCGTTAACCTACAGTATGGCAATAAGAGTGCATGAGCACATATACACAGACACACTGGTGCACACATACCAGACACCCACACACGCACATACACACACACTCCTTCACCGGACCAATATATCACAGCACTCACAGACCAAATGAGGCAATCGCTCAAAATTATTTGCATATAAACTAATGAAATATTACTGGGTGAAACTCAGTTGAATGTTAATTACAAAGGTAATGCACTATTTGCTGATTAATGGATCGTCTCTCTTTTGGGCAAGAGATGCGATGAGAAAGTGGGTGATCAGTGTGGGGTTAAAAAAAAGAAGAAAATGAAAAAAGGTTTCCAGTCAGTGAAGGTGTGCAGGTATGGAAGCACAGCTAGGATGTGGGGAAATCTACAAGAGGGGGAATCATAAGAGGAGGTGAGACAATCCATTGTTGGGTGGCAAACAGTTGTTTTAAGTTGAGTGGACATAGTCACCCTTCACAAAATCTTGTTTCGCTGGAGTGGGTGAAATGAAAATGCATTATTCATTTATAGATCATTAATTATGAATCCACCAAAAACCAGGATGAGAGGCTGAGGTGTGAAGTGTGCAAGTCGAAGCAATTTTGCTGAGGATACAAGTTACATATTTCATCTCGCTGTTTGACCTCAGAGTTTGGAACAAGCTCCTTGTGATTCCAGGACGTTATGACAGAAGAAACAACTTACTAACTGCAGACTTGAGCGCAGTTTACAAAAAGCTGGGGCAGGACACAGTGTGAAACATCAGTGAAACAAATCCCTTTTTTTTTGTAGCTCAATATTTAATTGATAATAGTACAAAACCAACTAACAAGCAACACTTTTGTCCTGCTCTCTAGGTTATGCTTTTCTTTTTCCCATGTTTTGCTTACTGATTACTGCTGTTGTTAACTGGTTTTATGTGTACTGACCTTTTTTAAAATTGACTGTAATTTAGATTTTTTTTTCTTTCCTTTTTTTGCTTCTGAGTCATTTGGGTCCTTTGATTGCCTTTGCCAGTCGTTACACATATAAAGTGTTCAAAATGAGAAATTTACAGTGTTTTGTTTAGCACTACACCCTTAATAAGCCCATCCTTACAAAGACTCAGGATTTATGGGATTCATTACTAACCTGTTGCCAATAAACCTAATTGGTTGTGAGTTTTTCTGCCAGCTATTTTTTCAGCATTAAACATATTTGAAGCACCTTGTAGCTCCCCAATTTTTGAAAAATAAGATGCTTGTCTGTAAACAATTCAAAATATGAGAAAGACATTCAGATTGTTATCCCTCTACAACATTCACAAGTCTGTAATTAAAGTAAACCTCAGGGAGGAAAAAAGGAAGCAAAACTGACGTCACAGTGCAAGTAATACCTTTTAACTTTAGTTTACGTTTTCTGCAGGGACCGCGCTAAACATCTTCTGAGCTGTACAAAAGGTAAAAGACTTTCAGTTATGGACTGTCATCCTGGACAGAGGAACAAAGAAAACACAAGGAAAATCCTCTGATGGTCTGCCAGTCAAGATAGCTGCTCGCTCCATCAGAAAGTTGAACCCTCTCATGCAGCTGCTGTCTTCCAGTTAACATCACCAAACCTTAACGATTTCTAAACTTACCAAAGGTGCTCCAGAGCGCTACACAAACGTATGCATATGAAATGAGCAGCTCATCTCCCTTTTCAGAATAACAGACTATGCATAATGCATAGACCCAGTTGGAGTGACTGAAAGATTGATAGGTTGATTGATTGATGATGACAGTTATGACTAATTCATTAAAAAGCTAAAGCTGGCTGTGCATGTCACTCATTTGGGTTGAGATAGTCCACTGGCCATACACAATCTGTGTGTGTGTGTGTGTGTGTGTGTGTGTGTGTGTGTGTGTGTGTGTGTGTGTGTGTGTGTGTGTGTGTGTGTGTGTGTGTGTGTGTGATTTGATTTAGGGTGGGCAAACTTTGGTTTAATGCTGACCACCAGAGTGTTTCTCTTGACAGAATATGCAGCCCACTTATGAACAAAGCCACAAGCTACTCACAGAATCAGTACCAATTACCAAAAAATAACACAACAAAAAACCTATACAGCTGCCATGTACATGCAGCCAAGTGTGATTTTACTCTGTGGGGCTAAGTAAAGCGCTAAGCGCTGTTTGCACAGAAACCACAAGACAACACACAAGCAGTACTAATATGTTCATCCCACAGAGATCCAGCGTGTCTCAGTAGTATAAATTCAAAGAGCAACTGAGACATATTTGAGCATGACAGCATGGGTATGCTTGCATATGCATCATTATAGACATCCCTATAGCGGGGTGTGTACAAAGGAGCACTGTACAGTTCTGCTGTGAGCAAATATTGCATCAGACGCTGCCATGTTTTATTCCACTTACATTTATGCATGCAACAGCGTTCACACAGAGGTGTTTTTCTCTGTTTTATCTGGGTCTTCTCCGTGACCAGTAATTTCCTTGCGTGCCCGCAAGTTGCCTGGCAACTGTTTTCCCCTTTTTGTAATGCAACTGGTGGTTTATTAAAGTGCACATAAGAGCAGTGTCGATCTTCTTGCATCAGTGAAAACCAAAGTAACATTTTTCTTTTTTGTTCCCTTTGCTTTAAGGTTTGGAGAATATTGTCAGTTTGACCAAACTGTCATTAAAAAGCAGACAGGTCAGAGCGTTCAGTCGCAACGTTTTCAATATTTTACGCGGGATGCAATCTTTCCCTAAGCCATGCGTCCGAATAGAAATATTTTTCAAAAACTGTTTCATGCTGCTAAAAGTAGACAAAGACGAGAAAAAGAAAAAGTATGACTAATATATAGAGTGAAAGTAACTTTTAGAGATGGATTTTAAACCAACTTTTAATTACTTTTCTGACTATGTCAATGAACTATTTTAGATAAATAAAAATATAGCCCACACAGTGTTATTTCCATCAAAACATATTTACTTTTCCAAATTAGAACACAAAAATCATTTCTAGAGCAATATTAATACATGGCTCCTCAGCAAAATAACTTTGAACTATAAGCCATCTGGAAAATTAGATGTGTGACCAACAGGCGACTTCGTTGACATTCACTCTGTGTGAGGCTAAACCTGTAACGTGCGCAGTCTTCACTCCTCCACATACACACACATATACCAAAGCTCTGTCCATGTCTGCAGACTGCTAACTAGCTCAACTGTTTGCCAATAAATCAAAGTGTGTCTTTGTCAGTTGAGTAGTTACACACTAAACACACACCCATGGCTAGAAGCGGCTGGCAGCTTCACACACAATTAGGAAGCCAGCAACGGGATGCCTTCAGGTTAAAAGCATCAACTGGCGCACTCGTGGCGCGATTTGGAATTCTCTTTAAGTACAAAAACATCTGCATAAAAGAAGGATGTGTTTGTTTACGTGCATGTGCGCTTGCACATTTGCATAGAAAGGTTTCTTCTGCTGCCTTCAAAGGAAGGACTGCAACAAAGCAGAGCATACCTAGAGGGAGCAAAAGAGCTGCAGTGTACCAGCCCTTCAAGCCTGCTCTGCATGCTTTTTGTGTCCGACGGTAACAATATGTATGCATTCCCACATTCAAAGAGACCAGTGAATATTTGAATAAATTGCTAACTGACAGACCTTGCTTCTGAGAATCAGAATGAATAATGTGCAAAGGATTTCATTCTTGATAAGTTCAGCTTGTTCTATAAGATTTATTTATTTATTTATTTTTGTTTAAAATGAATAGAGGAGACACAAGTAGAGCACAAATGTACGAAACATGTGGAAGAGAAAAACGCTGACTAATGAATTAAACCAAGGAGAATGTTTTAATATAATAAACAAGGTCAGTAGAGTGTTTATCTACTGGATGAATGCATTCAACTAAAAATCACAACAAAAGCTGTACTACAGACTGAACACTAAAAAAAAAATCTATATATATATGGTTGGGTCTCCCTGAGTATGTCAGATGAAATATGTGGTGATGCATTAGTATCACAGACAGCTTTTCTGCTTGATAGCTCCAGACATATCAGTGAAACCTTGCCTCCAGCTAGATGAAGAGAGAGCAGAATCTAACCGCCCGATCTGTTGAGCCTCTCCAGGTGAGTCTGGAAACCTGCCTCACTGTTGTCTGAGTCACCGGCTGTTGCGTTCGCGCACACAGCTGAATCTATCAGACACAGAACTGCTGCCTGCTGCTTCAAAGACCTTCTTCAAAATGTTCCCCTCCGCCTCTCCATCTCCAGCGATCTCCCTGCCACTTTGTACCTGCAACAGTAGGCTGAAAGCTCTCCCTCTGCCTTGTCAAATGAAGAGAATGAGCTTTGAGATCCGATCTTGCTTAACGCACAGTATTCTGAATGTAACACAAAAAGGGTGGAATATATAGAACAAGGGTTTGATACTTAGACAGGGCTGAATTGCATTCACGTGCAGTCTTGTGTTTATTTTAACTGATGATGATTAGGAAGAGTGACATTTAGTTTGGTAAATGCTAGAATTAGGACAGCTAATGATATCTGGTGTGAAGCTGTCACTGACTTAGTGTGAAGACATCAGAGAGATGGCAGGAGGACTGCCGGGTTAGGTGCAGTGAAAGGCAAAGATCCTGGCACCTAAAAGCTCTAATGATGCGCCCACTGTTTCCTTTTTGCCCCCCATTCCTCTATCATTCCTATTAGTTTACTATTTGTGACCTCCTTTTAAAAAAGCTGACTTCCCACCATCAACCTCTTCCGTCTTCGCATTCCCTTCCATTCGGACTAGGCCCCCCCTCCCCCATCATCCAATCGTTTCCTCCCCCAGTCGCACTCCAGCATAAATCACCTCTCTGCGATAGTTTTAATGGCTTTTTAATGAGCCTAATGTTTTCTGTTTTAATGAACTTCTTACGTCAGCTTTAATCATTTTAGGGGGATGAAAAATGATTGAGAAATGGCCTACATTAATTTAATTTACTGTTCAATCTGCACAGTCCTCTTTACAATCCTGGGAAGGCCGAGACAGGAAGGAAGGAGGGGAAGGAGGAGGAGGAATCACGAAGTAGTGGAAGCCGGTCCAATCACTGAGAGGAAGAAAACAGATTCAAGAGTTATAAAGACGAAGATGGGTGCAGAAACCAAAGAGTGATGAGCAACAATGCTTTGTATGAAGAGGTAAATTGTATTTCAGATTGGGTTTCATTGCAGAGAATAAAAGAAAGAAAGAAGGAAAAGAAATGGGCTGGGTAGTAGGAGCTGTAATTTATGAGGCCAAGCTATAGGCTTGTTGTTCAGGCTTATCTCCAATTAGGCTGCATTGTTGAGGCCTGCCAATGGTGGCTTCTACCACTCTGTGAGACCAGCAGATTTACACAGCCATTAACACAGCAGGACGTGAATAAATGAGAGCAATATTCAGCATCTGTTGCTTTACGCCAGAGTTTCCTATCTGGCTTCTGTTGGTTTTTGCTCATTGCTACCCAACTTTTCCTTTCTTTTCCCATCTGTCTTTCTCACGAACGACACTCCGCGCTGTCATTTTGCCAACTCCAAATTAACAAATCCATAAACTAAGTGGCGAGGCCTTATAATCCAGGCATGGAATGACATCTCCGTCTGTCTGCAGTTTGTACACTGGTTTACCCAAGGACACCTTACCTTGCCAGCACACTGTAAGAGTCAGCCTCCCCATTTCACTGTGTTGATAGTAAAAGGCTGCGAATATGCCAAGGCTGGCTGCCAAGATTGCTTTGCACTACCTAAGTTAAGTCACCCTTTACGGTTTGTGTGTGTGTGTGTGTGTGTGTGTGTGTGTGTGTGTGTGTGTGTGTGTGTGTGTGTGTGTGTGTGTGTGTATGGCTTGTCTGTCCTCAAGGCTGGAAGCATTACCATGCATCACTGATTATATGAAAAATCACAGCTGTGCCTGATAAGTGCTGATGTGTTTAATGATCCATTGTTGGATTTGTGTGAGGGTGGACACAGGTCTTGGTGGGATTGAGAATATTAATGTTGAAACAAAACATTTGCCATTATGTCAAAATCAGATTGCTGTCAATGTTGACTTTTTTCTCTTTTTTTAGCATATGGACGTGTTGTGTTGCGTCTGACAAATGGACATGCTGACCCTCTGCCTTGAGAGTAATTGAAAAATTAGATGGGATGCAGTCCTATCCCACCCTTAGGATACAGACCAACTATATGTTTCCTTGTCTGCTTAACATACTCCACAGGCAGAGCTTCCACAGTCTTCACACCAATCTTGTATTTGTATCCACTTGTCTCAGATCAACAATCACTCTGCTATTTTTTCCATCCCTTAGCTGTCAATCTCCTCTCTTCTGTCCTTCAATCACTTTCTCTTATAATTTGCTTTTGCTGTCACCTCCCAGCATTATTTCTTAACCTGCTTTTTTTTGTCTTTTTGTTGACGCTCACTTCAGAGTGAAATAAAAGTATCTTTTAGAGGCATGCTATCATTGTTATAAAATGAGCTATGATTTTTGAGCGACTAGAAGATTTGACAAAGAAAAATTCTGATTTTAAAAATCTTTAAAAAAAGAAAAAGTTTCATCGTCACCGAGCAGGAGATTTATTGTTTTTCACGTTCGTATATTGTGTTGTTTTTGTTGGTATTCTTTTGTTGTTTTTTTCTTTTTTTATGTGATCTGAAAGCAAGTGGAATTGTTTAAGATGGAATTACCTGCGTTTCAAAGTAGGTACGAGATACAGCGCTTCTCAAAATGATAGAAACATTTCATGTGTGGTGGCCTGGAACAGACTGTGCGAGATGTTGTGAGCAAATGTTTCATAGTTTTATCATGCAGCTAGGTGCATTTTGAAGGTTATGACTGTAATTGGTTGCAATTGTCTAGATATGTGATGTGACTTCTGTAGTTTTTTGATATTCAGCAGGTGGCCAATGGCAAAAACAGGTACTAACCGCCAACGCTTAACTGTCTGAAAATTATCCTATTTACATGTCTGTGCAGCGATGTTCAAATTTGTGCTGAATGTAACCAAGGGCATTACCACAACATTTTTTAACACCTATCTACACACATACCACAACATTTCACAGCTGCCTCAAGCTGGCCTAAGCTGATTTATCCATGTCATCAGGCTCAAAATGAAACCACTGGCCGCAGGCGGGGGCGTTGGCAGACTATTAGCATTGCACGGCCCCGGGCACTTGTACGACACTTTTGATTTAGAGCTCCAAAGGATCACAGTGCTGTCACAGTGCTAAATTGCTCCAAAATGTTAGAAAACAGTTTGTTATTGTTTTAATGTCTATAAGCCATATGCACAGTAAATATGCTTCAGATGGTGAGAACACAGAATTTGTTTACTGGCTTGTACAAATTAGGCTCACGCATTTCCTAGGGAAAAGGTTTCTTCGTTGTTTAGCTACCCTATACAGCAGGGGCTGCCATAAAATTAAGTACAGATATTTGTCATTCCTACATAATGAATTGCAATCCCTTTAGTGACTCCTTATCCAGGAAAGGCTGACACATGAAAAAGTAAAGAAAAACTATGAACTTTCTTTGGACCCTATCCCAAACGTCATATCTTAAAAAGTGTTGGAAAAAACATTGGGGATGTAATAATCTTAATCTATTCCTACTTTTCAGTCACATGACAGACATAGAGACCCGAGGAGCAACGTCCACAGACACTTCATCTTGTGTGCCTCAGTCCTGGGGCCTTTGATTCCTTCTTTTAAACCTTTAAAGTTATGGAAACATATTACAGAAGACCAAACGTCCGCTTTAAACACTGCAAGTGCTACTAATGGTTGCATTAAATGAAGTTAAGATGATTGGTATGGAGTATTACAACAAGCATTCTCTCAACACAACATGCTACACATCATGTACGGACATGAATGCTGGAGTAAGAGCTGTTAACAGCGCCTGTGACAGAGCTATGAGAAGTTATAAATAAGAATGGAGAATGTCTTGTTGTATTCTGCCTAGACAAAAACTGTGTTATTGGTGGTACCATCACCCCACACATCTGCAACATCTGCAAGCACACATAGGAATCTCCTGGTGGTTACAACATCAGCTATATCAACCACATCTTGACTGGAAAGTCGGGCTGGTCTCTTCTAGAGTTTGCCATAGTGCTACTGTCGACAGTCACACCCGCCTAGTTACTTAGTCCATCAATTCGAAACTCAGACAAGGGGTCAAGTAGAGTGAGCGCAACTTAATTGCCCAAACACCAACAAAGAGTTTACAATGGAATTGACAAATTGCTTTGATGGTCTGCCTGATTAATTCAGAGGCATTCAGTGAACTCCCTTTTCCCAACTTCAAGACCTGCTGATGCTGATAACCTAGCCTTTCTTCCTTGAAAAATACATCTCCTGCAGTTGACAACTGACAAGCTGAACAATTGTCAGTTGTCAACAAGCTTAAATATCAGAGGTGAAAATATCAGCAGCACTCCTAAACCAGTGATGTGCATAAATGCCAACCCATGTTCACCCATTGCAATAATCCACTTGACTACATCCAGGACATCACCTTCTTTGGCAGGTTTGTCAGCAAGAACAATCCAGCACACAAGGGCATCAGCGCAAGGCTTGGGAAGGCACTCGGAGTATTTGCAAGACTCCAGTCCATCTGGGAGTCAAACCAATATAACATGAAAACAAAGGTCAGAGTTAATAACTGCCATGTCAAGCCTGGTCTCCTTCATCACCCAGAATGCTGGCATATAGTAAAAGGAGATATGAATAGGATCATTGCTTTTAACGATGGGTGTCTCAGAAAAATATGCTGCATCTTCTGGCCTAAACAATCTCAAATGAAGAACTCTACGAGAAGACCATAGTGCCACAGAGTACAGTGGCTTGGACATGTCCTTAGAATGGACAAAAGTCACATACAGTACCAAAGACCACTTCGAAAAAGCAAAGAAGACCCCAAAAAACACGGCAGCAAACTGTGATGACCAGGCTGAAAGGTATGGATCTGACATGGAAAGACAAAGAGGACCTATTAACTATCCATATACGGCAACTACAGTCAAATTTCAATCACTAAACACAGCAAAGTGCTCCGGAGCTCCATTTTGGTTTATATAATGCATGTCTTGTGGAGATTACCTTTGTTTTCACTGCCACCGGGATGAAACCAAACAAAAGTAAAGGAAGTCTCAATCTATATGTATCAATAATGCTGCCTTTTGTAAAGTGAAGAGCAAGAAATTCTTCACTCTTAAATTAAATATGGGTGCTGACAATATATACAATATAGCTGTGGCTACAACTGTGGTTTGCCTCCACCAGTGTGTGAATGTGAGTGAATGAATAGTGGAATTGTACAGCGCTTTGAGGTTCTTAAAAAGCGCTATATAAATGCAATCCATTATTATCATTATTATTATTATTATACAGGCTTTACAGCAACATACTTTTTCTGGGAAGTCCTTGAATATTTCAGCTAGAAAATATTAAACTGCATGCTGCATCTATTATAACAGCATGGCTTCATAGCAGAAGAGCACAGATGCTGAACTGGTCAGCTGGTTTTGTACATAAATTACTCATCAGTTTTTACTGCACTGTTGCTGATAGCAAAGTGAAGGAAAACCACCTCCCTATAGGCCAATTCAATGCCCATCGGGTCAGGTTTATGTATACAGTATTTCCCTAAATGTGTAAAACCTGTCATGTTCTTCAACTTGTTGTCTTCTTGAAGACATCACCCTCACATTTGACTCTCCTCTCATGTAAGAATTTTCAGATCTGGGCAAGAGCCCTGACCCATCAGTCAATCTCCAGACCTTAAAACCGGCTCATTATGTAACCATCTCCACATAGGCAGGCAGACCAGACATGTCACAATCAATCCACTCCCTCAAGACTATAACAAGCTAAAGTGGATGGACAGGCCATTTCATAGACTGACCCGCCTGCACTCCACCAAAAAGAAAGCAGCTCTGGACAGGCTTGTGTGTGCGTGTGCGTCTTTTTGCATGCGTGTGTATTTTGAGTGCCCACATCTGTGTGTATTCATGCCTGCGCACATACTGTATGTGCAAACACACTGATCCCTCCTCTGCCTTAGGACACTTACATAAGACTGTCAGAGCAAAGCTAGTGATGAGATGGTGAAAAGGGCAGAAAGCAAGGTTAGGGTTAGAAAAGAAACTGTGAGAAAACTGTGAGAAAGTATGTCTGTGCTCGTGTGTGCTGTATACGTGTTTCTGTGCATAGCAGTATGTCTGTCTAAGTATGTGGGTTGCTGGAGGGTAATTAAATATATTTTTGTCAGCTAACCAATGGCTCCCGTATCAGACACGGGAAACCACAGAAGTAGAAAGAAAGCAGATGGGTAATGGCCAACAGGGGTGTTTGAGTGTGTGAATTTATGTGCAGGTGGGTGGGAGTGAGAGAAAATGAGATAGCTCTAATTCCCAGACACCACCCCTTGGGGGGTTGGAGGTGGAATTGAACATAGTCTGGAAGGAACAGCTTTGACAGCTTCCCTAAATATGCCTAGTAATGTTTTCACCACGCTGGACTGAGAGGGATCTAATCTTAGCCCGAAAGCCCTCACAATCTTTGTGATTATCAAACCCGAGAAGAGTTGTTGTTTTACCGAAGCCGTCCTGCATTGAACAAAGGAACACATTCACAGATAAAGCAGATTTACAGTTTGAGAATGTGCTCAAAGTATTGCAGGCAGTATCTCACCACATCCCTTTTCACCTGGTTTAGTCAGCACAATTTGTGACAAACAAAAAGAAACTGATGTGATACATGAAATTTATGCCCCTGAAAACTTTGCGATTTGTAATTCACCCTCTGTCCTTGCATTTCTCTGTTTTTAGATTGTGCTATGGCTGTCATAACTAACAATAATGTATTTTCAGCAAGTATATGTTTCAAGGAACATGTCAACAGAAGTTGGAAGAGCTTGACTGTAATCAGTCCAGCATTTACCCAACGTACTACATCAGCTATTCAGGACAACTCTGTCACCACTTCTATGTGTCACTCTGCATACAGTTTATTGTAACATCTTCTGGACTCATCACATGCAAGAATACAACCATAAGCAGCAAATATTTGTTTATTTATACCCAAGCACAAACCGCAGCGCTTTACTTCAAGTCTCATATTAAAGTGAAACCTTGCTAGCCTAATGTGGGCAAATCTAAATGTCAGCTAAGTAAGTTGACTATCTAAACTTTTGAGTTACCAGGAGTTGCATTACTTCATTGACAGTTGAGGGTTACTGCCTACCCTCCGCTTTTACTGCTAAGTGCCTTGCACCTTTGAAACTGATTTCAACCATCCATTAAACTCCAGATAAGAGAGAGAAACAAGTCAACCCCCAAATTGTAGAAGCAATGGAGCATTACCGGGATTTGTATCTGTAATGTAATTACTGAATTTCAAATTGAAATCCCTTGTTGTTAAGTGTTTTTTATTTATTTATTGGAATGTGGGGTGGGGGCTTGGTTAGTATTTGGTGATAATTCTAGTTATAGCAAATAGGTGGGTATGTATATTTTAAGGACCTCTTTGAGGGGAAATCCTAGTGATAAATAAAGGAAACCACCACTTTTGTGGAGTAGTACAGAGTAGTAGCAGTCTATAACAATTTTAAATTACTCAGAGTTGAAACAGAATCCAGTCATAGTATTCTTCAGACTGTCAAAATTTGATTCACACCTACCTCAAACACCTTTGTGGCTGTATCTCAGTGCAAAGCCTTTTTAAGTGAGGCACACTGATATCAATACCAGCCACTGCTTTAAAGCTGGCAGAACCAGAGTCATCAGTAATGCTTGTTGTTGGAGACTTACTAATTAAGGAAGTTAAGAGAAAACTTAGAAATGAGCCGAGCGTCATAGTTTGTGACTCAGCCCGGAAAATGATGCTGAACCATCTGGGCATCAGAAATATCATCATTCAAATGTGAACTAATGACATTTCATTGACTCAGTCGCCTCTGATGAGGAGTTTGGAGCTATGTCCTTTCAGTGATCATAAGCTCTAGAGCAGAAGCTTCATCTTGGTACTGGCACTGCAATTAATTCTAAAAGAGAGACTGGCACTGCTTATGACTTTGCTGTTAAAAGAGAATAGTTAAAGGAGGTGCACAGCCCTTTCCTCATATCCAAGATCAGTGGTTGTCAGACTGTTGTCGGTAATGTACCAGCTCAAAAAAAAATTTTTTCAGAATTCCCCAATGAACAAAACCTATTATGGTGAAGAAATATTCATATTTAAAATGCACTGATCCATCACTGTCTAATTTATTAAACAACAAACTTGATATTTAAAACAACAGGACGCTATATTTCAAAGATGACGTTGTGCTCACTCGTTTTGATAAATTAGGATTAAGGTTTAGTCAAAAACATGGCCTTGTGCTTCACTGGGGATCTTTGTCATTCATGATGGCAGCTGTGCAACTACAGTAATCAAACTCTTTTCCAGGTTCAGTCTTTTTTATTGACTTGTTTTAATCAGAACAATGGCGGCCACGAGCACACACAGAAGTCAAACTGTGGCTGAGACAGAGAAAAACAGTTGGAGTCAGCCTTTTCAAGATAAATCAAGGTTCAAAAACACACATGTTGCCTTACCTAAAAGAGCTAAATGCACCAGAGTGTAATCATGAAAGTCTCATACATCTTTAGAGGAAATTTTATAAGCACCAAGCCCTGCGTTGATGAAACCTCATACAGCCTGGTGTAAAAACACTTTTTCATTCATGAAACTGACCGATCAGCATGTTGAAACATATTTTGCAGGACTGAGCAATTAATTTTTCCAAGAGGCCACGTGAGAAATTGAGCTCTTGTGGAGGGCCATACCAATGAGCTGAACTCAATTCTGCTCTATACTAATTTTATTTCTTTACCAATTAATGCACCTAAGTGTTGATGACATACATTAGACATTACATACATTTAGCTAATAGCCATTGCTATTTTGCTTGTAGCTGATGTCATCTGCAGGTTTCCAGTTCTTTTGTCTTCTACAGCGAGATAAATCTAGTCTGTTATCTGGCCTTGAAGACATGCATTAAAGTCAGGTTCAGTGTGGTGAGAAATGCAAAATTTAGCTACATCTACAGCAAATGCAAGGTCTGCCTTTCCGCATCTGAGAGCTCTGTAATGTCCTTGCCTTTCTCATCACAAAACTTGGATTTCTGCTCTCAGGTCCTACACTCTTTTTGTCACTTTGCAATAGCTGAGCCATAGATGTGTGGTAGCCTATGTAACCATGCTCAGGCTCATGCTTTATCAAAAATGCAACAAACTGTCTGTGATTCAGTGCTCTTGCTCTGAAGAAGTTAACTGTTTGTCACTCTGATTTTTTTTCTCTGTCATATTTGGACAGTCATTAGTTTTAACACCTGCCAGTTTATCTATCGCATTCCAGCCCCAGTATGTCCGGCATGCCCTTACCCTTACAAACAAGTCACTCTCTGTGGTATTCCCTTTCACTGAGTACATTATTGAAGGTTCTCCATAATCTCAAAGCTCTTTTGCTATCCCACATACAAAGGTGAGTAAGTGGGCTCTGTTGCAGACATCACAGCTCTTGTTTAGAGCCAAAGGGAAAAAGTCAAAATTGTGTTTTGGAATTGAAGCTTTTGCCGGGATGTCCGTTTCCGCTCTTCATCAGTCAGAAAGTTCTCTGCTTGTTTAGGTGATTCAAACTGTAATCCTATACAAAGCCATCTGCTATCCACAAATCGAGCAACGCTTTACCTCTGACTTCATTAAATAAATATGTGGAAGTCCATGTCTTGTTAAAAAACAACAACTCTACATTCAGCATCAGATGTCCTTCTTTCTTTCTTTCTTTTTTTTTTTTTTTTTTTTTTTTTTTTTTGGCCTGTCCCGTTTGGCTCTTTTGCCATCAGAATTGTTGTCTAAAGGCAAAGAAAGATGCCCAACGGATTTACTTTACCAAACTGACCATCCCAGCCTTGCCGTAATGGTCCATTTGATTCACCTTTTATTGTTTATTTTATTTTCACTTACTGAATACGGGACAGACTTGACTGGGGGAAAGAAGGGGAGAAAGAAAGAGGGAAAGAGAAACAGCTGAGAAGAGGGACGGGGGAGAAGGGCAAAAGACAAAAACCAACAGAACGGGCAGAGAAAAAAAAATGCATATATCAATCACCTGGATCACCTGCTGAGAAAGAAAAAAGAAAGCAAGCAGAAGAGAACAAGAGTAATAGAATAAACAACATCACAATGATATATGGGAATATGACAGTAAATACTAAATGTTAAACATTATTGTGCAGCACATAAGATCAACATGAAGGAACCTTTTAAAAAAACAAAAAACAAGCGCGTCCATGCTCACAGGTGTACACACAGGTGATCACACCCACAAACTACACCCTTTTTGGCTCCTACCTCAAAGCACACTGTGTTCTTTCTTTCTTTCTAAGTAAGCTGGCACGAATAATGGTTCCGGCACATTCACAGTGAGGCTGCATTCACTTGCACACACGTTTCTCACTCTTTCCTAGCATCTTCCCAGCACGGGGTCCACTGCCTGGCTCTGTCTTCTCCATTTGGATCGGTCTTGGTTGTCCTCTGGGGCGAGATCCACTTGTCTTCGGTTATTGCATCCATCCACCGCTTCTTCGGTCTTCCTCGTGGTCAGCGGCCTACAGGGTCGAGTCGGAGGGCAGTTCTTGACACCGAATTCTCCTCACTCCCCACGACATGTCCATACCACCATAGGTGCGCTTCCCTCCTCTTCTTTTTGATTGGGGCAGCTCCGAGTCATTTTCGAATGCCTTTTGCCACTCGATCCAGGCGGGTTAAGCCCACCATCCACCTGAACATCTTCATACACACACATCTGTGTGTTAATTATACAAATAAAAGATAAATAGATAGACAGATAGATCCCCTTTAAAATAAAAGCAACAAAATGTTATTGTAACATAACACAAAACTGCAAAAGCCTCTAAGCCAATCTCTGATGGGAAAGAGTGTTTGGTGGCCGGGTATTTTGGTCAAACTGGATGATGTATACTTGTATGTCTTTGAATCCTAATTTCCCATTGACCTCACGCAGGCCCTGAAATGCCAGATTTGACCTGGAGGCTATACAAAGTGTAGGTGTGCTATAGAGAGAGGTACCCCAGCACAAAAATGCTCAAAAACATGAAAAATTATTCATAACCTGGCACAGCAGCCACATAACACCACACATGTGCACACCCTTGGGCACACACACAGAGAAAGAGAGAGGGTGGCAGACTCAGCAACACTGAACAAATTGGAATTGTGCCTACATTACAAAATTTCAACCCACAAAGAATATTTATCTTTACTGTCTGCCTAAAAAGCACTGCTCAAGCCTCATTTTAAAAAATAACAATTGTGATAATTTTAGATTAGGGCCTTCATTTGCCATTCGAGGGGTCACATATGCACAGTCGTTCTTACTTGACAGTGACACTTGTTGAGCAGAATCTGGTAAATGAGTAGGTCTCGCAGATGAGAAAAATGGAGGCTGAGCTTGTGCCGAATTCTTTTCATCTTCTTTCTCAAGACATCATTTAATGAATTATAGGTCTTTGTTTCACCATGATTTTCATCTTGACATAAATTCGGCTTTTGTTTCTCACAGGAAAGCGCAGCTGTTCAAGAGGAGGGGCAGCTCGCAATCTGGCATTTGTGAGCTGCCCCACTCAAAAAAAACAACAAATATTGACCTATGATCATGTGGTAAAGAAGAAGAATTCTTTTTATTCTTAATTAAGCCTCTTATTGAATAAGTATTTAATAATTGCCTAACCATCCATAGAAAAGTGCTGGCTGAGAAAAAAAACCCTTCCAACGGGAAAGTGCAGTTGTGAAGGGCACATAACTTGCACTTATTTTGTGTGTTTGATGCATGCACCTTGCAGTCATTGAACTGATCATGAACTCTGTATACTGAAGCATGCCCAGGTTGCATGCTTTTTCTGCCCTCAGTGATTGGTGCACGTATCACTCTGGTCAATTTAACTAAATTTACAATAGTTTGAATGATACAGCTTTAAGCAGAGCATGAGTTCATTGCGCTTCAGCTCACAAGCACTGTAACGTCAAAAGGCTTGCAATATGTATATAATCTTTTTATTAATGTGTTCATACTTGATATTTTTATGCCAAGAACTGCAATAATATATAAAGATTCATTCTATACCTCATACATTTATGCATAGCAATATAGGCTTTAATATATCTTGTGCAATTCACATCTCTACTGTTACCTAATATTGTTTTTCATACCTGTGTCTCATATTGTTTTTAGTTGCATACCATGGGTCAGGGGAAACATTTCAACCCTCTGAATGTCATGTACATACTGTGGAACTGACAATTAAGGTGACTTTGATATAATTCATTCTCTGGGCCAAAAGCATAATCGCAAATTCCTAATAGGGATTTTTGCCTACTCAGTCCCCTGATTAGATCACAGTGGTCTAGCTATTAGTTGGCAATAACATGTTTTATCAATATTTTTTTGCTTTTTAATTGACTTGTTCTGCAGTAGAATTGAGTTTAAAAGACCTCTCTATTCCATACCCCCTCTTTCACCCTCTCTTTCACATCGCTGCGCTTGAGAACTGGCAGATTTCTTATAAATTAATGAGTTTTAGGTGCACTGAAAGTTGAACAAAAAATGTATAATGTAAAACTGTCTTCATAGAAATCAGCTATATGCTCACATTATTCAACATCCAATCTGACTGACGTTCACCTGAGCTTGTACACGTGCATGGGTAGATGTGCGCTTCCTGCTATTGCCTGTCAAGTATTAATGAAAGGAGAATATTGAGTTCAGCACCAACTGTATGGCCATATTAAAACAATATTCCAAAAAGATTTAAAATGGAAATTTAAAAAAAATGTAACATTTGTAAGGCTAAGTTTCTGAGTGTTAACATGCCTTCGGTTCCAAAATTCAAACAAACTCTGAGGCAAACTCTGGGAATTAAAAATGGCCCATATTCTATTCATTTCAGTAAAATGATCATGGATCTCCTAGTTATTACAATAAGATTTACCATACAGCACTGGCATCTGACAAGCTGACATGAATGATGTGAATGATGTGTTACCTGATGCTAGCTATTGGTAGTTAGACTGATATAAACACATTAGTACAAGGAAGATGTATGTTGAGGGTTAAACTGTTCTCAAATAAGTTCAACTTGAGGGCCCCTGATGGGAGAGCCAAACACCATCATATGGCTGGAAGAATGTGCCCAAAAACTGACCAAACTACGGGAAAGGTTACTCATATGTTGCTGCATGGTTTGCATCACTTGTTATGAAAAAGTTCTGATCCTGAGCTTCATATCCATATTTAAAATATTGAGGGTGATTATTTTCTGAAGTGTTCAAATATTTGGTAACTGGGACACTGTGAGCTTGTGAGCTGTAGTCTATGGAGATCATAGCTGCACAGGAATGACTGTAGACGCTGAAAATGTCCAATGATTGTGGAACTGTGTTTCCACTATATAAAGAATTACAAAACATTAAAAATGCTTTGATCCAGAAAAGAAGATGATCAGTATAGATAGATAGATAGATAGATAGATAGATAGATAGATAGATAGATAGATAGATAGATAGATAGATAGATAGATAGATAGATAGATAGATAGATAGATAGATAGATAGTAGGGGTGCAACGATATTCGTATCGATATTGAACCGTTTGATACAGTGCTTTCGGTTCGGTACGCATTTGTATCGAACAATACAAAATTTGTAATTTATTTTATCAACTTTCCTTCTGACGATGCTGTCTGTGTTGAGCGCTCAGTGAATCTGCGTTCGACTACTCCGCCTAGGCTGCACTGTCGAACGCAGATCCACTGAGCGCCCAACACAGACAGCATAGTCAGAAGGAAGAGCGCAGGGCAAGCTAGCGAGACAGAAGTTAAGCTCTCCTTGCAACATGGACCTCCCCCACCCTCATTCAGATCTGGCGTTTGGAATTATTTTGGTTTTCATGTGACGTATGACCCTGAAGGTAAGCGAGTCATGGACTAAAGTAAAACAGTATGTTGGATGTGCCATGCAATGCTCAATTACATGGGTGGGAACTAGTGTGTTAGCGCAGTTAGCTCGTTAACGCGTTGGCCGTCTAGCCCCATGCACGGAGCGATCGGTGGTAGCTCGTTAACGGAGATTTGCCGTGTTGTGGCGTTAAGGTCATTTCAACGAGATTAACCTGAAAGCACTAGTGGGAACACAACGAATATGACTGCACATTTACGCCGACATCATCCTAGTGCAAAGACAAATGGAAGCAGACAAAAACAACAAGCACGCATGCTACAAACTTTACCCGAGTCATTTAGACAGCCGTTAGCACATGATTCTCCTTATGGGGACCTGATATGTTTAATATGCTGCTGAGAATATAGCCCAGAAGAAGCGGATAGTATAGCTTTTATTTTGGAAAGAGACATTTCTCTGTAATAAACTCTCTTTTCCAAAGATGAGTGATTCCTCAATCAGATACAGGGCTCGCAATATCGCTAGCCCGACGTCCCGGGGCTAGCGATTTTTTTCAGTCGGGCTACCAAAATCTATCTCTTCCCTGCCCGTCGGGCTATTGTAGGAAGGAAAAATATATGTCAATGCTTTTGCATTCTTTCAGAAATGTAGCTGGGTAATTATGTCATTGGCATTGGTGAGCCACTGTCAATATGTGACATATTGAAATCGCGTTTGAATTTGCGCTTGTTTTTTTGCTTTCACTTTGCAATCGCGCGAACTGTGTATAGAGAGCGACAGTACTGATTGGTGAGTGATGATAATTTGTGCACCAATTCCTCTGACATCGTCTTATTAATCGTTAGCTTACTACGCAAACATGACAAGTGAAATCTCCCGCAGCAAGCTTAAACATGTGAGAGGTTGATCGCGCAGAGAATCGCTGAGCTTATGTGAATGCGTGTGTAAAAGCATTTCAGTTCTGCTGAGCCAAATAAGACAGGTCAGGGTGAAGAAGTGACAGCCAAAGAAAAGCTTACCACAAAACGGAGAAGTTATGACAAATCAGACTATAAGGCAAAAAGAAAGTGCAGCTTTATGGTTTCATGGACAAATTAATTTCTGTGGCTGCAATATGACGAGCTAAATAACCAGGGCTGCACATAAGTGGTCCGCAGGTGCGCATTCGCTGTCAAAATAAAAAACACGCACAAGGGTTAGGGTTAAATTTAAAAACTGTACTTTTGAGTTAAAATATATATTTATAATTTTAATAAATGACAAATTAAAAAGGCATGAACATTTTTTTTTGTATCGAAAAAATATCGAACCGTGACACCAAAGTATCGAACCGAACCGAACCGTGAATTTTGTGTATCGTTGCACCCCTAATAGATAGATAGATAGATAGATAGATAGATAGTATTTGTTTGCTTGCTTGTGCAAGAACGTGAGACTTCTAGAAATGCCATAAATGGCCATAATGATTAGTGTCCAGCCATATGTGAACGATGCTCACTGTTTCTTTGAATAATGGCCAAAAAGGTTTTGTGTTTGTTTGTTTGTTTGTTTGTTTTTGCAGAACATTATAACTGCAGCTGAACCTGATCTTTAACCTTTTTGATACAAAATGCCTTAATGTAATAATTTTGTCTTTCTACACATTCATTGCAGATATTGTCAGAGTTAACGAGTTCATTTTTGAGGTCCCAGTGTTTTGTTTGTCATGGAGTCAAGGCCTCAGTTCTTAGAATCAGATCAGACAATTCAAAAACATAATGCAGGTTAAGGATTTTTGACACAATGGTATAAAAATGCATGCCATAATATGTTTGGGTGTAAAAAGAGCAACCATGAGAGCCTAAAACTCCCTGTAGTAAAGACAGACACTTTTAGATAGACAATTTTCGAAATATCACGTTTGAAAATTCATTTTTCTATGTACAATTATAAAGATTGCTGTCTATACAAGGGCCCAAGCTGAAAGTCAAATCTGCCTGAACTCATAAACATTTCCCCAAAAATCTGCCAGTTCAAAGAACAACAAAAAAAAAAAAAGATGAAATATCCAGAAATGCATCTATGTCTTCTGGGCCACAGCTCGTTTAAAATAGACTGAATTGAAGAAAAACCATCCAGGAGTCTGAACAATCTGAAAAACCTTTTAGAAATAAGGGACACTGTGTGCTGTGGGCTAAAGAACAAAACAGCTATGCAGCTATGAATATGCACACAGTTTAAAAGCCAGGATCTGTGATGGAGTAAATGCACATTATGTAGGTAACTTGCATATCAGTAAATGCCTCTTTAATGATGATCAATATATACAGGTTTTGAAGCACCATGTCTTTTTTGGGGAAGGTCTTATTTGAGCAGGATAATGCAAAACCAAGTTATGCATTACTTATTACAACAGCATATCTCTGTAGTGAAAGAATCTGAGTGCCAGTGGAAAGGAAAAAGACAGAAATGACAGAAAACTGAATTTAAATAAGTGCTGAATAAATTTGCACCAGGATCTGCCTTTTCAGGGACCATTTTTACAAGCTTTTCTCATTTCCAAAATGTCACGTACTTAGTATGGACCCAAAGGCATCGGACTGTAACACACAACCTCTTGTTTAATTTTGCAACATGCAGGGAAGTCCGGTAACGTTATTGGGAATCCATTAACATCTGAAACAGACACCACGGGGCAAAGTGCTCTGCTGATGTCATAGTCATAGGATACAAAGCCATGGTAACCAATGATGTGCAAATGTCATAACCAAGCAAATGTCAGAAAAATTGTGAAAAGTTTTTTTCTGCCTGAACTTAAATAGCAACAGAAAATGATAAGTCAAAAAATTAAAATTAAAAAAAAAACTTGTTAGAGCCATCCATCCAGCTTCATGTGTTTTGCAGGTCTGAAGGTTGTACCCTTGAATTAAAGCAGACATGAAGGAGTTCCTGATGAGCATCAGTATTTCAGCAGCTGGCAGTAACAATGTGTTGTTCTTTAGTGAAAGGCTAAAGCTAACTGCAAAAAACTATATCCAGCACATAACAAATAAATATTTTACAATAAAACTACCACATTTCAGGACTAATCCTTGAGTCATTTTAGATTTTACTCCAGGATATATTGATTTTTGCATTGCATTCACTGGCACAGTGGATGAGAAAAGACTGTAATCTGGAATCGGTGCATAAGTATTTTTCTTTCCCAATTCACCTATTAATGTCCCGTTGTCAAGGCTGTGAATTGTTTCTGGGCGGTGTACAACCACAGATGGATCCACTGTGGGGTTCTGCTGATGATTCATATTAATGGACCTGACCCCAATCCCTGATTCCTTTTTCTTCCTCCAACCTTTCTACCCCCCTGTTCTTCCCACTGTTCACTCTCTTTCTCATCCTTTCCAAACACCTAGGAGACAGATGGACCAACACTCAACTTCACACCATTTAGCTTTTCAAGGCTGCAAAAATAATGTGTGTATAGGGGTGGAGTGAGCGAGTCGGGCAAAAAAGGATGCGTGTGCTTGTCGATGTGTTTGTGCGTGTGTGTCAGACAGACAGAAAAAGACGTGAACAGACACGCTTCCTTCATAAAACACGTCTGTGTGGTTGCACGGTGTGTTTTGTGCATGAAGTTGTGTGTTTGAGAGCATGTTTTTGTGCACAGGAGGTCACTGACGTGAAGCTGGCAGACAGGGGAACGCGGGGAGTAAATGAAGGACTTAGTGCTCTACACGGCTGACTGGTCAAATCTATGATGCTACCTTGAGCTTCTTTGGCTCAAGTGAGCCAGTCCTGCTCTTCCAGTAATAGAGACTGAGTGCTGTTCTCTATCAAGCCAGAAACGAGCACTGCATAGTAAAGTACATTGTTTTAGGGTTCTTGTTTTTTGGGATTATTACAACCTGAAAATTACATTTCCTTTATAGATATAAGCAGACCTTTGTCACAGCAGACTTTTACGCTGTCATACACAGAAAAGCATACGTGGCACTAGAATAATTAGTCATTCATGCGTTCTATGAAATTATCCCAGTAACCTGTAACCATATGAAAGAAAGTGACGAGTCAAACAGAAGCAGGTTTTTTATGTGTGTGCTGTAGTTACCTTATGCACCAGTTGGCAAATGGTTGCTGAAGGATGTTAACAGTCGCATTTTGGTCAATAGCAGGTTGCAGAGGCTGCCAGTAGTTTGCGTGGAAACGTTGACATGTCTGTAAACACAGGCTTAACAAGTGCTGGTGAAATTGTGATGCAAGCCAGAAATGGAGGTCTGGTGGAGCCAGCACCATAATTGCAAAAATTTCAACTGGCAACAGCAAACAACCTCCAGCAACCTCTAGCGAATGGAGGTTGCCATGAGATTGACTACAGTTCTAGGTCTGCTACACAGGCCTGTCCAGAATACATAATGACCAGAATAAATACACCTTTTGTTATGAGTTTGGCCTTTTTCCCACACATAAAGAGTGTTTTAGATCACTGTAAAGTGACCTTTTGAAAAAATCCTCCCAGGGTGAAGATGTTGTCATTTTGTGATGTGTTGTGTTATTGTTTGTACGGTTTTGATTGGCCAGTATTTGGCAGAGCAAAGTCACTGAACAAAAGTTCATAAAAACATCTTTCTGTATGTCATGTTAGCAAACGTTCAACGCTCTAAACTGACCGCAATTTTAATTTATATGCTGAAGAGACTTTATGGTGGTTTTAAAACCTTTTCTTTCTTTTTTTCTACAGCTATCGATGTCAGAGCTGAGCTCAGACTTTAAGCAAACATGGATAAAAGGCCCTGAAGATGGAGAGAAAAATGTATTTGATCATCAAGCTGCTCCAACAGCTCTAAACTCTTTCTGGTAGGATTAGAACCTGGAGAACACCTACAGACATGCTGTTGTAATGTGGCTGTTATGTTTTAAAGTTCAGGGATCTAACAGAATGCAGGATAAGGATCAGTTGTGATTATTTCAGTAATAACTTGTGTAATCGTGTTTTTGCTTTCATGCACTCCCGACTGCACTTTCACCTTTAAGGTGGATGACGTCACTGAATCCTGTGACTGATGTAAGAAAAATAAGAAGTGTATAATGCCATAATTCCAACCTAAAATCACTGAAATGAAGACTAAACCTTGCATTGTCTGTTACATGGTGAGTGTGTCTATGTGGAGATGATGTCCCTGTTCTATGACATATGACATCACGATTGTCTCCTTGAAATAGATGATGAAACTGACTGTCACTCCTGTGCATAGTAACACAGCAGCTGTACAGGGCCACTGTGACGAGGGGGCAGAGCCACAAAGCCAAACTTTAATTTTTTTTCTAAATTCTTTGATCTGGCCCTCACCCTGGGTTGTGTGTTTTCAGGAAGAGAGATTAAGATTCTGGACACGAAAACTCGAAATTAGTTTTATCCGGGACCTGAGAGTAGAGCAGGTGAGGTGAATCAGTGACTTGGCAGAAGCACCTACTGGGACTGGTGCCTTGGGTGTGAACAGACCATGGGTGACTGCTGGGAAGCGACCACCTCTGCAGAACAGGACATGCTCGAGGAGCTGCATGTTCCATCTGGTGTAGAAGTGTGTGTGGCCACCCAGAGAGCAGCTGAAAGAAGTTTGTTATCTGTTATCATTTTGATACTAAAGTGACAAAGCAGATGGCTCACAGGACAACTTCACTGCTGCTCCTAAACTCAAAGCCGTGTAGATGTTATAAGGAACATGTACAGCTGGTTTTCTTTTTTTTCTGCAATGCATTTACGTACTTCACTGCAATGTTAATGAATTTGATACTGAATACCCTAAAACCCCTGAAAAGATGTGACAATTCTCATGCAGTCCCTAGCTGTCATTTAAACGTGCAAGTCACAAATTATGAATAAAAAAATAAAAAATTGTCTTTGCTTCGCTTTTTTTTTTAAATTTATGGTCCAAACTGTAACATCTAAGGGTATCTTCATCCTAGCTGATGTTTTTTCCTTTTCTTTTAACCCAAATTAGAAGTCTATAGTAGTTAACTGAAATAAGAAGAACACAAAATATAAATTTTTCCCATCCTTCTTTTCCATAGAGCACCTTATTGCCAAGTGCGAATCTATCGCGCAAGGTGCTGTAGCAGCATTATAGTGGTACAGTAGCGGCACAACATTAAAGGAAGATTTTAAGTAACATATTACTTAATTATAACATAACTGCTTGATGCTTTACATGTTTTACAACATCCTTCAACTCTTCAGGAGCTGCACAATATTTTCACATATTAAAATTGAACCTATGGGTTTTTGTATGTTGTACGCTGGACGATGCTTTTGAACTTGTTCCTTAAATAATAATAATAATAATAAATTTTATTTATGAGCGCCTTTCAAGTCACCCAAGGACACTTTACAATAGGATAAAACACTTAGTAAAACAATGGCAGAATAAGAACAATAAAATAAAAGCACAAGATAAAATGAACAAACAGTGGATTCACAGTGAATATGCAGATTTGAACAGATGAGTTTTGAGTTGGGATTTAAACTGGGGGAGAGAACCAATATTTCTTATTTCAGGGGGCAGAGAGTTCCACAGCCTGGGAGCAGAGCAGCTGAAAGCTCTGCTTCCCATGGTGGTGAGGTGGAAGGAAGGTACAGTAAGCTGGATAGAAGAAGAAGAACAAAGTGAACGGGCAGAACAAGTGGTGGTTAACAGGTCAGAAAGGTAAGAAGGAGCGAGGTTATGAATAGCCTTGAAGGTGAGCAGAAGAAGTTTGAAAATTATCCGGAATTTCACAGGGAGCCAGTGAAGTTCCTGAAGAACAGGGGTGATGTGCTGGTAGGAGGGGGTTCTGGTGATAATGCGAGCAGCAGAATTCTGAACCAGTTGAAGCTTATGGAGGGATTTTTGGGGGAGACCATGCAGAAGAGAATTGCAGTAGTCAATACGGGAGGTAACAAGACTGTGGACAAGAATGGACGTAGACTGGGTGAAAAGAGAAGGAAGCAATCTGTTAATGTTACGTAGATGGAAGTAGGCAGAACGGGTGAGATTATTGATGTGAGATTTATAGCAAAGTGAACTGTCTAGCATGACACCAAGCCCTGTTTTATCAGCATGTAACTACATCAGTAGTTTCTATCCACTGTCTAATCTCTTTGTCATATATAGTGTAACTAGCGAGTGCCCAGTAATGCTCTGATGAGTCATTTATTTACTTTTGGGTCTCACAACACCCGCTGCATGTATCTCCTCCTTGTATGCCTTCAAAACTTAATGTTAGGGTATGGACAGACTAGTGCTGGTCAGTTGATGTTGTTTTTCTCCTGTAAGCAGATGTTTCCAGAGTGGAGCTGCCACAGGTGAGGCCGTTTCCCAGTTGACCTGGATTGGCTTCATCAGCATTTTTAACAAGGGATTGCTCTACTTCTGTGGTAACACTTGGCCCTGTTAAATTAGTAACTTAGCGTCTTCATTTTGCTGTTGCTCTCAGACATGTTTGAGCTTGTGTCTTTGTTGTGCATGCTATAGGAAACATAAATGCATCGCTATATCATTGATATTGTAAGATGACACTTTTCATCTGGCAAACATTTATGCTGGTATTAGTGAGGACAGCCCCAATTTGGAGGTTTACTTTTTGTTTTCACAAAGTCTCTTTTGTGGTTTTCTGAAGAGTAAAGTTTCAGCTCAACGTCTGTCTCTAAATTATTAAAAGAAATGCTGCTAGTAACAGAAATGTTAACCACACTGAGCCTGAGCCCAGTTCCTGATTCAATAGGCAAACAGTTGGCATCTTCCCAGAATAGGTTTTTACCACCAGAGGTAGGGTAGCCTTTAACCCAGATATGACCAACCCCTCGGTATTTTAGAATCTGTGCAACTTCACAGTACGTACAAGAGGGAAGATATGAAATCCATAGATCCAGGCAAAGCTTTAACCAATGGTAACGTCCTTGTCAGGGGGGTTATCAGGGTAGGAAAGTCAGCCAGAAATTCAACAGCTTTGCCTTGATACTCAGCTCTCTCGCTACAATGAGAGCCCCATATAGCATCAGCATTACTACATACATAGCACTGATCAATCTGTCAATCTCCACTCTGCCTTCGTTCTGAGTAATTATTTTTTCTTCTAGTATTAAATTTTAAATGCTTCATTTTATTTAACTACACTGTATTTCTGTATTTCCTGTCTCTACTTGTATTTTTCTTTTACTGTGTTTTTATTTATGTGTATATTTTCATTGTTTTCTCTTGGTAAAGCACTTTGAGGTGCCCCAGTAGTAAGCTATGCTATACATAAATGCTGCCTTGCTTATTTTCATTATTCATAAACACACACACACACACACACACAGTCTGAGACTAATACAGGCATACAGTTGATACCCATAAGGGGCTGATTAAAGAAAAAGTGTGATGCCCATTTCTCAATTCCAGGGTCAATGAATACCAATGAGCGACAGATACTTTATACAAGTCTGTAGGTGTGTGTGTGTGCGCGCGTGTGTGTGTAAATAACAAAGAGGAAAAAATAAGAACTTTCACTTTGATGCATCCTGGTAGCACTGCATATGCAGCTTTGTGGATTTATTTTCATCCTTTTTATCTTCCAGGTTCATATGTCTCTATGACATCTGGATCTTTATTGTTCCCAGTCCATAGATCACTTATTAAACCAAGTAATGAGGAGGTCATGCATAATTTCATTTGCTCTAGCGGTACCTGGGGACATTTTCTTACTTCACTAAAATCTATGATAGTTTCCTTTTGAAGGGCCATAACTCTCCTTCAGTAGTAGGCATCGGGGTCACAGATGCTAAATGGGCCATTTATAGATTCCTGGTGGAAGGAGAATATTGTGTTGAGTCATTTCAAACCTCTTATTGAGGCTATTTGACTTCACGTGGTTTAATTTGCTTGCGGTGATATATCTGATAAAGTACCAGGCTTTCAAATCATTCTTGTAGCATTGCCTCCTATACACACACACTTTTCCATACCGAGTGCAAAGTAGGGCATAAAAGATGTTATTTAAGAAGAGAGACTTCAGTTAGGCAAATCGAATATCAATATTATTGTCCAATAGATATTCTTACCAGCAGGGCCCCATGGGGATTTGTAATGATTACTGGTAAATACAATTATGTCCCGAGCAACAGGACTTCAGTCAGCGCACAATTTTGATCACAGCAGTCTTGTGTTTGGATTTGCAGTTCAATAGTCACAATTTAAACCCATTTCCATTTTCATAAGACATCTGCAGGCATTATTATTTAGCCATTGCATTAACTACCACCAACTGCATTGTTTACATTGGAGAAAAAAACATTCATTAAATATTATTTCTCTTCGTTTCCCTTCTCTTTATACTGCTTTGTTTATGTATATATAATGTTCAAGATAACCACAAGTTGCTTGCAGATGCACACCCCCACAGATCTCATATGGAGAAATATCAAATCGCTACAAACAAATAACATCAGCACAGCATGTGTGAAAAATTAATGTCCTTGGAGGTGGTTCATGTATGTCAATCGGAGACTTTGAAAGATAGGGAAGGCTGCCCGAGTGATGTGACGCATGTTTTTCTCCCTGCCCTTCGCAGCTTGAGAAGTGTGCCGCCACTGGTCAGTTGTCCTGCAGGGACGGTTGCCAAGCTTATCGGCCTGTTACAAATCAGGCAGAGAAATTGCAGCAGGAACATCTCTCCCTTTTCTCTCTGCTCTCGCTCACCAGGATCACTCGAGGGGATTGAAGCGCTAAGAACACAGCACAAATCTTTACTTCTCTCTTTGGCTTGCATCTACCTCTGACTTTTTTCTACTTTTCTGTCCCTGTGCTTGAGAAAAGTTGCATTTTGTAATAAACTGTTCCAGTATATGACTAAAGTGTATGATCTAGCATAGAGTGCTGTGAAAAGATGCTCCATCCCTGATTTCATCTTTGAAGTTTTGGGCACATTTGTCACATTTACATGTTTCAGATCATCAAATAAATTTTAATATTAGACAAAGATCATCTGAGTAAATACAAAATACTGTTGTTTTTTTTAAATGAATATTCCTCCGAAGGGTGGCTGGCCTCTCCCTTAGAGATAGGGTGAGAAGTTCGGCCATCCAGGAGGGGCTCAGAGTAGAGCAGCTGCTGCTCCACATCGAAAGGAGCCAGCTGAGGTGGTTCGGGCATCTGACAAGGATGCCCCCTGGGCGCCTCCTGGGTGAGGTGTTCCAGGCATGTCCCACCGGGAGGAGGCCCCGGGGCAGACCCAGGACACGCTGGAGAGATTATATCTCTCAGCTGGCCTGGGAACGCCTTGGTGTTCCCCCGGATAAGCTGGAGGAGGTGGCTGGGGAGAGGGAGGTCTGGGCCTCTTTGCTTAGGCTGCTGCCCCCGCGACCCGGCCTCGGATAAAGCGGATGAAGATGGATGGATGGATGGATGGATGGATGGATATTTAATTTACTTAGGGAAAAAAGTATTCAAGCCCTTGGCAGCAACAATAACTGGCAATGAGTCTTTCACATCACTGTGGAGGAATTTTTGCTCACTCTTGTTTGCAGATTTGTTTTAATTCAGCCACATTGGAGGATTTTTCAAGTGTGAACAACCTGCTGAAGGCCACGCCGAACCATTTAAGTCTGATTTAAGTTCAGGCTTTGACCAGGCAACTCCAAAATCTTAATTTTGCGCTTTTGAAGCATTCAGAGATGGACTTGCTGGTATGTTTCGGATCATTAACCTGCTGCATAACTAGGGGTGCAACGATATTCGTATCGATATTGAACCGTTCGATACAGTGCTTTCGGTTCAGTACGCATATGTATCGAACAATACAACATTTGTAATTTATTTTATCAACTTTCCTTCTGACGATGCTGTCTGTGTTGAGCGCTCAGTGAATCTGCGTTCGACTACTCCGCCTAGGCTGCACTGTCGAGCGCAGATCCACTGAGCGCTCAACACAGACAGCATAGTCAGAAGGAAGAGCGCAGGGCAAGCTAGCGAGACAGAAGTTAAGCTCTCCTTGCAAGATGGACCTCCCCCACTCTCATTCAGATCTGGCGTTTGGAATTATTTTGGTTTTCATGTGACGTATGACCCTGAAGGTAAGCGAGTCATGGACTAAAGTAAAACAGTATGTTGGATGTGCCATGCAATGCTCAATTACATTGGTGTGAACTAGTGTGTTAGCGCAGTTAGCTCGTTAACGTGTTGGCCGTCTAGCCCCATGCACGGAGCGATCGGCGGTAGCTCGTTAACGGAGATTTGCCGTGTTGTAGCTTTAAGGTCATTTCAACGAGATTAACCTGAAAGCACTAGTGGGAACACAACGAATATGACTGCACATTTACGCCGACATCATCCTAGTGCAAAGACAAGTGGAAGCAGACAAAAAAAAGCAAGCATGCTACTAACTTTAGCCGAGTCATTTAGACAGCTGTTAGCACATGATTCTCCTTATGCTGCTGAGAATATAGCCTAGAAGAAGCGGATAGTATAGCTTTTATTTTGGAAAGAGCCATTTCTCTGTAATAAACTCTCTTTTCCAAAGATGAGTGATTCCTCAATCAGATACAGAGCTTGCAATATCGCTAGCCCGACGTCCCGGAGCTAGCGATTTTTTTCAGTCGGGCTACCAAAATCTATCTCTGCCCTGCCCGTCGGGCTATTGTAGGAAAAATATATGTCAATGCTTTTGCATTCTTTCAGAAATGTAGCTGGGTAATTATGTCATTGGCATCGGTGAGCCACTGTCAATATGTGACATATTGAAGTCGCGTTTGAATTTGCGCTTGTTTTTTTGCTTTCACTTTGCAATCGTGCGAACTGTGTATAGAGAGCGACAGTACTGATCTGTGAGTGATGATAATTTGTGCACCAATTCCTCTGACATCATCTTATTAATCGTTAGCTTACTATGCAAACATGACAAGTGAAATCTCCCGCAGCAAGCTTAAACATGTGAGAGGTTGATCGCGCAGAGAATCGCTGAGCTTATGTGAGTGAGTGTGTAAAAGCATTTCAGTTCTGCTGAGCCAAATAAGACAGGTCAGGGTGAAGAAGTGACAGCCAAAGAAAAGCTTACCACAAAACGGAGAAGTTATGACAAATCAGACTATAAGGCAAAAAGAAAGTGCAGCTTTATGGTTTCATGGACAAAAGAATTTCTGTGGCTGCAATATGACGAGCTAAATAACCAGGGCTGCACATAAGTGGTCCGCAGGTGCGCATTCGCTGTCAAAAAAAAAACACGCACAAGGGTGAGGGTTAAATTTAAAAACTGTACTTTTGAGTTAAAATATATATTTATAATTTTAATAAATGACAAATTAAAAATGCATGAACATTTTTTTGTATCGAAAAAATATCGAACCGTGACACCAACGTATCGAACCGAACCGAACCGTGAATTTTGTGTATCGTTGCACCCCTATGCATAACCTATGTGATCTTGAGCTTCACAGCACAAACTGATCTCTGGAATTCACAGTTCTATCAACTGCGGCAAATCATTCTGAAGCAGCAAAGCAGCGCCAGACCATCACACTACCACCACCATGTTTGACTGTTGGTACAATGTCCTTTTTTAAAATTTAAATACTGTATTAGTTACCAGATGTAACCAAAATCAAACGTTCCAAAAGGTTCAGCTTTTGTCTCATCAGGGCAAAAACGTTTTTCCCAAAAGTCTTTGCAATCATCAAAATGCATTCTGGCAAATATGAGGCGAGCCTTTTTGATCAGCAGATGTTTTCAACTCTCCCACGGATGCCATTTTTGCCCAATTTCTTCTTCGCTGTTAAATTATGAATTCCGACTGTGGAAAATGAGCCCTGCAGCTCTTTAAATGCTGTTCTGGGTTCTTCAGTGACCTCCTAGATGAGTCGTGGATGCACTCATGGAGTAGGTTTTGATAACCGTGGAGCGCAGGGGTCCCCAAGCCTTAAAAATTGATTTTTGAATCCTTTCCTGACTGATAGATGTCAGTGATTTAGTTTGTCAGCTGTTGTTGGTTTTTGAGCTCTTTTAGCCTACTTCACTTTGTCAGACAGGTTCCATTTAAGTGATTTGTTGATTCATCAGGTCTGATAGTAACCACGTCTGAGTGTGACTAGAGAAACTGAACTCAGCTTTCCAAAAAATGTTGTTAATAACATTGAATTTGTGCTTTAAAAATGGGGTAATTACTTTTTAAAAACATTTTTATTAGGTTTTTTTTTCAGCATCACCGAGGTTTGGCTAGCTTTTTTCACTTAATAAATGAAATCATCATTTAAAAAATGAATTTTGGATTTATTCTGTGTAATATTAAAGTCTGATGAGCGTGACAAATTTGCTACAATATAAAAAAGAAAGGAAGGAGGCAACACTTTTTCATGGCTGTTTCATTCCTGCCTTTACACAATCCATGTATAAAAAGTGTCAAAGATTAAATATCCAGTAATTCCTGTCCCTGTCTTCTACAGCCCTGTGTAGCATCCATTCTTCTTTTAACAGCAGGACACAAACATCTGGGAACCGAGGAGACCAGCCGCTGGACCTTTGGTAGTGGAATGTAATCTCATTCTTATGTGATACGGGACTCTAGCTGCTCAGTACTCCTGGGTCTTCTTTGTCATATTTTTTTTTGTCTTATGTTTACATTATTTAATGTTTTGAGCTGGAGAACGGTCTGAAGTTCAGGCAGGCATGCTCAGCACCCAGAGTTTTCAACTATAAAGCATTGCTGTATGCGGCTTTGCATTGTCTTGCTGACACATGCGAGGCCTTCCCTGAAAAATACGTCATACGAAACCTTTGACCATTGATGGTGCCTTTCCAGATGTACAAGCTACAAATTCCATATGCACTAATGCACTCTCCTACAATCAGAGATGGAGGATTTTGACCTAAGCACTGATAACAAGCCATAATGGTCCCTCTCCTCCTTAGTCTGTAGTCTATGTTTCCCAAAAAGAATTTCAAATTTCAATTCGCCTGACCACAGTTTTCCACTTTGACTTTATCCATTTTAAATGTGCTTTTGCCCAGAGAAGTCTGCAGCATTTCTGGATCACGTTCACATATGGCTTCTCCTTTGCATGATCGAGCTTTAACCTGCATTTGTGGATGGCGTGGTGAGCTGTGTTCACAGACAGTGATTTCTGGAAGTGTTCCTGAGCCCATGCGGTGACTTCCATGACAGAATTGTGCCTGTTTTTAATGCAGTGCCACATGAGGAATTTCAGCCTTGTCTTTTGTGCACAAAAATTCCCAGAATCTTTTGATGATATTGTGTCCTGTAGATGATGAAAGATTCAAAGTGATGATTTCATGTTGGAGAACATTATTCTGAGATTGTTCAAAAATTTGCAGACAGCCTCTGCCCATCTTAACTTCGGGAAACTTTGCCTTTTGCAGATGCTCTTTTTAAAAGTTGTTGCTTCCTGAGTTGTTGCTAGTTAGTTACAAAATTTTAAAACAACTGTTTCTTTTTAGTACCACTTACTTTTGCAGTGTTTTGTTGTCCCGGACTTTTGGACCCCTGGAACCCTGGATTTCCACCACTTGTATCACACCTGGTGTCTCTGTAAATAAAAATCTTTATTGAACTGTGAATCCCGGTCTGTGCCTGAGTCCACTCCATTGCCCGTGACATTTTATCAGTTTAAATATTTTATTTGTCTTCTATGTTTGTGACCACAACATACATGGCATTCTGATTTTATTTCCATTTTACACAGCATCCCCACTTTTCTGGGATTGGGTTTGTATTTTCAGAACTGCAGTTTGCAAATAGCATGTTTTATGAGTGTGGGTGTAGCTTTCACTCAAATATACCTGAAAATATGATGAAAGAAATCCCGAAACATTTAATAAGGTTGGGCAAAAACAGCTCTTGGGGATTTAACTTGTATTCATGGGTCAAATTTGTTTAATGATGTATTTTCCTTTTTCATGTGGATAATTGGCTGCATGAAAGAGGCAGATAACAGGCAGATACCAATTCCGCTACTGACAGTAGCCTCAGTAGACCATAAAGCAGTCACAAGCAATGTTATATTTTGTGTTAAAGGAGGAGGAAAAAACGGTTGGATGGCCATTCCCTGCTGACAGATATCATTATTTATAATTGCATGAACATATTTTATGAAATAGAAGAAGTCGTCATTGGTATGATATATTTTTTAAAAAGTGAGAAAAGTCAGAGACAGGTGATAGTTTGGACTAGAGCATCACAATGTCTTAACCAATATATATGTTTTATAATTGTGTTTCAAAATAGATACTCTCTCAAACTGTTAGGTCTAGTGATACTAGAGTAACTGTACCTGTAAGGAAATATATTTAAAATCAACCTGGGAGTATCACAGGGTTTCCCCCAAAACCATCTTGCAAATTAATCTCCTCTTTTGTGAGTCAGACCGTGCAGATGGCATGCAGAGATGGATCGAGGTAGGGAGAGAAATGGGTCATACGTGACACAAAAAACTGATTTTGTTTCATAATTGATAAAATTCATCTGATATTCTGCTGTCTCATAAGGGATAGCAATTTAAGTTTAGCAGGGTTCCCTGTACTCAACTATGGACAGAGGTGGGAAGTACATATACTTTGTTAATGTACTTGAGTAGAATTTTCATGTACTTGTACTTCTTGTAGTTCTGACAGCTTTTTACTTTTACTTCCTACATTTTTAAACAAATATCTGAACTTTCTACTCCTTACATTTTCAAATCTTTTGGTTTAAGGGATTTGAGGGACTTATTTCACGTCACTGTGTTCCTTCAAACATCAAACCGATTTGAGCATAAACACAAACACATGGGTGAAGCTCTCAATAGAATTTTTTGTCAGTTGTAATACTTTTCTCCATGCTGAGCTCTTACAGCTGATTTTAGGGTTCGCCCAGCTGCTGAATCCCACACAGCAAATTCAAAAGTGTCAAATGTTTTGGTGTTAGGAGACTTCTTGCTAAAGTAGAGTTAATTTTACTCTAAGCAGAGTCACATTCTTTTAATGTAACTCTGAGGTGTAAAATGATAGTAGTTAAAATCGAGTGTTAAAAATTAGTGTTTCTCTGTCTAATCTGGAGGTGTTACAATGGAAACATTAACTCTTGACCTCTTAACTCTGAACTCCTAGAAGGGCTATGACACCAACAGAGTAAATTCACAGACTCCGCCCCCAGCACGGCTCCAATCGAAGCTGAAGTGAAGCCGTTTCAGAACATTTTGCTCTACATATTTGAGTTGTTTGCCATGCTTGGTAAGTCATTTTTTCAAAGATTGTTTCAATTATTATTATGAGCTTTTACTTCTGTGGCTCTTTGGAGTTGAGACAAAGCTGTGTGAAAGGCATTAGCCACGTTGCTCGGTGATAGCATAATATTCTGTTTTAGCTAGCTGAAAGGTATCGTGTGCGGGCAAATAGTACAGCCTTGAAAAAAAGCTTGCATATGAATTTTCAGTCAAACTTTTGGTCAAATACACCTAAAACAATGTCTAGAATGTGAAATGTTGGTATAATGGTGCTACTTCAAGCCTGAAAACGATCTCCCACAAAAAGAACGAGCAAACAGCAGTAGCAGATGTCCTGACTGGGTTGTACGTTTAGATCCCTCCAGAGTTTTGTACACACTGTTTAGGTAAAAATGAAAAAGATTGAGTTTTTAAATTTAGTTCACCATTAACTGTTGTCTGTGTTCTTCAGTTGTTTGAGAGAGCACCATTTTAACAAACATGTTCAGGTAGAATATTGCCTTTAAATATGGGCATTGGATTCGTATTTGGAATCTTTTGGGAAAATAGCTCAAAAATTATAATTTTTTTTTTATTTTTATTTTTTTACTGTGCTGCAATTGATTGCGAGAATATTTGTGCAATTAATTAGTGCGCAACTAATTTTTATTGAATCTCCACACAGGATATGCTTGTGAAGGTGGAATATGGGGGAGAGCAGAAGTGATGAATGGAGGACATGCATATTGTATTGAAGAAAAGAACAATGAGCATGCTGCTGCATTTATCTATGCCAGACCGTTTGATAAACAATATTCTAATGAAAGTGAGAACATGTACATTGCTCCATGTTGTTACATGTTTCAGAAAATGTTTTGAAATTGTAGTGCACAGTTCAAAATAAATGTTTTTTAAAAACCATTGCCTCTTTGTAATACGTGTTTATTTCCAAAGTAATTTCTAGAAGTTCAGAAGAGTAAAATTCAAACTTTTTAGAATTAATTTGAAGATAACTCTTATGTAGTGTGGGATTATAATATTATTTTATGCCATGTTAGACCCTTAATTAAAGATTGTGAATTATGTAGTTTTAGTTTGCATTATTCTCCTGAATTAGAAGAAGGTGATAACTATTGCATTTGTTAAACTGATTTGCATTACATTAGACTGCTGATTTATTGTGAATGAATGATATTGTTTTATGATGCATTATACTGCTGAGTTATAAGAAATACTGTTCGCAGAAAGTCATCGCCTTATTTGTCTGATTAGAAAAGAACAGAACATACTGGAGAGGTTTTCTGCCCCATCTCAGCAGGAGCAGATAAACAGGGAGCCAAGGTCGTAGCTTAGGCGCTGTGTGAGAGAAAGAATGTGAATGTTTAGGCTTTTATGATTAGGTGGGGGCCACTAGAGGCTATAAGAGTTTGATCAATGCTCTATCATTTTGAGATCTGATGCTGTCTGCGTACGGTGTCCATCTCCCACGCGTGTGATCATTAAAATCATCGTTTGACTCAACCCGGCTGGACCAGTGTTGTTATTTTGGTTTTTCCTCTTGTATCCATCCCCAATATTTGAATCCGTAACAGTAGTTAAACTAGAATACTCTGTGAGAGTTAGTATATATATATAGTATAACTCTTAACACCTAGTTAGCATTAGTAAGTGTTAAATTATCAACTCCAGACAGATTTGGTACTTAACACTAAATCAGAGTTAACGTACCAACTCTCCAATAAGAGTTAAATTAACTCTCTCTGGTGTGGACCCATATAGACACTTTAAAAGAGTTGAACTCAAATCTGACAGTGTTAATTTGGACATGCTGGATTTGCTGTGCACGTAAACCTGTTCCATACTCAATTTCAATAACTCAATAACTAAAAATAGAGCGTTTTTTTTAGTTTCCTTGTTTTTCTCTGCTCATGTTCTGCCTACCTGTTTCAAGCTAAATGTTTTTGATATAAATAAAGTTTAAAGTATTCCTACATTATTACATTATTGTAGCACAAGTTTCAGTTAACTTTGCATAGAAATAAGTGATAAAATCTTTCGTCAAGGAGCTACTTTTACTTTCTTACCTACTTACTAGGAATCGGTACTTCAGCTTTTACTAAAGTATTTTTTAACACTAGTATCTGTACTTCTACTTAAGTACAGAATGTCTATACTTTGCCACCTCTGACTACAGACCTAAAAAGGGTTCTCCGAAAACTCACAAAGTCGCAATAACTCAGTCAATCAATCGTTTCTTTTGAAAATCACGAATATCCACAGAATCTTTAGCCCACAAAAGTAATGGAAACACCAACATGTTGCAAAATGATCAGAAGAATTATACAAGTTAAAACTTTGTAGCAGAAAAATAACACACATCATGGAAAAAGCTATTCCGAATGGAAAAACAAAGGTGATGTTTTTATGTCACGCAAGGGAACGTGATCAAAATCTGGGGCTTCAAGCACACGACTGCTGCAAAATGTATGAAGGGATCTAACTGGGATAAAAGAGGTCTTGAGTGCCTGTGTCTTTTTCTTCTGAAACGCTCCTGCTACATCTAAAATATGAAACCGAATGTCAGTTATTCATCGTTAGAGGGCAATGCTAATTATGCTAATTACACAGTGACATAAATTAGTGGATTGCAAACAAGGCATTTCAGGCTGCTCAACAACAGTACTTTCTGCAAGAGGAAAAATAATATTGGTCTCTAAGTTACAGTGTGATCACTATTTTTATTTTTTGTAAATTAGTCTCCTTTTGCAGTATTGTACACAGCAAAATCCGAAGTGTTGATGTGAGTTAAAATTACTGGTGTTAAAAATTTCGAGTTGAAAAGTGTTGGTTTGAGAGTTACAGTAACACTAACGGTGCTGAAAAAGCTCTGTAGCCGGAGTTATTTCAAAGAGTCAATACTATAACACTCATTTGGAGTTGATTTCCACATCCGGGTTTTTCGCGCTCATGGGCATGAGGAGTCCGCCAGAAGTTTGCTGTCAAGATCGAGGAGGTTGTTCAGGTAAGAACTATACAACAAGACCTATGTTATTTTATCATTATTAAATATTGTAACTAACTAGCCTATAACATTATTTATCAGAAGCATGCAATATTTTCCTAATGTGGAGTGTATTCATCTGCGGTAAGAGATGGGATTCGTTAGCTTAGGTAGCTAAACTATCCTCTATAACAAGTTAATATTGCAGCGAAAATAAATGCATGCTTAATATAATTCTCAATTCTAGTTAGTTCTAATGTCATAAGAGAAATGCTTTCCAGTGTTCAATGCTTATTAAATGAAACGAGGGAGGAGTTAGCTATCCTCTGGATATGTTAAATGTAATGTTAAAATTTGAATTTGTGGTAGCCTAGCTGGCAGCTAAGACAAATGCGTTTAGCCCACTGCTTTTAAGGGAAGCGAACATTCGCCTCAGAAATATCCTATTTAAAAGTGAACTAAACAATCACATGGAGACGTTCAAGTCAAGTTTTGGAAAGCGTCAAGATAGGCTAATTACACGTGCTACCAGCGAGTTTAGCAGTAGCCTAGCCTACAAATCTTTGAAGTGGCAGGGGGTTATGGAATTCTGTTAGATGTTAGTGACCAAGCAAGGCGCGCTGCGTTTGTGCATGGGTTGCTTGCTAACGGTTAGGATATATCATACATGTTGTAGTAGGGCTGCTCAATTAATCGAATTTTAATCACGATTACGATCTGGGCTTTCAACGATCATTAAAAATGACTGAGCCGATTATTAGCCCCTCCCTCGTGCTTTACTCTCGCGCTGCTCCGTGTGGCAAATCGAGCGCACCTCTCTGCATTTCGAACACGTGTCACAACAATTAAGAGGACCCGAGGGAAGCTCGGAAAGCTAAGCAGAAGTTATTTGGAGAGGAGAGTGACTGCCGTTGGTTGAAAAGAGAGGTAAAAAAAACTTCAGTGGTGTGGAAACATTATGGGTTCGCGGAGTCAGACGTGGATCAAGTAGACATAGTGTGTAAACTTTGCTACAGTGTTGTAGCTGCACCACAGAGCAACACTGCAATGTTCACTAAACATAGATGTTTACATTTTTCATTTATTTTTTATATTGCAAACATTTGCACTGTTATCAGTATTTGCACACTATTTTATATTATTTTTTGACAATCTTTAAAGTCATTATTCAATACATTGTTATTGTTAAATAAATATCGTCAAATAATCGAGATCTCAATTTCAGTGAAAATAATCGTGATTATCATTTTTGCCATAATCGAGCAGCCCTATGTTGTAGTAGGCCTAATCTAAGGGAACATTTTCCCCTTTTCTACAGTTTTAGTGAAATAGGCTACCATCCAGTGTTTAAGACAAAGCGGTATAACGACTGAGGGTCGTTGACGTCGCCTCCACTGATAATCCTAGCATGTCGTGTCACAAAACAACCACCACAAAGTAGCAACTAGCCAGACGGCTGTGCATGTGTCAGAAACTCCCGATATAAATGTAAGACTTGCACTCATTAATTTACAGTATAAGGGATATTTGTTGTCATAAGTGAAAGCGTGATGAAGGCAGGTGTGCGTTCAACAGGAAATTTTATGTGGATTATCATCCTGACATGGTTTAAACAGAGATGCTTTTCCCCAAGTAGGCTACAGCGATTTACTCGCAACATAGTAGAACTAAGTATCTAGCCTGCGTGCAGACGAGAAGATCGCCGTTGTCGTCTTATAAACATGTGGATGGGTGGATAATTCATTGGATGCTATTTCTGTGTACCCAAGTTCAGCTATTTTAGTGCGCAGGGGGAAGCCAAATTATGTTCCTGAGGTTGAAGTGGTCTGTCACCCCTTCACAGATCATCACACAATGTATAGCCTAATATTTTCTTAAAGTTGTCCGGATTTGTTGCCACTTAAGCTATGGTTTAAATATATGGTAAAAAATATTCTGTGCCCCCTTCTCTCCACCAGGTGCTGTTGTAAGACATGTTGCTGAAAGTGAAATACCTCAATGTAAAGAAGTACATTAAATTGCACGCAGGATTCACTTATCTAGAATTCATCAGTGAAGGTAAGATAACCTGGCAGAACAAAATTTGTTGCACATGTATCAGTTCATCATGTTTGCATCTCATCTATTTAAAAAACGAATTAAATGTTAACACATTTTATTTTAATGTGTGACATTAAAAACAGTACAGAGCAGTAGGCCTAGGCCTATATTGTTGCTGCAGACTTGTCTAATTTAACCATTTTAAAGACAGGTAAAACAGCTGTTAATAAATATTAGCTAAATAAAAAAGTCAAAATTAGTTTTTAAAAAAGTTTTTCAGGCGTTTTAGGTGACATTATGCTTATCTTTTTGTAAAGCCAAAACCAAGTTTGGACTTCCGGATGCTGCTGACCTTGATATTTTCGATGAAACTGACACAGCTGTCGAAGAAGACATTTTTCTGGAGTTACTGGAGGCCCAACCAGACCTATGCCTGACAATACGTGAAAAGATTTCAGATGAAGGTAAATGTTATCATAACTTAAATTTTCAGAGTATAGCCCACTCAATGTAGAGCCAAGTTCTTTTGCTCTTGATGCAGATGACATTGACCTGTCTTCATGCAATATACATGACAGTGGACAGGGCTGGGTCATATTTGTATAGAATGTTGTCTGAACATGAACATTGAAATTGTGTTATTAATGGCATTGTGGAGTAGCCTAAAGAAAGTTAACCAAATCATCTCTCCCAAAGATTTTTGTCCTTTAGCTCATTCCACACCATCCTCCTCGGATACATTATCTTCCCTCACGGACACTATATCACTTTCATCAAGTGACAGTGACCTCAGGGAAAAGGGCATTCCTGCAGGCCGCAGTAGATCCAGCAAAGACAGTTCTGCACCAAATGTTTCTGTGTCAGAGGCTGCAAAAGAGGTAATTGAGAACAGAAAATGTCTTTTGTATTTTTGAGTTGACACCATTTATACTGTAGATTGTTATACAAATTGAAATTCAAAACATGGTGGTTCCCAACTTGCCCTGTATGAAAAAATGTTAGTAGAAGTTAGTGCTTCTTGCTAGATATGTCTTTCACAGGTTTGTTGACATTCCTCTAAACTTTCACCTTTACTGACAAACAAGTTTTTATTGTTATTATTTTCCCTTTTATATGAGCAGATGGTTAAAAATGCCTTGACTAGGAAACCTGGTGGAGAGGAAATTCTTGAAGAATACAATGCCGAAAATTCACTGAGCCACCGCACCCGGCAGCAGCTTGTTAACATATTGGCAAGTGATATGACTGAGAGACATGGGTAAGAGTAATAGTACCTAATAAAAAAGTAAAGATGGGCCATATGGAATATTCTTGTAATGTATACTGCAGTAAAGACACATACTTCTGATTTAACATTGTCAATTGTATTTCCTCTATAGCAGAATTCCCTCCCGTAAGCAAAAGGAGAAATATGCCCTTGGAATAATTACACTCTTTCCCTCATTGAAGGATCCATTTTCTCCAAACGGCTATGTAAGTCATGCAGTGATTGTAAAACAGCACATTATTTAGTTTTCATCATGGAATAATTACATCAGCTAAATGATTTAAAAGAAAAATCTTCATTCCTCTTTCGTAATAACTATTGTCATAAAACTGTATTGAAATTGTGGATGTTGTTTAACATGTATTGCACCTGTTACATGATAATAGTCCTTGGGTTTCTTTTTGCTGAATCTGCAAAGTCTGTAAGATCGCATTTGATGTTTATTTTTCATCTATGTTTAAATGTGACAGGAGCATTTCTACGACGGAGTGAAAGGCACTGGATATATAGCGTGGCGCCTCAAAACCATGTCCAGGTCTACAACCAAACGGCCAGTGAAGGAAGTCCCAGTGCATCAAGAACAAGGGCCTAAGCGCAGAAGATTAGCAACCACATTGCCTCAGCAACTTGATGGAGATGCCTGCAAGGAGGCCATCTCATTTCTTGTTCACTCTCCTGATGAAGCAAGTGTATTTCAGAAGATGAAAATGACGTTCCAACATCGCCAGGATCTGGTGCATGATCCACAAAGAACTGCAGATGTCTTCAAAACATTTCCACGCTTTTTGGATGTCAAAGGACTAGTAAGTCAAATCACTTGATATTTTCAACTGTTAATCCTTTTTTTTTTGTTTTGCTGATGTGGATGGCAACAGTAAAAGATGTGATCATTGGTCATCCCAGTCAGGCTATATCCCATATTGGTCAAAATCACATTGCAATGTAAACAATGTTGAGCACTGTCTTTATGTCCTGTGTGTATGATGAACAGGTCAATCAAGACTTCCTGCTGCTGTTTGGTGCTGAAACAGCCACCAAGTTGCTTGAGAAGTGGGACATGTCATTCAAGCCAAAGGTTATTAAAGAAGCCAAACAGCTGACTCAGTCAACTGACCTGTGTCGTTTGATAAAAGCTGCTGAGAAACCAACAGAGAGTGATGTAAATGGTAGGCGTCGCACCATGCTTGTTTGATTTTAATAATATTTATTTTTACCTGTCATTTTGAAATTGTTTTATAAATTCAACCATACACAGACTGGGACAGTGACATGGCCTCTCTGCTGCTACTCCTTCAACTTTTGCCACCCACAGCTGGACGAAAGAGGAGAACCAAAATAAGTCCAACTGATGCAGCACACAAAATGGTGCACTTTCACAAGGTAAATATGTTGTCTCACTTTTTAAAATCCTACAAAACACTTTTTCAGTTTTTGCACTTTTTAGTTTTCCTCTCCATGAAGTATGTGTCTTAGTATTTTGTAATAAGTTAGCAAGGCACATAATGTCAAACTGAATGAATGGTTCATACTCAGCAAGTATAAGCTAGGCCTATATGTCAATATCTCATTTGTTTTTAGTCATGCTGCAGCATTGATGAACACTTGCAAGCAAGAGATGGTAAACAACCATACATCCTCGCTGTTGGTCGAACCCAGAACAGCATTGACACCTTCTACATCGCAGTGGACAAACAGCTCATCCCCTGCCAAGCCACCAGCTCACTCAGTGCTTTTGATGAACTTTTCAAATCCCACTACGTGTTCAACTTATCTTACGACGAGTCACTGGTTCATCTCTACAGTTTTGTGCAGACCACCATATTCAACATTGATGCCACCTCAACAGATGAGTCACCACGTGTTCGTGAGTTGCGTGCCAAAATGTTGAATGAGAACCATGTTTAAATGTTTTATCTGTCAAACTCTGCATAGCACCAGTCAGGCTTTGATAAGTCATTTGCGACTAGGTCACAGTTTTTATCCAAGCACCAAATTTAAGTTGGCTTGTTCACAAGATGGTTGCAGCCGTCAGTTCACTACATATTCTGGTTTAAAAAAACATTTAAATAGTGTTCATGATGAAGATTGTTGTCAAAGTGGTGATGCAGAACCCTCAGAGTCATTTCAAGCTGATTTTGACAGATTACAAGATACAGACATAGCAGTTGCAGGAACAAGTGTTACTCAGAGCCTAGAGGTTGGGTGTTCTGAAAACAATGGGTCAGGTCAAAGAATTAAAAAAAATTCTGAAGCAATTTGCACTAAAATTATTGGTAAACTCAATGGTAGTGGTTTGGCAAATAGTTTTGTGTCATCACTTGTTTGTGATTTGGAAGATTTTGCTGATGGACTGCACTGTGAGTTTAAACATAAAGTACTGAACGTTGTGCCAACAGAAAATCCTGTTAGATCTCCAGTGGAAAAATGTCTTGAGACTTTTGACAATCCAGTTGAGAAGTTCGACACTGAAGCTAAAAGAAAGTCATATTTCCGTGAAAAATGGGGAATTGTGGATCCAGTGGAAAAGACTTTAGGAATACGCTATGATACAAGGTTAAATAAAAAATCAGGCACTTATGACCAGGTACCAGTAAAAGACACTTTTGTGTACATTCCAATTTTGGAAACAATCAAATTTATATGTCGCAATTCTTATATTTGCGAGCTGCTTGCTAAACCATGTGTATCAAAAGAAGACAGATATGAAGACTTTTGTGATGGGAGTTACTATAAGTCTCATCCATTGTTTTCAAAACCACAGACTTCTTTGCAAATTCAGCTTTATTATGATGACTTTGAGACTGCTAATCCACTTGGTTCCAAACGTGGTGTTCACAAAGTTGGTGCAATCTATTTTGTCCTCAGAAATCTGCCTCCAAAGTTAAATTCTGCATTGATGAACATTCATTTGGTTGCATTGTTTCATGCAGAAGATGTGAAAAAATACGGCTTTGATCCTATTTTACAGCCTCTGATTGATGACATAAAGTTTTTGGAGAGCCATGGCATTGATTTACCCTTCTCATCTGAAAAGGTCCATGGCACTATATGTCAGATAACTGGGGACAACTTGGGGATGCACTCAATTTTGGGTTTTGTTGAGTCTTTCAGTGGACGTTACTTTTGTCGTTTGTGTTTAATTGCAAAACAGGATGCACAGAGTGTGTATACTGAGGATGATCCAAAGATCATCTTACGAGGGAAAGAACTTTTTGAAATGCACTGCAGTGAGTTGCAATCTGATCCTCAAAAGCTACATGTGTTTGGCTTAAGAAAGAATTCTACACTGAACACTCTTCAATTCTTTCATGTTTGCCAGAACTTTTCCTTGGACATTATGCATGATATTCTCGAAGGGGTAGCACAATATGAGATAAAGTTACTGTTGGAATATCTGTCAGACAATTTTCTGCCGAAACCTGCTCTTTTGTCACGGATCTATGCTTTTGACTATGGCTACTTGGAGAGCAAAAATCGTCCAACAAGGGTGAACTTAGACAGTAGTGGTAATAGTATAGGTCTTAACTCCATTCAGACTCTTTGTCTGATAAGAAACATTCCTTTAATTTTTGGTGATATTGTGCCAGAAGGAAATCAGAACTGGACTATGCTATTGCTATTGTTGCAAATAATTAACATCATATTCTCTCCATCTGTTACACATGGCATGACTGTGCTTCTAAAACATTTAACAATGGAACATCATGACTTGTTCAAATTGTTGTATCCAGGTAGGAACATGATTCCCAAACACCACTTTATGTTGCACTACCCAACTTGCATCAGAAAAATTGGGCCATTATTGCATGTATGGAGCATGAGAGGTGAGGCTAAACATAGGGTGTTCAAAGACACCCTTAAGAACTTTAAGAACATCACAGTGTCACTTGCCAAAAAACATCAAACATCCATAGCATACAAGTGGGAGACATGTCCTTTAAGCCATGTTGAGTATGGGCCCTTGAAATCATTTGATGTTGATAGTGAGGAAAATAGTGAAATGATCTCCCTAGGCTTGCCTGCTGTTGCAGAAGAGGCTTTCTCTGCTAATTGGGTTAACATTAATGGGACTGAGTACAGAACAGGATTGGTCATTTGTTGTGGTTCTGAACATGAGATGCCGGTGTTTTGCAGAATAAAAACAATAGTTTTGGTCAATAGTCACACCTACTTCATAGTTCAGAAGCTTGTGGTTGAAAATTTCAGTGAACATTGCCATGCTTATAAAGTGTTTGAAACTGATGAAAAATATGTTGTTAAAGCAGACTGTATTGAAATATACAAGCCCTTTGATTTGCAAAGTGCTTATGGTGATGATGATGGTCTGTACATTGTGCCATTATTTTTGTTGTGAACGTATGCTGTATGGTGCTTGGAATTTAATATTTATTAAAATTCTTATGTGACCAATTTTATGTTTCTCCTTTTATCCTGTAAAGGGACTTAACAAGGACTTTCACTGAATGTAACACAGTAGTCATACAGTAATTGCACTTTAATGCATTTTTGTATTCAGACAATTAATACAGACTAGTATTTAAAAGCTCATATATGTCACTTTAAAGTGCCAAAATAACACTGTAAAAGTTACAGAATAACACTCTAAGTGAAAACAGTCAACACAATCCAGTGTGAAAATAAACACTTAAAAGTGTCATAAATAACACCATAGTTGTTGTGTAGTAACACCCTCAGTGAAAAGAGTTAACCCAAGCCAGTGTAAAAGTGAACACTTATCAGTGTCCTAAAACAACACTATAAATGTTAGGTAGTTACACTCTGAGTGAAGACACTTCACACCATACAGAGTGAAATTTTAACACTATGGGTGTTATATTTTTAACACTACAATGGAGTTAAAATAATAACACTTTGCAAAGTGTTACTTTAACTCTAAACCAGTGAGAATTATATAAACACTGGAAAAGTGTTAACTTTAACACTATAGGAGTTGAATTAACACTGGAGATTTTGCTGTGTACCGTTGATTGAGATACACGGAGGAGTGTACTTGCAGCAAAGTTCTACTGTCATCTTCACCTCGCATACAAAAGTTTATTATACTTCAAAATCACATCTATCATTACTAGCATTTGGTGTATGCAACTCGGAAGCCACAGAGTGCATTTTTGGATAACTGGGAACCATCAAAACTGCTATAGGTGAATCCTAAAATGAAAAATGTTTCCTGGAAGTGCAAGTATTATGTCCCTCTAAGGCTTTATCCCACTCATATACAACTGATATAAAGACAGAGTTCATACTTCATCTTTTCTGCTGCTGCAGGTGGTAGTGGTGATGGTGATGGGGGGACTTAAGAACCAGCAGTATTTCATATTTCTGATTCTGGTAATGCACTGCCTTGCTATTAACAAATTACCCCAACGCCACACAGGCAGTTAAGTGAGTGAATTAGCTGGTGTTTGAAAATGGTGGCATTAGCACTCCTTCTGCTCAGAAAGTGCATGCATGTGTAAATGTGTGTGTGCGCTAGGGCCTCTGTGCTTCTTTTTGCTAACTTTCCACCTTCTCTCATGTGCCACGAAGACACATTTCAGCTTACATTTGCGGAATTGAATTCATAATTGCTTGTTGGCCGTATAAATTTCTGCATAATGAAATGCTTTCATAATAATCAATAAAGTAAATAGAGCGAGTCCATTTAAAATGTTGTAGCGTGAGGAAAAGGATCGAGCTGCTTTCGGTGCTTCAGTGTGTTACCTTATCGCTGCTTATAGCACGTAGAAGAGAAGCCGAGTGGATTCCAGTTTGGAAAGAAAATCCCCACTTGGATACTGCTATCTTTCTTTCCTGGGTGATGACATCCAGGAGGCGAGGAAGGATGGATGTCTGTTTGTGGTGTTGGAACCAGTCCTAGCACTTAGGTGCCCCCCCACCCCCAGTTGTCCATTCTTTCTAGCCAGCTCATAGTGGATTGTGCTTACTCTCATTTAGTCAGGCCTATTTGTCTTTCCTCTAAAGCCCAACCTGCTCCAAAGATGTAATTCCATAAAAGCATTCAATCAATACACCAGAAACTGTACTCATCTATCATTTGTGGAGAAAAAAAACAAATAGGGAAAATTGTGTGTGTCAGTGTATTTGCAAGTGCATGTATGTTGATGTCTGTGTCCAACCCAAATATTTCAAATCAGCCAAAACAGGATTGGTCAAATGCGCTGGCTCAGTCGTGAGTGCTGTAACACACAGGTGCACAAGGGAAGTGTGTCCACTGGATGGCACTGTTATGAGTTTGGAGGGTTTTTTTTTTTTTTGCTTTTTACAAAGCTGAGGCAACAATCAATTGATGTGTGGTATTCTGTGTCAAAAAATGAGGAAATATTAATTTCTTTGCTCCTGGAAACCTTAACATTTCCAGGAAAGACATAAATACAATAGCCACACCAACACACACACACACAATCACCCACATGGGCTTCATTAATCTCCTCTGTAACAGGACTCTATCCTCTGGCTTCAATATTACAGTAAATGGTGATGCTTATCTGCAAGCAGTCCTGCCCTTGAAATAGGTGCTGTTCCATTCCCGGCTAATTCCACAGCCATTAAATGGCTGGCACATTTTTCACAGGTATATAAATTGCTTTAAGCTGCGGCTTACTCTCAGCACATTGAAATACAAACACGGATGTTCTCCCCTTTTTATCTCACTCTGCCCTCTGTCTCCTTAATACTTCCAAACCCCGCCGCCGCCACCACCTTCCCATCCTTCTTCTTCTTCTCACCCCTCCCATCTCCTTACAAGTGAAATGAGCATGGATTGACTTCTAGCTTGCAGCAAGGTTGAGGTAATAGCTTATTAGCAGCCAATAAACATCAGTCATTTCCATTTAAGCTAACACTCCAGTCTTGTTTATAATCACCAAGACATGAATCAATACCACATTTTAGCAGGGTCTCCCCACATAGTGTTTAATCTTACCTGATCAAAGATGGGGTGGGTTTTTTCATCACGTGAGCGTATGCAGACGCATTAATAAAAATAACAACTAACCCTCGCAGGCAACATCTGTAAGGCATAAGGCAAATACACTGTACTTATTTGAATTTGTTGCGCCTCATTCATCTGCAGGTGCACTGTATTAATCTACTGTAATTTTTGGACGCTATCGTGCTCCGCAGCCAATAAATATGAATCTACAAAACAAGCTGAAGGTGGCCTCTGTTTCAAAAGACGGGCTGTGGATCAGACATTCAAATCACTAGCCTGCCCATCCAGACCTGACAGCAGGACACCTGCAGCCTCACTGATGAGGGGATGAAACACTCCACCCCTTTGTACTCTCACATTCTCTCATCCATCCATCTTATAATTCTCTCTCCCCGTTGTGCCCACAGCAACCGAGCAGCTGGCGAGTCATTTGTGACCTGCCAGTCTGCGGGTGTAACAAGGTTTCGGCACAATTAAGAATACATTTCCAAGGTAGCAATGCAACAAATCACAGACTTGAGTCCCTCGATACACACACACACACATCCAAACTTTGCCTCAGTGGCCTCACAAATCAAACAGTATACAAATGGCAACATTAAATAACTAATCATTGTTGGAGAAGAAAAGGCAATTATTGGTAGATTCCATTTGTGTAGGACTGAAAGGGATGCAAACAGTCCCATTCTTTAGGGGAAATATTTGCAGTGGCAGCACAGCTTGGCTGGTGTAATCACCACCTATTATGTGTGCTGATTTGAAAGTAAGAAGCAAAGTGTTTGAATGCATCACAGCCAGTTATTACTGTGTCCATTCGCAGACAGTAAAACAATCCATTGTATGCAATAAATCAGAAACGTGCAGCGAGCAGGGCGAACATGTTGATTTTTACAGCCCCAGCAGAGGCAGGTGAGAAGAATGTGCTCCGGTTTAACAGGGAAATGGTACACTGTCATATCAGAATTACAGCCTGGTGTTTTCCTGTCCCGGCTGTTCTTAAAGCCCAGGTGCAGTAAAAGGCAAACAAGCCAAGGTGGAGGATAATTTACGATTATCAGGATGTCATTTCTTTTTTCTTTTTCAGGGAAGTTTGACCAACTTCCATTTTTTATTATCCCTGTTTATTTGAAATTGCGCTTGAATTCGGCCAGATTACTTGCAGCTTCGCAGCATTCATTTGAACTGGTCCATTTTTCATTTACCCAGCCCTGTCCGCTAAACTCGCTAAACTCTTGTCTTTTTCTCCCCTTGCACATCAAGACGAATAAACAGCAACCTTCATGGATCCGGCTTTAAAGAGCCAAGCAGTTAAAATAATGATAAACGATTATATTATTTTTAATTTTAAAAAAGGGCCCATCCCTTATTATCACATTTACCATGCTATTTTTTTTTATTTATTTTAAATGTAATGCTTCCAGATGAGTTATTCAGGCTAAATAGTGTCACAGTGTCTGCTGTGATCTGAAGTATGACTTCATTAATTAGTGGTCAACGTCAGACACAAGTTGTAAACTTAAGAGTCAGTCATGTGTCATATATCTTATGTCACTGGCATACTTATTATTAATGTGTCTGTCTGGAGCTAATCACTTAGCATAGAAGTGTATAGGCATCTGAATATCAAATTCAGCCGCTGTCAGCACAGAGGAGTGATCAATACAAGCACTAATGATGACACACAGAAAAGCTTGTCAGATTACTAAAAAAAATCCATAAAAATCCATACGCATTCCATCATATGCGTAGTCCAAATAGCAGATGTGCTACGACGTGTTTTAACTGAGGCTCGTGTGCTGTCACGTTGTAATTAGCTGAGGAAACTCTGATGGATTGGATATATATCTTTCTTTTTTTTAGCTAACGGTTGCCCGTCCTGCAATTTTTTTATTTATTTAGTTGGGGGGGGTTTTGTTGGGTTTTTTTAGGGGGTGGGGATGAAACACGTTCCTGATAAGAAAACGCACGCTAAACTTTGAAGATTTCACAGCTTGAAGTGAAAGATCCCTCTGATTACTGATTACACATTGTGCATCATGCAATTTACAACTTTAAGTTTCCCCTGGTTCTGTTTATTTATTTATCTTTTAATATGTACTGCTGCAGGGCAGGGATGTAAATTTTGAGAATACACATTCCCACCAGCTACAGCATAAAAATTCACCTCCCTGATACAGTGTAGGTCCCCAACTTCATTCACCCATTGTGACATAGACACAGGACCTTTGAGATTACCCTGTGGTGTCTAGATGCTGACACTAGCAGTGGATTCCTTGATTTCTGTGGATTGTGGGATGGGGCCTCTATGATTCAGACTTGTTTAGGTGCATCCCTGACATGCTTGACTGGATCTGGAACTGTAGAGTTTGGACGATGGGTCAGTTTCTTGTGTTCTTTATTGTGTTCTTGAAGCAGTTTTTGTTAATGTCCTGTTCAGGGAGGCTCGAGGAGAGCTTAGCTTAGTTTAGCTAGGTAACAGTAACATCCCTGTGAATGCCAGGGCCCGAGGTTATCATGCAGAATCACTTGTGAGCAGTTTTAATGTTGTGGCTTAAAGCTCAGAAAGACTGATGGGGCGAAGGCGTTGGAGTGCATCTCCCCTGCTCTTCAATCCCTTCTTTTCCAGACTATTCTAAGCAACACAGTTATCTCTGCCTGATGTGGTTCTCACTGTAAGGAACACACAATAAACCACCATGCACCATTTGTGTGGGCGAGTCCTGTGTGCATTCACAACATGTGTGTCTTTTTCACAGTGTGGGCATGATGCAGAGACAGAGGAGAGAGGGGGGCCGAGTTCGACATCTGCAAATTGAATTCTGCCCAAACGTGACAGTGATGAAGTGTTGTTCATAGCAGCAGTGATTGTCTCTATCTTCACTCCTGTCCATGGGTATTACACCAGGCCTGCCCGATCCACAGGCCTCAGCCCCAGGCCCGGCTAGCTCATCTATTAATGACAGCATTGGAAAATCAAATTCATACAAGATACATGTTTTATCAGACGGAGCTGGCTGGAGAGAGGGTTGGTGTTTTTAGTGTGCCTCTGTCTGTCTTTCTCTGTGATTTTCTCCCCTCCCGTTTCTTCTTGTAAGATCAGGTCTCCTTAGCCCTCAGGCCAGCTTTTAATAATAGGATAAGGTGCGGAAAATTGATCTGGCTTCACAGGCACAAGTTTTTAGGATTATGTCAATAATAAAACAAAGTTTGGCCTTTCCCCATCCTGCATTTCTCTTCAGGCAAGCTGAGGAACTCTGTGTTGCACTATGACTCTCTTTGTGCCTCATACCTTTCAAAAGGAGTGAACAGGCGGGGGAGGACAGAGGAGAAGAAGGAGGGGAGGGTGTGGTTACCTAGGGAGATTAAAGAATTTAGAAAAGTAGCCGAAACTCGGGCATCTCAGCGGAGACACCTGTCTCCTGCAGGGTCTAAAAGAGTGGCAGGTAAGCAAAGTAACCTTAGGGGGAAGAAGTCAAGAGTAAAGAGGGATGCGGGAGCACAGTCCTGTAGAGTTAAGTGGAACACAAGCTCAGAATAGAGGTCGTGCTGTACCGATTGATCAGATGTAGGGAAGTAAAGAACGGAAGCATAGGACGCTTGGTTAGACGCTTGGCTTACATATGTTCAGCCGTAGAGCTGGATGCCCTCCAGGTGTGCTGGAAATAGTGCAGCAGAGGAAGAATTTCAATGCCTGCTCTTCAAACAAACACTTGAAAAGGTAAGTGGAAAAATATGGCTCCCCATATCCAGTTCCTCGAAAATCAAAGCTCTCTCATGTTTGGGTAGCAACAAATAGTATAGTTCTCAATACAAGCATATGGGAGACTCTTCATCCTCTGTTCTCAGCTGCCATTCTTGATTTTATTTATTTTTTGGAGTGTTTGGGTTGGGGTTTTTTCTGGACATAGAAACACTCGGACCTCAGCTCCCTCCTGTGATATGCATTGTACTCCTCTGGTTCTTTTTTACTCCTCCACAGCTCACTAAATGGCAGGCAAACACAGACAAGACTCAGCTGCCTGACTGACTCCTTCAGCTCACAATAACAACGACGTGCGGTGGGAGACAGGCAGCGTCGATGGATACAAAACAAGAATGATTTCTTTCCTCCTCTTGTTCCCTCTCTCCATACGTTGCTTCCTTTTTCTCTCTTAGCAGAGAGCAATGCTGCTGTCAGAGTCGGAGTGATGTAAGGGTGAACTCGCACTGACCTCTCTTCTGGTAATAAGGATAGAGTGACAGAGCCTTCATCATGACACAAGCCGACAGTGAAGGAAAGGGAGATAGACTGAAAATGGGTGGCGGGAGCAGTCCCTACATCATAGTTTATGAAGGTTAAGCAACAATGTCTCTAAATTTCATCATTCGCAGTAAGAACATAAGAGGCCAAAACAAAGAGAAATAAACCTCTCAGCAGCTGGAAACTATTGGCAAAGAAGGAACACCAGAGTAACTGGACATCCAGGGTAAACGAGTGCAGCTGCATTGGTCAAGTCCAGCAATTTTATCTTGTTGTTACGCCTGACATAGAGCACATGGGGGGGGGCTTTTAATTCTCAAGGGCTTTTATTTCTGTGAGGCCTCGACTTTTTTCTCTCTGCCTTTCACCTTAATTTGGCTGTAGCAGCATTCTGCTATTTGTGGAAAGAACAAACATAGCGAGTACAGACAGGTGAGCAGGGGAGCTAAGCATTAGGGTTGGCTAACAACATTTTCACATGTTTTTAAATCTGCTCCAGAGAGCTCCCCCTCTAAAGACTAAGAGCCATTAGAGACAAATGAATGGGCACATCAGAAATAGCACTTTGTCTTTCGGATTCATTTTAATGATTACATGCAAACATAACACTAATCATAACCTCGCATGATACAGGTATATCAAAGAAAGTACATATTGCTGTATTTTTATTTTTAAAAAGCAGTTATTTATTTTGGAGAATTTGAAGCTGATGTTGTCTTATAGAAGCCAAGCTTGGTTCTTTATAACATTTGGCTTGCCACAATAGCGTCAAATGGTTGTTGTTTTAAACAGATTTTCAGTCATTATGATATTTTTCTATTTTTAAGGTTTTTTTATTCCTCTACTTATCGAGATTTTGGCAAAGAAACAATTAAAAAATGTACCCATAACCATTTACTGAACTGTATCCAATTACTTTATGCTTTTTTTTGTCTCATCATTTTTTAGAATACCATTAACTTGTATTTGACATCCCCTCAACTGATTATTTTTATTTACTAGGTCACATTTATAGGAAATTGAGCTCATGCCAATACAGAGCCTCCACCATGTTTCACTAGTGGCTGTAGACACTCACTGTTGTAATTCTCTTCTGACTTCCTCTGTACATATTGATGACAGTTTGAACCATCCATCCATCCATCCATTATCTTCCACTCTTCCACTGCATACATGCTACTACTGCACATTAACCTAATGTATATATTATATATAATGTTCTTTCCTCCTCCCCTTTTTAGAAGTCGAGGAGCGTGTCAGGTTCCATTTCACTGTGCGTTACACTTGTATAACTGTGCATGTGACGAATAAAGAACCTTGAACCTTGAACCTTGAACTACTTATGCTTGTAAGGGTCACACCAAAAATTTCAAATTTGGATTCATCGCTCCATATAACCTGTTGTCAGTTTTGTGTAATTTGGCATACCTCAGCCTTTTCTCTTTTTTAAGAATGCCTTCATGACAGCCACCCATCCACTGAGACTGTTTCTGATGAGGCTTCAATCAATAGCAGATGAATTAAGTGAAGGGCCAGATGCACCTTTCAGGTCTAGGTCATCTCTTATAGACCATCTTTTAGGTCTGCAACTTCTTCTTTTGTCTTCCACTTATCCAGTTTACTTGAAGTTAGGAACACATTGTGCACCGTTCCTATATCTGGCAAGTTTTGAGCCTATTTACACTTATCCTCCTAAGACCCCAAATCTTTCATGGCATGCATTTTTAATTTCTCATTGCCATTTGTGCTGATTAGGACCTGATGAATGGAAAAACAAAGAATTGTCTTTCTACCTGATTCTGCTCTACAAGGGCCTGATATTCACATATGAGGACATTCGTTTTAAATTTCAATAGAATAGTGGCAGTATAATGTCCTCGTAAGTTGATATCAGGCCCTTGGAGAACAAAATTTAGTACTGTGGTCTAGAAAAGCCGAAATGTGATGTCCACATATGTGCACGCCAGGTCCTGGGAGGCTATTTATAGGTCAGTATTCTTTTAAAAGAAAAAAAACCCCACAATCCTCTGAAAATGGTCCAGTACTTGGACTGGATCAGAAACTGAATAAAAAGCAGCCAATGTCTAATGAAAAACATACAAAAAGACCTTCAGAAGGCCAGGAGAACTATTGCTCAAGAATACTTTTTTAAAAAAATGAAGACTCCTTGGAAGCAAAATATAAGGCATTGCAGGGTGGCACAAGACTTTTGCACAGTACAAGTGAAGCCACTGGAGAATTGCTTCAAACCTACAGTGGCCAGCAGAGGGTGATTCCCCTGGTTGTAAAATAATGTGGATTGCATAGAAGTCTAATTAGAGAAAATTACCCTGCTTTACGCATGATTTATGACCTCAGTGAGCACTTTTCTGATGAGTTTGTGGTCTTGATCTTTAGTTTCAAGTCTTATTTAATAAATCATGATTTTCATTTTTTAAATGAGGTCCAATTTGAAGCAAAAATAGACAATGAAACAGATTACGCTGTAGGGCGTGAGTACCCTGTAATTGACTTTATAATGTCCACAGTTTCTTAGTTAGCTCGACCCCTCACTTGTTAACAGTGGTTTAGAAAAAAGAGCCTGGATGGAACCTCACAGTTCAATGTCTGATGTCACGTGACTACTTCCATCTTTTATCTACAGTCTCTTTCAAATAGCTACTTGGAAAGCAACTCAACAGGCACATTCACAGTAGCTTAACATCAATCAGGTAGAAGTATTAGGATGAACTGACTGATGACAACAACTTTGATGTTAGAAAGAGAAAAGCATCTGAAAACTAAGAGGAAAAGCGACATCAGTCTCATCTAATTTCCTGAGAGAACACCATTAAGAACATTTCTCCTAAATTTTCAGTCAGCTCTTTAAGACTAAATGATCATGAAAGTGTCACCAATAACTAATGAATGTCTCTGGTCTTTATTAGTGGAAAAAGTGCTTGTTGTTGTCATTACTGCTGTTGTTGTGACTTTGAGCTGACGTGTCCCTATGTCCAACTCTTTCTCCGCTGAAAGGAGCTGGAATGGCTCCTCCACATACACACACAGCGCCATAATCACAAACACATGAAAGCTTTTATCGCACACTCCCACAGGTCAGCGGTAAAGAGAGTGAATGTGGGGGACTGACCTTCAGAGACACATTAAATACCTGTGGCTTGCCTATGCACACGCTTGTGTCCATATTTGTGCGACTGCACTCTGGGAATGAAGGAAAAGAAGGGCAAAGGAGAGACGGAGAGAGAGGACAAAGTTTTCACCAGTGGAGCAGCTATCAGCACCAATACGCATCAAACCTAAAGCAGCCGAACCCTGATGTCATGGATGACCTTTAGAAGATCAGACCTGCCACTTTAGTTACAGATAAGTCCGTGAAGAAGCACACACACACACCTATGCTGCTTTCCATTCTGTCTTTTCCCCTCTCTTTAATTTTCTAGTATGTTCCAGCTGCTAGTGTTGTATGTTTGTATTTGTTTCAAACCAAAGATCCTCTAGCTGGCTCACCGATTGTGAAGTGACAGCTTTATGAATTTATTGAACAGCTCTCTCGTCGTTTCTTTACACCTGTAGCAAGTACGGGTACTTGAAGAGAATTGGATTTGCGCACTTGTCATTAAGGGCAGTCAGGACTAAGAACACTTTTAAGGGCGGGTACGTTTTTATAAAGCTGCAGGTTTTGCCTTAAACGCAGGCTACACGATCGAGGTTTTATGCAGCACACAATTTTGCTCAAGCAGCTCTTAAAACTCTGCAACTACAGAGGAGCACCACTTTGAGGTGTCTTCCAGGGAGCTTTCTGTGATGCTCCTAAGAGATACAAGTTGGGCCTGTTGTGTTGACGAGAGAGTATGGTATAGCTGCAACAAGTCTTGCAACACTGCCTAGTCTACGGGGGATAAGAGAGCCAAGATGAAAAGAGGTGGAAATCAGAAGGAGGAAAGAGTTTGCAACTTTGCTTCCAACTGAAAATAGCTTGTGTGAGTGAGTGACACAGTGGCCTTTGAGTTGAGGATACACCTCTTCCACCCGTCCCACCCTCTGAGAGTGAGAGAAGACAGAAAAGGAGGTAGGGGAGGATCAGAGGAGGATGTAGCTGTGCACCGCAGCCGCTTGTTGACAGGTCATTGCCTTGGCAGGCTCAGAGATGCATTGTTTCATCCCCATTTAAGCTTAATCACAAAGATCCAGACAGCTGATTCCATTCTTCTCATCTCCAAAAATCTTGGGAGGGAAACAAAGCCCGATTTTCACTATATCTTTTCTCTTTTTAATCGGAGGCCGACCTAGCACAGACTGAAAATCCTATTAGAATTTCTACAGCCTGCAAACTTTCAAAGCGGCATGAAAGCAAGAGACCTTGTTAATGGTGTGAGATTGCAGGCCTATTTAATCATAATGATGAGAGATTATGAAACAACAGTTTTCTTGGGATGCACATAGCACACGATGGCAATTACAAGCTGTTTTTTTAGAAATTCACAGAGGCATGTTAGATCGTTACCGCGATGCTCTCCATTATGAAGCAGTGTTTTCCTTGAGGTCTTTTCTAATGTATTGCAACATAATCCTATGTGGCCGATGCTGGATCTCAAGGGCAAATTTATTTGGGAACTTCCACCACAGGATTTTATCTTCTAAGAACCATCTCTCTTCTGTCCCCCTCCTCTGTCATTAGCATAAGCTATGCACAGCAGTGTTTGCCGCATATGACATCAGCTGCGATAGCAGTGAAGCTGATAGCTCTGTATTAGGTTCCTCTGGGTAATTTCTGTGACTTTCTGCGGTTGATTTTGATGAAGTGGTTGCTGTCTGGTCCAGGGGATGACAGCTGCAGAATATAGAATAGCTAACAGGTGACCTGCCTCACATAGAGTTGATGTGAACTTTTATTTAATAAAGTGCAAACCAGTAGAAGGTGCTAATTGGCACATGGAGTATGTAAGACTGACCATTTGTGGATGCTGTCATGTTTTCAAAATGTGATTTAAATTGGCTTTTCCCCCTATTTTCTTAAAGCTGGACATTATTTTTACACTGCATAAAAAATAATACATTATTTATCTGTTATAGTTTTAACTTATTGTAATAACATATCTGGGTTTCATTTTTACACTACACAGTGGTATTTGTGAGCTGTGTCTGTGTCCACCTCCACTGCTTTTTCACTCTTGTCTTATCTCCCCTTACTCCAGAAGATGGTATCTTGCTGTGAAATAATGTAACTTCATCTCGATTCAGTGAAATCATCCAGCTTTTCCATGGATAAAAATGATGTTGAGAACTTGGGAAATGAGATGAAACAAATTCTTAGCTGCGAAACCAAAACACGGAGCCTCCAAAAAATTCAAACACTTCGATTAGCTGAAAAGAACAGGGCCTTCACCCATAAATAACCTAAGCTTCGGGGTTTTGTTAACAAAACTGTGTGTCCTCACATAACTTCTGCTTTTTAATTTGGTGCCACAGTTCTAAATCATAAGGTGAAGCATTTTTTCTTTCTTTTTAACTGCCTGTAGCCGGTCTACTTAATAGTGTTTTAATGGAAGTTGTTTTTTTCCTACCTTATATTAATACTCATTTAGACATGCCTTGTATTAATAGGAAATTAACTATTTTATACACGATGAAAATGGTTTATGTGTTTTTTTGTGGGATGGGGAGTTGTGTGTCCATGAAGTCTTTGAAAATACTTCCAAATTGTTTTTGGCACGTTCCAAACCGACTGAATTTACTTATGAGGCCATTTTTGTGGGAAATTAAGATCAGCCCCAAAAAATAATAAAATAAAAATTAAAAATTAAACACATAAATAAATTAAGCAAATAAAAGTGAAAATGAAAAAATGAATCAAACAGAAGCGTTACAGTGATGTAAAAATGTTTTGAGCCACCTCTCAATAATTTATAGTTTACTGGGAAAAGCGAAAATCAGTACAGTGATTTCTTCTAATCCTAAAAAAACAAAGCTCAGACTCTTAATTTTGCTGAGGTTACAGGAGAGGGACTGAAGGTGAGCGGGCAAAGGGTTACAAGTGTGTGGTGGAGAGTGGACAGGCAGGTCCGATCCAGGTGATTTATTGCCTTCAAAGGTAAGTAGCTTTCTAGAAGAAGCTTCGGTCCAGCTGTGGCTGGTACTTCCAGAGGAAAGAAAGATTGATCTATATTGATAGTGAACAGAAACTTCAGGAAACCATGACCTGTGCAAAGACTTCAGGTTACCACTGTAGTGGAAACAACAATCTGGTGGAAAATTGCTGCCAAAGCAGCTCCTTAAATATCCAGTGTTGTTGAGGTAGAAAAAAGAAACAGATGCAGAGGAGCAAGCCCAGGATGAACAGCTCCTCACTTCTTTGCTTACTTGTCTGTTATGTGTAGACAACACTGGTTCATCCCTTGATATTGGTACATTTTTGAGCTATAGTGATACATAGGTCAGCTTTTAGTTAACAAACTACATTTCTCTGACAATTGTCAGGTCGAAGAACTGGACTCAAAATGAAATAGAAAAAACAAACAAACAACTAATGCCCAAAAGAAATCCTGAAGAGCTATTGCTCAAGACCATTTTAAAAAATTACAAGAAAGTCAGGGTGAAATGAGGGGTGGATCAAGACTTTTGCACAGTACTGTACAAATATTTTACAGATGGGGCCAGGCCACATTCCCTGAACGAGGCAGAGCAGGGTTGGATTAAGGTGTAGCTGAAAAATTCAACTTAAGCAAGATATTTTATTAAAAATTCCACATAATAGCACCTCGCTGCCACAGCTGCAGCGGCCACCCTAAATATTTTATCAACTATAAAAGTCAGTCAGCCGGTGGCTGGTAATGTGTTTGTTTCTTTATTCACTAAACCCAAAGGATTGCTCATAAAAAAGGAAGGAAAAACAAGATGAAATAAAAACTCAAACTAAACTTTTGAGCATCCTTTTTCATTATCTGCCAGCATTGCTGGGTTTTGGGTTTTTTTCAATTTTATAGTACAGATGAAACATATTTCATAAACAGCAGTGTACATGTTTAAAAAAAAATGCTAACAAATCCAAAGGGTGCGGGGCCACATCCATAACTCTAACTTCATGCAAATGAGCTGACAGTGAGCTGAATTTTCTGAAAGATGCACACAAAATAAAAGTAGACACAAAAAGCCATTAGCGCAGCCGACACTACAGGGTAAACAATTTTACAGTGTGTACATAACTTTATTTTAATATTTCACAATCATGCCGTGTCCTGAGGACAAAGTCTGTTTGTAGCAGAAACAGAATTTAGAAAAATGATGATGATGGTTGTCCTTCTGCATGACTCATCGTGGCCTAACACACTTTAGCACCTCTTGAAAACTGTTATGTGAATTTTTGATGGTTGCGCATTAATCATTTAGGGAAATGTCCCTCTCTTCCTGTTTGTTTGTGTGTGCGTCTTTGCCAAGGGTGCTGTTAGACCTCATTTACTGTGCAGCAGCGATATATAGTTTTTGTCCCAGAGAGAAAGTAAGTAAACAAATAAATAAATTGTCACTGAAACAAAATCCCTTCTGATTGAAGGCACAGGGTGAAGAGGAGTGGCAGTGCTGAGTAACAGGGCAGGTGCACACTGGACATCTGAAGCACTGAGAGTTTTCTCAATGAGTCCAGCAGCTCTAGAAAATCTCTTTGGTAGTCTTGCCGTAGGCTGGCCTGCCAGCTCCAGTGTGTGTGTGTGTGTGTGTTTGTGCATGTGGTGGAAACATAAGTTCTTCTTCTTACACCAGCTTAGATTTCTGCAAACTGATCTGTTTTTTCCTCACTGAGAATTGTACAAAAACTGACCTGGACAGAAATGTCCTTCAAAGTGCTCCAGAATTTTGAGTTGTATCTAAAATGAAAACATGTATAATAATAGTACATAGTACATTGCTAAACACAAATGCAGACTGGGTGTTTTTCTCTGTATCTTTCGAAGCAGGGATTATACTCTCTGTCTATGAATAGTCATTTCTGTCAAACTTCTTTGTCTGTCACTTAGGGAATATGTAGTTGGTGCACTGTAATGTAAAGTCTCCATGGACGAGTCCATGTTGTCACAAAATCAGGGATGCAAACGTCTGCATGGAACATTAGACTAACCGTCTGATGACAAGATTTACATCATTGGGACCTGATTGGAACCTAACAGAGTTGAAGACTAGAGGCGGGAAAATTGATCCAATTATCAATAATATCAGTACCAACATTGGTATAACTATCAACAATTAGTAGCACTATAGGATCAATACTTTGTTTTTGTTCAGTATGTAAGTTCAGTATGTAGCCCACTGAATTGTGTTCAATACATTATTTTCATGGAAATGAAAAAATATTTCTCAAATATGCACCAAACCTCACACTACATGTATGAACCTTTTAATTTAAGACCCAAATCATCTTTCTAATATTGTGTAGCGGTCATGTTGTTTGTCAATAAAATCTATGTCTTCTTCTCTTTCTGCTTTCCTGAGTTGTTGTTTTTTTAATTGCAAGGAACATTATGTTACATTTAAGTGTTAGGAGCAGAAAAAAAATAGCCAGATTTTTTTTCAATACCATTGATCATTTTGAGAATCAGGTTTAAATACTGAGATTAAACTTGAAACGCAATTGTGAGAATAATGTTGAAATGTGGAGATTCAAATCTGGTTTCAAGTCAAAATACTCCCACAGGATCTGCAGTATACCCTCTAGAAAAACCTTTGTGTAGATAGGTTAGTGAAATAACTTGATGACCTATCTTAATGCATCCTATGATACAGCATACACCCTCTGTACTGCAGGAGGGTGTAACCACCATGGAACCATGAGTATCCTTGCATCTGTCTACTGTAACTATATCACTTTGCCCAATTCTGGCCAACTCTTCGAAGTCTGGGTTTTTGCTTCGTATCAGATGTAGCTGTCTGCATCATCTCTCCAGTGTCCCTATACTTGTCACGACAGTGTGTTTATGTGCTAAAAGAGAAATAATTACCTTGTTACTATAACACAAAACAGACATGTCTGGCAACCAGTTGCATTCAGGCTCCTCCTGCAACAATATGCATCGCAGACGAGTGGCGCTCAGCAGCACAGACTGACTCAGATTGCCTGCAATGTGTTCGCAGTCTGTTTGTGTTTTCAAGAGAGACGGCAGCTATTTGCAAAACTTTGAGAATCAATGAGAGAGATGGCAGTTGGACAGCATGATACCACAAGTGTCTAGTGGCCTCACACCAGGTTTCCTGTGCAAGTGTCCTGCAGTTGGAAGAGGTCACCCAAAGTTTGAAGGTGTTTCACTCTCGACCTCAACTGGGTGACCAGTTGGTTGCCTGCTTCAGTCAGTTGCTCCTTTGTGTGTTTAACTGTGTTTGCAAGCTAATTAGTATGTGCGAGCACTTGCGCTAGCTTGTCTTCCTATTGCTCCTCCTCAATTGCACAGCAGGGCAGCTGTGATTTAGAATGAGCAGTAGGACCCATGCCTCATCTTTTTCCTTTTTGCCAGTATTAGTGGCTAGTTGTTGTCTGAGACTAAGGTTAGAATTGAGTATACCTAAAAAGCTTTGTGTTCTGCATGATGTGTGTGCACTTGCTTGATTTTGCTTCTGTTCGAGATTCCCTCCAAATCCTGGCTGGGCCGAGATATAAGTAACCTTACATCTCTTACTTACTTTCAGGGTTTTGGGGCTTAGGGGTACTATTCCTGTCTGTAATTGTTGTTGCTATTCTTGTTTTTAGGCAGGCAAGACATGTTTTTTTTAAACAACAAGTACTACATTTTTTAGTCAAGTAGCACTTGGCACCAGGCTAGCATTCTGTTTTTTTTTTTATTTGCACACTTGCATGGGAGAAAAAAAACCTACTCATTAAACTCGTTAATTCTCTACATATTTGGCTGACATTGCTTCCGTGAAGGAAGCTGGAGTGCTAACAGTTAGTCCAGTATTCACTTTCCTTTCAGATAATGTCATGGATCGCTGTGTGGCAAGCAGGAGGAGGACCCAAATGCAAAACTCACAGACACGGGGATGAACTTAAAGAACACAGCTTTAATGCTGGCACGGCAGAATACAGGAAATACAGAACTAACTGGGAAAAAGTAAACTAACATTCGCAGGAAGGCACAGGGAGATCCACATAACATGAGGGAGACTACGACACAGAACTGAGGGAGACGCAGACATAAATACACAGAGGGTTAACGAGGGAAGTGGGAGCACACGGGGAACACAGCTGACACAGATAATCATAACGAGACAGGGCAGGAGTGAACACAACATGACGCATACTGACGAGAGACTGTCAAAGTAAAACAGGAAGTACAGAGGTTCAGACAGGAGGAGAGAGCACGGGGAGAACACAGACATAACAGGCTGGGGAAAACATGGAATAAAACACGAAAGGGGACAAGGGCTCATGAATACATAGAGGGGCACACAGGGGGTGAGAGTCACAAAGGGAAAGCACACAGGGAACCACATAACAGGGCAACTCAGGAAACAGAACCTAAACAGGGAACTGAATACAAAAATACAAGAGAACTAAGAATACTGGGCCAACACGGCCCAGGACCATGACAGATAAATCTTTCAGGCTCCACCACCTCCAGACAAAAATATCATTGTTGCAGCTGTTAAATGTTTCACTGTTTTATCCTCACAGTCTGGGTAGGTAGGGTTATTGTGGATTAATGAGAGCTTTTCTGCTGGAAACTTTGATCTGCTGCTATTGATGAAAACTTTGATTAAAGCAGATATTTCTGAGCATTACTGAGCAGAAGTTTCCCTCACAGGACACAGCATGAAGTATATATTTTGTTTTGTACTCTTTAAATATTTCAAGTATGTGTAGTTTGTGTGGTTCGCAACTCAGGCATTGATTGCGTAAGAGTCAAACGATGTGTGCAATGCGCCGGCAACATTAACACAATAAAAAGCCAAAATAACTTTGATCTGTCAGATTAGCTAGAATGGTCATCACATTAAAAAAAAAAGCTGCTACTTATAGCTGTCCAAAAAGATTTATTACAATTAAGTGTAATTAAAAACAGAAACTGAAGTCACAGTGTTGTGAACACAAAGACAAATCAAATTAAAGTCACGTTGGGGTTTCCATCTGTCTGCATAATGCTGTGTGCCTTACAGTGTAAAGAGCATAGTTTACAATGCGAGTTAGATGACAGCATTATGGTTTGTGTGTTTCCAGAGAGAAAATTACCGCTGCGATATTCGGAGAGAATCCAAACATTGTACAGAGCTGCAGTTATGAAACAACCACACACTCATATTTTATGTATGCAGGTGTATGGATTTTAAACAATGTGCTTGGAAGTACAACTGTTGCGTGCACTCAGTCAATACAGAGAGTGAAAGCACTGCATCGTCAATAGCAGTATTTATGTGCGCGTGTCAATGTGCATGTGCTGTATGTAAACGTATGTGATTTATGAGGGCGTGCATACGTTTGTGTGTGCATATTGAACCCATGCATGCAAGGCGCGCAGACTACAGAGTGGGCCTAGGAGCGGGTAATTACTGCACTGTGGTGAAACATCATTATTCACTCATCTGCCCACTAGCACCATCTGTCCGGCTGAGAACCACCTCATACACAATCAGCACCATACCAAGGACAGCTCCACCCACCCACCCACACACACACACATACACTCACTCACACTCACACACATACCATCCATCCATCTCCTCAAGCACTGGCTTATAGAACAGCACTCCTCACCTCACCTTTCCCTCCATCTATCCTTGATCATGCTCTATTTTTCCATACTCCATCTTTCTCCCAGCCATGCGTGATGTTAGCAGGTTATTCTGGTTCTCATTAAGTAATTGAATTGGGAAATGATCTTGCAGGGTTTCATGTATCAGCCTGACATTAATAGCAAGACAAAAAAAACACGTTTCATTGTGCAGATGAGCCTTTCTGGATGCATAAGTCATGACGAGATCATGAACAATCAGCTTGTTAATCAGAATCAGAATCAGAATCAGAATCAGAATCAGAATGGGTTTATTGCCAGATGTTGAGGTTTACAACATTAGGAAATTGCTGCGGTGCTTCAGTGCAGACAATAAGAATTAAAGTGCTATGTAGAAAGAAAGATATGTGCATGAGATATACATGAGATATATACATGAGAATAAGAATTATGAGTGCTACGTAGAAAGATATATACATGAGTGCAGGTGGTGATCAGTGCCAAACATATATACATGAGAATAAGAATTATGAGTGCTACGTAGAAAGATATATACATGAGTGCAGGTGGTGATCAGTGCCAAACATGAAATGATGCAGTGACACAGCGTAGGGTCATGTGTTAGTGGCGGGGACAGTCATGTGGTTATTGTTCATGTGTCCAACAGCAGAGGGGAAGAAACTGTTCTTGTGGCGAGAGGTTCTGGTGCGAATGGACCGGAGCCTCCTGCCTGAGGGGAGCAGGTCAAACAGACTGTGTCCAGGGTGAGAAGGGTCAGCTGAGATCCGGGCTGCATGCCGCAGTGTCCTGGAGGTGTACAGGTCCTGCAGAGATGGGAGTCTGCAGCCAATCACCTTCTCAGCAGAGCGCACAACACGCTGCAGTCTCTGTTTGTCCCTGATAGTGGCTCCAGCGTACCACACGGTGATGGAGGAGGTGAGGATGGACTCGATGATTGCAGTGTAGAATTGCATCATCGTCCGTGTTGGCAGGTTGAATTTCTTCAGCTGCCTCAGGAAGTACATCCTCTGCTGGGCTTTCTTGATGACGGAGGTGATGGTGGGCTCCCACTTCAGGTCCTGGGTGATGGTGGTACCCAGGAAGCGGAATGAGTCCACAGAGGTGATGGGGGTGTCAGTCAGGATGATGGGGGGGAGTGGAGCTGTGTGCTTCCTGAAGTCCACAATAATCTCCACTGTCTTCTGGGCATTCAGCACCAGGTTGTTGTGGCTGCAACAAGACACCAGACGTTCAACCTCCCTCCTGTAGGCAGACTCATCCCCGTCAGAGATGAGCCCAATGACGGTGGTGTCATCTGCGAACTTGATTAGCTTGACAGACTGGTGGGTGGAGGTGCAGCAGATTGTTGTACTCCAGCTAGTGTTGGTTAACTCTTGTGAAAAATAATTTCACAAGAAAATAAGACATAGGAATGAGGAGGAGGGGGAGAGACAGCAAGCCGTGACAAAGTCAGAGCAGGCAGCAGGGTAAGTTAAAACAAAGCTGGAGCGATGACTTCAAAAGAAAAGTTGAAAGCAGGAGGAAAACCACACCTCACACTCTGATAGTCTAGCATGCGTAGGAAAATTTGAGGATTCAATTAAAACCATGAATTGACAGAATCTATCCTAATGATCTGCCTTATTATGAGTGTCCATTACTCTCCACTTGCTCTCCTTGCTCGAGTAGAAAAAAAGGAACTTTAATAGCAATTTGCAGTAATGCACCATGCCATAATTCTGACTCTGTCTGCTCGCTGCATCGATGGCTGGGTGTAATTGCCGTTTTACTCAGAGCTGATGGATTAGAACATAAAGTAACAAGAGAGGAACAATCATGTCAAGGAGATGGATGGATGGGCTCACAGGAGTGAGTGATTGAGTGTGTGTGTGCGTGCGCGAGGGTAGACAGTCGGATAGATAAATGCAAGAGGCATTGAGCTGAAGATGCGGATTGCTTCTGGGAATTTAGCCCATTTCCCAACCTTTCTTGCCCTGTGTCATACTGGCGTGCAGTGTGAACAAACACACAGAGCGCACACAGACACACACGAGCACATACACGCAAAATAATTCCTTCAACATCAGAAAGAAAATCTAACTTAAACAGATTTTATAATTTTTCAGTTAATCAAATCGCTTTTCAAAGCCAGCGTGGTCGGCTAGATCAAGGAGACGACACTTTTCTAAAGTGTGTTTCGTAGGTATTCAAGTGTCTCCCATTCTTTCTCGCACTCAGAGCCTTGAACTAAAGGCTAGTCTGCGGCAGAGCTTTTAAGTTGCTTCCCTGTCAAATAAATTTGATTACCAAGGCCTTCCTGCTTTGCTGTTTCCCCGAGGTCATAACTGGAAAAAAAATGTCAATGCAGCCATAAAATGCCATCAAGGCCTCATAAGCTGCAATATTCAGTATTTTTCCGAAAAAAAGTCTAGCTGCACAAAGCATTGATAATAAGACAGCTATGCAGAGGCCAGTCATTCATCACTGCCAGAGATTATAAAACGCCGTAGCAGTTCAGTAAGAAAAGACCCTGAAGCCTTAAAGAAGATTGTTTTGAAACAATTATTTTACTCTTTTTTTTTTTAGAATATGCTTTGAATATTTTGCCTCCGTAATGTGCAGCTAACAACCTTGATAACATCGCAGCGCAGTTACTTTCCTCTTGCAACATCTAACTGAACAATCTCCAGATTCTCTGGAGCAAATCTGGACTAACACCCAGCCCCGTCGATCCCCTCTCTGACTCACTGAGACGATTAATGCTGTTTTAAAATCTACGGCTAGGTAAATAAATAAGAGGCCGGGGTAAATTAAAACTCTGATGCAATTACACCACCACTTCCAGTTAACCCCCTGGCAATTAACAAGCTGTCAGCTGGGATGGATAAGAGTGTGCATGGCAACACGGGAAATGTGTGCTTGCTGCCGTGTGCGCATGTTTGTTTGGGTGTGTATGTGTGTGCGTGCGCGTTTCCAGCTGGCCATATAACACCCTGCTGCTGATGCAAACTCAATACGCTTAATTAAACTGCACAGAAACTTTATCAGCATACTGAGAAGAAGCAGCAGGGTGCTGCCACAAGTGAAAAGCGCTCTTTCTACAAAGGTCAAAAGGTCATGATTTAAGCATATTTTACATAATTAAAAACAAAAAAGAATTATGAACACACTCTGATAGAAATGCACCTTGAATGGGACAAATCGACACGTTTGAAAGACTAACTGGACTAGAGGGAACAATAAAAAAAATAATAAAAACAGCCATGAAATTTCAACTAGAGCCAAGAAGAAGCTGGAATCACAGAATAACGCTGATGCTCTAGCAATAAGTCTTTTGCAGTGCATCAAAGGCTCCAGCTATTTGGCTACAGACAGGAAAAGAATGAGCACGGGTGAAATAAAGAGAGGGGAGATGAGAGCAGTGCTTTGGCTCAGTTTCAGATACCCTGCAGTTTTTCTGTGGACGTATAAGCGTGTATGTGTATACCCTTCCCTGGGGCCTGGCTTTAAGGAGCCTTTAAAAGCCAGATACAAGCAAGAGTGACCTCCTTGCACTCTTAATGATTTTTGAAACCAGTGGAAAAAAAAAGCTAAACATATTATACCCCCTCACAGCCATATTGCTATCCTTTAATGAAAAAGAATGCAGGGTACTGTCCCAGGGGTGTCAGACAGAAAGGTTAGAGTCTAAAGTTTAAGGGGAATTAGGGAGAGGGAAAGGCTCACAGGACTGATGACACAGGACAACATCAGCTTCCTCAGGGAAGTCCCAGGCAACATTTGACCTCCTAGGGCCAATATTTAACACTGTAAAAGGTGTATGCACACAAAATCACATGCGATCGATAACAGCACAATCATGCAAGGAGTAGCAAATCAGTCCGCGACTCAAGTGCAAGCATGGGCGATTCTCACAACATTGCGGCGTGGAGGCCAGCCAAATATAATAAGTATGTTTTCTATTGTAACATGCATGAAGATGTGCAAAAGGGCACATGCACACTCACACACATATACACACAAACACACATTCTCTGAACTCAGTCTCCCATCCAATCAGAGCAAAGCTAATTACTGTGTTTCAGTGGTGTTATTCCAGCGTGGAAGTAGCTTGCCTGTTGATGGCGCCTAGGCTTAAATTACTGCTTTAATTACTGATGCTAATGTTTTCCCTGCTATTAAACATTTATGCAAAGTGGCATCCGGAGATGTTCAATCCTTATCTACCCAAATCCCCAGGGGATGACGAGGCTGAAGGGGAGGGGAGGGAGGACTGAGGGACCGAGGTGGAAAGTGCCACCGCTGCAGTTCTGCTCATTTGGCTCATTGTAAAACACCAGAGCTGGCCATGGTATTTTGCAACCACATGGGGTACATACTCTCAGTAGCACCATGGGAGTTAGACGCCAGGTTTGGGAGGGCAAAGAGGTTCTGTAGGTTGTCAAGACAAAGGGCAAAGAAAGAACGTGAGGTGGGAGGCAAAGTACAGAGAGGAAGTAGATTAGTACTTACTGTAGGCTACGTTACGTTGGCAGAAAGGAGCTGTTGAGGAGGACACAGAAGACAGGGAGAGAAACCAAAACATAATTACAGTAAGCCTGCTATTACAGTAAATGCTAATCAGAGTTTTAAAGACGACTTATCTTGGCCGTAGGTCTCCCGTAGTGATACTCTGCCTAAATCAATAACTCTGGGATTCAATTACTGTCCCCTACTGCTTACTGTACTCATCCACTTCTCTCCCTCTCTGTCTGTCTCTGCATAAGAAATGCAGACAATTAATTCATCAGGGGTGACATTGTAGCTCAGTGAGAACACCGAGGGGGGGGAAAAGAAAACACCCGTGGAGTGCCGTGGCAAGTTTGACAAACTTGATAAATGCATGCAGACACTTCAATTCTCTGGATATCTCCAAAAACATCGTTTGCAGCATATTCATTTCTGATTCGTGTCTGCGTAAAAGCCAAAACAAAAAGAGTCAGGGTTGTCTTATTGTGAATAAAATATGAGAACTCCCCTGGTCAAACTACTTGCTGTTAGGAAAAGAATGCAATGAATCAATGTCCTCGTGGTAACCTTTCCTTTGTTTCATTCTATCTGGATCAGTTTTAGAAAGAATCCTTTTTTTTTTTCCATAGTTCACACTGTGTAGTCTGTGGTGAATACGCTTTATGTTTGCAAGGTTCTTTGCTTTCAAAGTACCATGGGATGCTTATCATTTGAATGCTATAAAAAAAAGATAATGTTATATATTTAAAAGGATAGAGCCGTATGTTTGATACAAGTGTTTCAAAGCATATGCACTGCTTTACATTTGGCTCTAGCAGCTGTAATGACAGTTGCTAGGTCCACCACACAAAATACAACTGAAATACCTCTTAGATTGGTCACATAATTTTAACAAAGCATAGTGACATCACTGGGTCATAATTTGAATTTCAAATGGAAAGCCTGATTGGTGGAAGAGCACAATTTATTGGAATACTTTTGATGTGAGAGGCCATTACACCCCACCCCCGTTCCTGTCTTTCTTCACCATCTTCCTTATGAGAGATGACAGCTAATAAGCTGCTACAGTTTAACAGTTTTGTAGTATTTGCTTGCAGTTATCACTGAACATGAAACATGACATTTCATTTAATTGTATTAAATAATACTTTAGCAGCCCACATTGTGCTTTTTGTGTGTCATTCTGTGCATTTTAGTGCCCAGTGAAGAGATGAGCTGTCATTACCAGTTTGAAAACAGTAGCTTAGGTGGTACAGTGGTTTGCCTTTGGAAGAAAATGTTTAATAGTTCACTCCCTGGCCACAACATCCATCCATCCTCCCACATTTCTATATATATGAGTCCAGCACCCTCGCATTACATCGTTAAATGCTCTGCTCAGCACGCCAAAGTTGGCTTTTGACCTTCAAATACAAGATGCTGCCTTAATTAGAAGTCCAGGCGAGCAATTATCAAATCATGTAAATCTAAAATATTTAACAGTATTTCATTCCGCTCACTACTGGGAAGGTTCAAACAGCTACGCCGAGAAATCTCTTAAATTAAGCCAGCCTGCCTCTCAATTACCCGCCCTCCCCGAGCCGTTAATGCTTCTTCTCTGTCCAAAGAGCAGGATCCCTCCGAGTGTCCCTGTTTGCTCTTTCTCAATTGAGAATGCATTCATTTTATGGAACATATCTCCACCTCACTCAATGTGTACACTTACAAAGACGCGAGCACAAATGTGAGCTGAGCGACATGATAGATAATAGAACTCCACTCTGAGCGTTTGTGTGTGTATCCATTCAAGGGCTTTTTCAAACCCAACAAAGAGAATTATGCTGACAGAAAGGAAATCTCCTTTGTGTTTGAGTGGAACAAAGTTTGTTTCCATGTTGCACTGGGTATTGCTGAGCTCAGAAAACAAGGAGCCTCTTTAGACGGCCTCCAGCATGCATAACCGGCATCCTACCTGTCTGCATCAATTTCTTCTTTCTTCGGATTGTGAATGTGGAAGCAATTGCAACACTCCAAGGGGGGATCCAGTCCAGTCTGGTCCTGTCCAGCCGTATGTGGCTTGGCAAAAACAGCCACACAGCTCTGCACAGCTTGGCAAAGAAATTCTGCTCCCTCACTCTGTGTCAGCAGTGCTGGGTCAGAATACAGTAGGTTTGCATGCAGATGAGGAGAATTTGAAATTGTGTAGATTGAGTGAAATTGCGTTTATGAGCAGGAATTTCTCTGCTTCCGATTGTAACTCTTTTGCTCGCAGGTACACGATTTGCATATACGTGTGGGCAGAGAGTGCGGTAAATTAGGTTGTTCTGAATGGTAGTTTATCTTCTATCACTACCTGAATAATCTATTACTTCTGTTTTCTTTATTGCATTTTACCCATGTCACTGTTTTCCTGCCTAGCTCTATCAATTACCCCCCAGGTATGATTAAATTGGATTGCACTGTGATATTACATTATGTCCTAGTGTTGTTTCATGTTGTGTCATTAAATGATTGGTGATCCACTGCAGTCCTCAGTTACCACTTATGAGTCTGCACCGAGCCTCAGGTCTGGTCAGCTGAGACTTGGATCGCTGGAGAAGAGGGAGAAGAAAAGAAATAGCTTTACGCCAGTGGTACATGATCAGAATACTTCTGTCCTCTTCTGTCTACCGTTTCTGAGTGAGCCAATGAGGTTGCTTTTTTATGAATCCATTTGCATCTGTGAAATGTAAAGGTTGGCTTTTCTTTTTATCCAGGGACTCCCTTATCACAATGCAGCAAACTATGGCAAACTTCACTAAGTCCCACATCAGTGGATGCTCTGGAAGGATGTATTGTTGCCAATAGTGAGTGATTTTCTTTTCTACAAGGAATATAGCAAATAGTAGATCTCTATTCTAAATCCCTTCCCTGGTGCACTTTACCTGTCAGCTACAAACGCGAGGACAACCACACAAACAGGCCCTGTGCTTGCATTAACTGTATATTCATGTGCATGGCGCCGTGATTTTCGTGCTGTCGTCCCCATCTAGCTGTGTTTTGAGGAAGCAGTCTCAGTCTCTCAGGAGAGCTCAGAAGTTCACCAAAGCATCTGCAAATAAAAGCGCTCCCAGTCTTCCAACTTGAACACAAAAGATAACAGAGACATGGGACACGTTAAACTGAATAGGACCTTAAATGAGGAAAAACACAAACAGAGTAGGTTGTAAATTTCACTATGTGCACCCTTCAAGAGCAGGATTTCAAAACGTTTTTTTCCACAAGACAGTTTTCATCAAAACAGACCAGATTTACTTCAGATGGCACTTTCGCTCCGTGCACCCACCCACATGGCTGTTAAGCTATACAGCCCGGCGGAGTACTAAAGCTAGAGTCAAGTCTGTTATCCCCCTTCCCATTCAGAACTTATGAAACTGGCCTTAACTAATGATTTCTGCTAACCCCAAGTAAATGTCACCAGGGAGTGGACTTCTTTTAGCGACAGCTGGATCCATATTGGTGTTAAATGTCAGGAAAGGTACAACCGTACACATGAGGGTAAATGTGAATGTGTGTGCGTGTGTGTTGGCATGTGTGCGTGCTCTGTAAGACAGTGACCTCCTGCAGCCCTGAGCTGAAAGTGCATCCTCAGCAGAAGCCCAAGAATGCCGCAAGAAGCCGAGTCTGCAGAATGCTCATAGTTTACACACACACACATTTGGGCTCAAGATTTAGAGCATTAAATAACACATGGGCGCATACACCAGCGTACACGTGCAGGCGTGCACTCACACACACACACACCAATATAGCGTTGAAAGCCCTGTGTTTTACATTTTCTCAGCAACATTTATCTCTGCTTTATTTCAGGTGATAAAGCCCCTGATATAACTCAAAGGGGCAGACTCCAGGACAGCATGTAAATGCAGCCATGAAAATGAAAACTGGGCTTCTGCACAATTTCAACTGCCCCCAAAAGAATCGAGGTGCTCTGCCGCAAAGAGATATATAACTGCCGCTCTTCTAAGTCAGCCTCTGCCAGCTTGGTTATGCAAAATGCATGCAAATAGCCATGGTTACTGGATGGTCTTTAAACAAAAGTGCTAATTGAGCATTAACAGCGAACGACTGGTGTTGACTCATCGTTTTGACTTTCAGAGAGAGCACTTTAGTATGTACCAGCATGGCTTGGTGCCACCATGTGGCTTGACAGGTTTGGGATGAAGTTCCTCGGGACTCAGTGTTTGTTTCCAGCAGCATATGTCACTTTGTCAACGGGAAAATGTAAAATCATGCAGCCATTGAGCTCATAAAAGCCTGCCCCCACAGGTGTTCTATAAAGTTGTTGTTGCAGAGGCTGAGCGTTTTATACCAGGAGATAACCTTCCATCAAGACATTAACAGTCCCCCTGAGAATCACAAGGACGAGGAGGTCACAAGATGAGCCAATAAACACTGTCTTATCTTCAGGCGAATGCTCCAATAAAATCTGTTCAGCTGCACAGATTTTTGAGATTTCATGAGGTTGCGACCTGTGTGTTTACACTTAAAAACCAGTTCATGTTCCTGATTGGTTATGGACTTTTATTTTAAAGTACTCAATTATCTGGGCAGATTATGTGCAGTTTTGCAATACATCCGCCTTTCTCTCTGACCTTTGGCTACAGGATTTACTAAATAAACTACTCAGTTGCATAATGACAAGGTCCAATAAAGGTAATCAAGCTCATTTAATGCACACACTACCAGGAAGTGTAACAAGCTGAGCAGAGCCTTTTCCATTTAACTCTTTCTAACCTTTTGGCTGATGTCAGCATAATGATGTAAGGAAGAGGTAAGCTTGCAAGTCGAAGCCATGCTTTTGAGCAGATGGCATCACCAACCGAATTAGGATTAAATTGTGAGGTTTGCAGCTAACTTGCTTACAAAGGGTCACAAATTTCTAGGTTCAAATACCTAGGGGACTGTGGCTTTTTTGCCTAAATCTACACTCTTAAAAATGAGAAAAAACATATATTACAGGTATTGAACAGTGTTGCTTATCAAATATCTCTACAGCTCATTCTAAGTTTAGTCTTTTGTTTCTTCTTTTGTCCCAAGTACCAGTCCCAAGTTTCATTATCCCTCTTTCTGGTTCATGGCTTCTTGTTTGATTATGTTAGTTTCCCCTCCCCCCCCCCCCCCCCCCCCCCCTCTGTGTTCCCTATTAGGTTAGGTGGTGTTTAGTTATCATATTTTTTTTCCCCTTTGCCTCCCCCAGTCAAACGTGTCTTTGTGTGTTTATTCTTCAGTCACTCTGTCAACTACACGTCTTTTGTCTCATGATTTCTGTGTCTCTCATCCTGTATTCATTGTGTTTAGTTTTACTTCCCCTGTCCTGTTTGTCTGTATTAGTTCCAGCTGTGTTCCCTCCTGTGTTCCAGCTGTGTTCCCTCCTGTGTATATTTAAGTCCTCCTTGTCTGTTGTCATGATCTCTCTCATGGTCTGGCTCTGACGTTCTGTGTGCCTTGTGTCAGATTCGTTCCTGTTTTTTTGCTTCACCTGTTCCAGCAAATAAAGCTGTGGTTTTGAAATTAAACTTCTGTCCGACGAATCCTGCATCCGGGTTGACCCTCTCCCTGCCACATTCATGTTCCTTGACAGAATGTCCACTATCCTTCCTCTTCACATGGCCAAATCATCTCTCTAACTTTCTCCCCAAACCGCTCAGCCTGAGCTCTGCCTCTGATGTACTCATTTCTAATCCTGTCCATTCTGGTCACTCTTAGTGAAAATCTTCAACTCTGCCACCTTGACTGTCCTTTTTATCAGTACCACGGTCACCGAACCATATGTAACAGGCCCTGTTACAGGGGGCATGACGACAGATTACAATCCTGTAAAACAGGAGAGATAATGAACAGAGGTTCGCCTCTGGTTCACCTGGTCAGTCTTACCGGAACTTATTCCCATAAACTCAAACATGTCTGCTTCTTTTTTTGTCACTTATTTCACCACAACTGACTGCTTCTTCATCAGTATATTTTTACTGTCAATCAACAGCATTGACATAGAAGAAAAAAAATTAAGTTCAAATAAATGAACCAAATGAAAAATGCACCTTTTTCCAAGAAAAAAAATTGAAAAAACAATCCACATTGTCATGTTAGTGTGTTATTATGGAAGAAGAACTCTATATTCACTTCTACTGTACTTGCTAACATTTGTGTCTGGCAATACTCATATTAGCCTTCTGCCTTGGTATGTTTTTAGACAAGCTAGCTTCTGACAGCATTGCAATGGAGACACAGTTACCCGAGTATACAGGAACTGAAAACACAATTCAATCAGAGCTTGATGTCATATGGAAGCAGGAATATTTGCTAAAGGACAATAGCATCCACCATTACTCAGGCACGTAGCATACTTACTCAGTGTGGCAGAGCTGGAGTAGCTCGAGTAAAGTGAATTACACTGCATTGTTTCCGCTCCTCCACACCTGATGGTGGCATTGTTCATTTTCACTCCTGTTTTTTGCTTATGTAAGTTCCAGGTGGAGGCTGACCATGTGGTCAGTGTCATAGGTTGACCATCTCCTTGGTCCTCCTAATGACCTGCAGTGTGTCCGATGTATACCTCGATCATGGCTAACCAGCATATCAGTCGCCATGACGTGGTAAAGAGGGGCCTGAAAAGTGCTTCAGTAAGGTCGCCTAGCAGCCTGCAGTGTTCGCCAAATATGTTGGCTCAAAAAACTCCTGGCAGTGAAATAGGACTATATTTTGAGGGAACTGAGCCAACTTTCAGTGTTTTGGACCCATTTAGAAGGTGTTGGCAGATTCCACAGGCTATGCCTAATCATTACTATGGTATACTGTGGTAAGTAGTATATTTAAAATTTGGTGGTGCAATGACCAGGCAGGCATAACTGATTAATTGGTTTATGTAGGACCCTCTGTAACAAACCACGGGTTTATATTTTTGGGAGGGCGTGTTACAGCCCTAGCAGGTCTTCCTGTGAATTTGACCCTGTATGGGCGTGTCCTGCCTTAGGTGCTACCCTTTTTGTAGCTTACTCTAATCAGCAATTAAGAGTACTTGCGGCCAGAGAACCTTGTTGGTTTGGGCAGCAAATGAGCCGTGAGCATGTGCAGTGGTTGTTTGCACCTGCTCTCTAGAGAGGAATGTATTTCGGTGACTAACCCACTTTTGACGTACTTTTCAGTCCAGTGATTAACTCCTGGGTTTTCTTGCTTTCCTTCTTTAAAAGCTGATAGCGGCTTGCCAATTACTTTTACTTTAATTAGTAACAGAAATATTGATAACAACCTTTAATTTAACAGTTTTGCCTTCCTGTCTCCTTTTTTCAACCAGACACTGTTTGTTACTTTCCACATCCCCTGGACCTTTTAGGGAAACGTAACAGTAGCCAAAGTGATGAGCCAAAGAAATGGCACCCTATCTCTATAATGATAAGCTATAGCGAGCTGTGTCTATACAGCATGGCATGTATATGCAGAAAACTTGTGCCTGTACCGCTGTAGTGAATCCAAGGTTAAATAAAATGTATTTATTTATTTTTTTGTATAAAAACCCATCATGCACTTTAATGGACACACAGGAGAATAATTAAGATCCACCACATATGCTGTGCACAATCTCAGATTCCTGCATCTTCTGAAATACTTGTTAGAATGAACTGATAATGGATTCTCACTTTTAATGGGATTCATTGATAATTGGAAAGATTTTTGTTCTGTGTCAAGGCATTTAAAGTTTGCGTTCACAGTTCCGGTTCACAAACAAAGATGCCCTTGGTTGACTTTGAGAGAGTTGCCAATAAGCCATTCAATTATCAAACACTAAACTTTTAATGTTTCTCCTTACTATGATACTAAGATATCCCCCACACACCCTGCTCGCATAAATTGATATTTGCTTAGGCGGGAGGGATCCATCTCCTGCGGAAAATGGCCTTGTATTCTTTAATTCATCTGTCAGACTAATTGTCTACTAAGACAGCAAGGAGCATAATGCATCAAACTGTTTTTTTCTTTTTTTTTCCCCCTGGCATAACATTACTTTGGCAAGTCCAACAGAGAAGGCAAAATAGAAGTCACAATTTACATTAATAGGGATATCAATTGTGTCCTTTCCAAATTTTAAAGCTCATTTACCTGAGATTACTCTTGCTGTTTTATGACTGGATTGTTAAAATGAAAAGCTAGATGAACAAGGAAATTATTAGTTGCTCGACAATCATCTGTTTTACAGTGAAAGTTTGCATCTGAAGACAAATGTGTGGACAAACTAGTTACATAAGCCTACAGGGAGAAAAAATAATAATAAAAGCTTTCCTTTTATGTTGAATGTGGTCATTATATCATGAAAACTTGCATCAATTGTCATCTCCCAAAAACATCTAAGTGCCAAAATGAGATGTTTTGCTTCTCTCGTTTGATGAGTCCTCCATCCAAGTGCTGCTATAGCGTCTGCATTGTTTCACATTACACGGTGCACAGACAAATGCATGCATGCGCACAAACACACACAAATTGCATCTCGAAAATTACATCACTTCCCCGCCGTTGTCTGAAAATTACATCTGTCCCCCACCGTTACACCAATCACTCCCTGGGTCTCCTTTTTTTTTTCCCCCCTCCCCTCTTACCCCCTCTTTCGCCTTTCCTCACTATTTTAGGCTTTTTCCTCCACTTTACTCGGCCCTAAATTGCCAGGCCTGAATTGCCCTATGAACAGCGTGGGGTGGACAGGCCAGCAGGAGGTGTGTGTGAATGCATGAGTCTCTGTGTTATCACCATCTCTTTTCATTTTCTTCTCCAAGTGATGCTGTCAGGAGCCAAACAAGATATCACTCTCCAGCCATCCCCCCCAACCCCCCCAACAGGGAGTCACAACACAACGTTGAGGAACTGGAATAAAAGAATAAAGACAAAGGTAAACAAAATGGTTGCCTTCCAGACTTTGGCACCTCTACCGTACAAAACTAATCCCATGATTCTCTTTGTTCCTTAATCCCATCAGCCACCGGGGTCCTGCATGGCTCTCTGGGTGCAGATAATGGTGCCATGCTGTGTGTCTTGATGAAGTTCAGGACCTTATTAAAGAGAATTTGCTCACATGTGTAAATGCAGGCACACTCACAAAAAGAAAAAGCGCCTCATGATCCCGAGATGAGAGCACGGAGCTTTCTAACCTTTCTCCGCACGATTCTGCAATCGCGCATTTCCAATTTTGCCAATATCAGCGACAACAACTTTACCGCTTATCTTGGTTTCCTTCTGTGTCACTGAATATTTTATTCAGATCAAATAACTCGCCTGCTCTTTGTTTTTCGGGTAACATCATATAAATGCGACAACTTCTGATGGTTAACGGTTACGGTCCGTTTTTGTTGCTTAAATAAACCTGGGGGGGTGACCATTACATTTACCCGCACTTTGAATCAATGTCTTTAGTCCTCTGAGTCATGTTATAGCAGCAGTCTTACACAACAAAAAACAGCCTGTAATAAAAGGCACAAGGGATTTGTACTTTAATAACTTCGTCTACTGCAAATCCAAATCCAATGTCCAGTAATAGCACTGTGCTTAGAGATGATTCAGGTGATGCATTCCTCCACTTATAAAGAATGCCATCTTCTTCAGTCTGGTGTGTCAGGGTGGGATGCTTATAAAAGTGTGTGATTTAAGCTGACTGCTACATCTATCAAGGTTGTGACAATCTGAGCTAGTAACAGCTTCTATTCAGCATCAGGGAGTTTAAATGAGGGCACAGCAATGCACAGGCAGATCCACTGAGCAGGTCTCGTCTCACTTGGGAGACCACCCAGAAAGAGAAAAGAAAAAGAAAAAAAAAATCCAGCACTTTTGGAGGGAAATAAAAAGATATGTCACAATGAAAATGGCTGCATTCATTATTTTTGATAAAGAATCTGCACAAAATGGCAAGCTGGTGCATTTATATACAGACTCAGACAGACGCCGTTGTGTACTGTAATCGCAGCTGCCCCTGTTCCATGAAGTCGTAAAAGCCATTGTAAGTAAAAGCGTGATAGGTTTGTCACTGAGGCGGCAGCAGTGTTGACATGTGTATTTTGGGAACAATGGTTTTGGAGACCTCCAAGTGCCGGCAGTAGGTTAGAAAATCAGAAGCTTTCTGGTGCCACAAACAGCTTGAGTGGTGTAATTTTCATGCTCAGAGCAAATAAAAACATTTCTGAAATCAGCACCACCATCTACTAATGCCTCTGACTTGGCAGGCCATTTGCAGATGAGCAAACAGTCTCCATAGTATAGTAAAAGCCACTGAACAGGCTCTTATGCTATGTTCTGTATTTATAGGGGTGCAAATGGTCCGGTGCTTGAGTGGCCACCTAAGTCTGGGACATTTGTGATGACCTTCAGAGCGTTCCGGTCGTGCATTCACACACAAAGCAGATTAGGCCTCCTGGTTCTTTAGCTTTGTAAAGACACATGTTACATGGATGCACATACAGATGTGCAACCTCGAGCGCTCTCGCTGCTTTCTTAAGGCAGCGTCCATCTCTGTAACTCAGTGCGCAGAGGTTACCTTAGGGGCAACCTGCTCATTACTCCCAAGTGTTGTTACACAAAGTATACACACAGCAATTCATCAGCACACACCAATTTGTCAGAGCCACTCACTTCTGCTTGTTAGCAGAGTACTTCATGTCTGAGAGTTTGCTAACTCTAGTGCGTATGCAAATTTACTTCACGAGTGTGCGTGTGTGTCTAAGCATGTGAACGTGTACATGAATGCCTCCCGTGCCTGCCGCAGTGTGTGTTTTCTTTTCTTGTGTGTGTGTATGAGTGTGTTGTTGTGAAGAGGGTTAGGAAAAAAAATACCAATCTGTGTGACTTTACATCTGCAGCTCAGTGCTTCAGCCTTTGTCCTTCTGTAATTCTGTCTGTCAGGTCTGGCGGTTTTCAGCAGCACAAAATCTGCCCGCAGGAAATAATGTGTGGCCATACGTGGAGACTCCCTAATCTGTTGCAGCAGAGCTACAGCAGAGGGGGCAGCAGAGGATATCCTTTATCGGAATGATTAGAGTGGAGGAGAGGAGCGATGGATGGGAAGGGGGGGGAGACAAGAAGGACTGGATGGGGAAGGGAGTGGGGGGGATACAGCTTTCTCAGGTAAACACACCCCAGGCGCCGCTCGATTCCAGCATTTAAACACACACATGCTCAAAGCTGCAATCCAATTATTCATCACAAAATCCCACTTTCAACAAGCTCTAACCCCATTTAAAAGGTCCACTCACCCAAAGGATTCTTTTTAATAAACAGTAGTAAACAAGTGTTCAACAAACCATCGCTCTGTGCTTTCACTTTTACCTACTTTAATTAATCAAGCGCCTTGGCAATAAGGACCTGAAGTCCATTCATCAAACTAACTATTTAGGAGGCAATGTGAAAAAAAAAATAAAACAAAAAAAGGAAAAAGAAGAAATGTGCAGATTATAAAGTATAAACCGAGATTTACTTTTATTTTATATGGGGACTTTTTTTGCCTTTATTTGATAGGACATGATCAGACATTTAGGAGACTAGACAAGAAGGGAGGGCGGGAGGGCACAAGCAGGAGGTGATCTGGGCTGCTGTGGTACCCATGGGCGCATGGGTTGACTGCTAAAAAAAAGGGTTATTTTTTGCAATAAATACACAATTAGTCCTTTGACATGAGTGCTGTGGCCCGCTTAAAAACATTGGGCCCACTCAATCTTAAATCTTCAAAATACAAGAGAAAGTCATGTATTACCTTTAAAAATGTATTCAAAGAATACAAACCACACAGGCTGTTGGCTATAAATTGCTAATGCTAGCAAGTCATATGTAAAGTGTTTAGGTGTGTGACCCAGCTGCCACTGAGACACCAACTTCAATAGAAGAGTAGTAAATTTAGGTCAGTGTAATGAATAATATCACAAACTAACCACCACATATCATACTTTTATTTATATAGCACTAAAACTGTTGCCTCAAGGCACTTTATATTATAAGTTAAGGCCCTACAATATTACAGAGAAACCCTCACAATCAGACGAACCCTCTATGACCAAACACTGGGCTCATAAACAACTATTAATCAAAATACAAGATAAAAGGATGTATTTCCTTGGAAATTTTATATTAAAAAATTAATCACAGACTGTTAGCTTGTTAGCTGCAAATCGCTAATGCCACCCAGTCAAGGCCAATGAGTGAAATAAATACATTTACATAAATATGTAACTGTACACTTGTGAGGCTAATTTCATTTATTACTGCTGTCCACCTGCAGTACCTTTGAGGCCCACGCTTTGGGAATCACTTTGATTAAGTCTGGGTAAATTCCACTAAGCTAACACCTAGCATGCTAGCACTGTACCTTAAAAAAGAAGGTTCATGTATCAAATCTGATTGAAAAACAATACTTTCTTAATCCTTTTCCTTTTGTCGAGTATATAAATAGTATCTGCTGAGGCCAGACAGAGGCAGAGTTGCGAGTCGGCTCTCATTTACATAAACACTTACTGTTCAATACACAGAGCAGGCAGGCGCAAGTAGATTGACTCTCATGTACCCATCCAATTAAACATTTATTAAACATAGTTAAAAGGGAGATGGGTTCATCGTGGGAAAGCAGAGTTAAAAAAGCCATACAGAGAAACTAGAACAGGCGCAAAAAAAGAAAAAGAAAAAAAAATGAATGTGAGTCTATTTTTCGAAAAGTGGAGAGAATTGAATTTCATCAACCTCTACTTGCATCACACTTGCTGATATGTTGACAAGTAGTAAATAGCAGACCTCTCCAATTTCTCTCGTCTTTTTTTTTTCTTCCTTTTTATGCCCTTTGCTTGCCAACAGCTCTCCTGTAAACTATGGCATTGTCAAGCCAGGGCCAGAGGCCAGTCATCATCTTGTCATTATCTGATGGGAGCAACGATAACTTCCTTACTGCTTCCTTGTTGGGGTGAGGAGGGTCAAGAAGTCGGCCTGTGTCAGAAATGGAAGAGGAAACTGTAGAGCTCCAGCTGTGAGATACTGAAGGCACCGACATATGTAGCAGACTGTGATTTGAATTCACAAATTCACAAATCCTGTCTGAGGACAGCATTATTAACATAGAGAGAGACACACGAGCCCCCATGAATACTAAAGTCCTGTTTGCCTTCAGTGGAGGATTTTCTCCCAAATCGATTAGGAAAATATGTACTCTGCATCAGTATGAGTTTGAGAACTTGACAGCAGTGTTTTTCACCTACTCCACATTAGCAAAAACGCTAAACTCAAGGTTAACATATTCATATAGGCGATCCTTTTACTTAGTCAATGATTTATCACCTTAATTTTTTATTTTTTATTTTTTTGATCAGTCTATTCTGACTTGAGGTCCATCAAAGATCATGATATTTTACACCAAATGATAATCCAAGAGTGACTTTGAGTCAGCAAAGTTTCACTCATCACTGTCTAATTTAGATTGATGTCATTATGCATGCGCACGCACCCGTTCACAGACACACTCAACCCTGTGATCTCCTGCTTTGGATTGCCCTTGCTTCTCTCAGTGTTTGCAAACAGAGCTGCCCTAGAGGCCTCTGGCTGGCCTCTCCACTGCTAATCAGAGCTCCCACATACTGGCCTCTCTAATTCTGCAGCTGCTGCAAACACGAGTGCAGTATCCGGTATTAAAACAGACAACAACCTTTCCAAAAAGCTTTTGTTTGTTGTTGTTTTTGGTCAGTTGTGCCATGTCCCGTCATTTCATATTGCATAGATGGCTGTTTTAATCAGTGCTGGAATATGTGTGCCTCATAGAGTAAAGGAATAGTGGGGGTTTTTCTTCTTATTTTGTCTAGAAGACATAAACCACCATGTGTACATATATATTAGGGGTGCAACGATACTCGTATCGGTATTGAACCGTTCAATACAGTGCTTTCGGTTTGGTACACATATGTATCGAACAATACAAATTTTTTTATTTATTTTATCAGCTTTTCTTCTGACGATGCTGTCTGTGTTGAGCACTCAGTGGATCTGCGTTCGACTACTCCGACTAGGCTGCACTGTCGAGCGCAGATCCACTGAGCGCAGCGCAAGCTAGCAAGACAGAAGCTAAGCTCGTTGCAACATGGCAACCCTCATTCAGATCTGGTGTTTGGAACTATCTTGGTTTTCATGTGAAGCATGACCCTGATGATAAGTGCGTCATGGACAAAAGTAAAACAGTATGTCGGATGTGCCACGCAATGCTCAATTGTTGGGAACTAGTGCGTTAGCGCAGTTTGCTCGTTAACGTGTTGACGCTGTCCAGCCCCACGCACAGGGCGATTTGCGGTAACTCGTTAACGGAGATTTGCCGCGTTATGGTGTTAATGTCATTTTAACGAGATATATATACACTGAACAAAAATATAAACGCAACACTTTTGTTTTTGCTCCCATTCCCCATGGGATGGACGTAGAGACCTAAAATTCATTCCAGATACACAATATAACCATCCCTCCCAAACAGTGGTCACAAATCAGTCCAAATGTGTGGTAGTGGGCACATCTGCTATATTGAGATAATCCATCCCACCTCACAGGTGTGCCACATCAGGATGCTGATCTGACATCATGAGTAGTGCACAGGTGTACCTCAGACTGCCCACAACAAAAGGCCACCCTGGAATGTGCAGTTTTTTGCGCTATTGGGGATCTGGGGACCCAGAACCGGTCAGTATCTGGTGTGACCACCATTTGCCTCATGCAGTGCAACACATCGTCGCATGGAGTCTATCAGATTGTCAATTGTGGCCTGTGGAATGTTGGTCCACTCCACTTCAATGGCTGTGCGAGGTTGTTGGATATTCGTGGGAACTGGTACACGCTGTCGTATACGCCGGTCAAGCACATCCCGAACATGCTCAATGGGTGACATGTCCGGTGAGTATGCTGGCCATGCAAGAACTGGGACATTCTCAGCTGCCATCTGCCCTGAACAATGTGAACCATGATTCATCCGTGAAGCGCACACCTCTCCAACGTGCCAGACGCCATCAAATGTGAGCATTTTCCCACACAAGTCTGTTACGGCGAAGAGCTGGAGTCAGGTCAAGACCCCGATGAGGACGACGGGCATGCAGTTGAGCATCCCTGAGACGGTTTCTGACAGTTTGTGCAGAAATTGTTTGGTTGTGCAAACCAATTGTTCCAGCAGCTGTCTGGGTGGCTGGTCTCAGACGATCTTGGAGGTGAACCTGCTGGATGTGGAGGTCCTGGGCTGGTGTGGTTACACGAGGTCTGCGGTTGTGAGGCCGGTTGGATGTGCTGCCATATTCTCTGAAACGCCTGTGGAGACGGCTTATGGTTGAGAAATGAACATTCAATGCATGGGCGACAGATCTGGTTGACATTCCTGCTGTCAGCATGCCAATTGCACGCTCCCTCATTGCTTGTGGCATCTGTGGCATTTTGCTGTGAGACAAAACTGCACATTCCAGGGTGGCCTTTTGTTGTGGGCAGTCTGAGGTACACCTGTGCACTACTCATGATGTCAGATCAGCATCCTGATGTGGCACACCTGTGAGGTGGGATGGATTATCTCAATATAGCAGATGTGCCCACTACCACACATTTGGACTGATTTGTGACCACTGTTTGGGAGGGATGGTTATATTGTGTATCTGGAATGAATTTTAGGTCTCTACGTCCATCCCATGGGGAATGGGAGCAAAAACAAAAGTGTTGCGTTTATATTTTTGTTCAGTGTATATATCTCGTTATATGATATATAAAATCAAAAATGAAGAAACTGTCCAGGCTCTGTCCAAAGGTCATGCACATCACCTGCAGAAAACCCAACCAAATCACACAGAAAGGCCACAGCAGACCCGTCGTGCTGGCCCACTGCCATCTTGGTGTGAGGCAACAGTGCTAGCCGCTGCACCATTTTGACACCCCCAAAGGTAATCCAAGGATACAATTTCCCTTTGTGCACGTGTGTTTTGCGAGTGTGTACACTTGCAGGTCTCTGTATGATCTGTTGCCCTCTGGGCTGTAATTAATTAGAGCTGCAACATAGTCTGATCAGGATTCCTCTGTGATTCACAACCTCAGCGACCTTTCCATTCAGCTTGCAGAAGTGATACTGACCTGATGCAATTGCTTCTATTTTATGTATTGAATATGTGTGAAACTCAGTTAGCTGCTTGTCAAACATGCACCGTACAACCTATGGCTATACAGTTGGCACAGAGACATTACTGGGAAAGCAGACTAGATGCTATTTAAAAGAGCACGACTTTCTAAAAATAAGTATAAAAGGAAAAACATGAGCATGACTCATTCAGGAGTGTTGCTGTGGTTTAATAGGTACTAGGTTTACTAATGTGATTTAGCAAAAAGCAGTAAATCACATTTTGGCGTAAAGCTGCCACTGGGAATATCTTGAACACCACAGCCTCTTGTCTTTGGTCACTAAGGATTACCACTACTAGCCTCCCATTAAAATAGTTTCTTTTGATGTCACTTTTCCAAATTAGGATCGTAATTCAGACAATGAAAAATTAATTACTAGTTTCCAGGGTTTCAAAGAGAACTGGGCGTGACTAGATTCACACACGAGTGGTGTTAAACACGTCACGGCTTTCTTTTCATTCTTGGGAAGGTTTTGTTGGTTGGTCAGGGTGCTGACTGTTGCATTTGCAGCTACCCTGTCTGTGTAAAAGTCTATCAAATGCCAACCCTATACTGTTACTGTTAGCTGTGTTTCACTCGTCCAGCTAAATCTGAACAATCTGCAGACTGGCCGGTCCTGCTGTTACATTGGAGCGTGGGATTTTTTTATGTGTAAAAATGTGTGTTGTTGGCAAAGAGGGAGAACACGGTCACAGTGTCTGTCATAATATTTTTTTTTCCTCCTTAGCATTGGAAGGATACACTCAGCAGTCCATGTTACTCACGGAATCTTAACATCTTCATATCAGCCTGCTCTGACGGGGAGGAAAGAGACACTCTTTTCATACAGAAACAGACTCGGATACGGCGCGACTCCTAACATCCGGTAAAGTGATGAAGAAATTATATGACAGGCTGATTAGCATTTACAACCACATGAGCACATTTACCTATCTGTGAGGCCATGTCTTTCAGACAGCTGCACAAGAACATATGAATGGGCCTAATTGTACAATTTTTATCCATTATTGATGGCGCTGTTAATTTAAGTGCTCTCGTTTGATCTGAAAGACCAAAGTTTTGCTCAGCTCAAAAGCTTTGATCACAAGCATATGCCTTTACCCTTCACTGTATCCTTCAGACAACTGCTCCTATTGTTCTTGCTAATTAATGATGTTTCATTCAGCATTTCATTTATATGACAAATGAAGTGTCTTTCTGTCTGGACTGATTGCCAAGTCTTTAACTTCTTTGTCTATTTCAATAAGCGATATTTAGGTATGTAATTAATTTCTTTTGCTGGAAACACAATTGATTCATTAAAAAGAGAGGATTCTCCTTATCATTTTCCCAGAAGGTTTGCACACGCAATTTCCTGTTTCATTTCAAGCATATAAACTGTTCAGTCGAGGCCAATCCCAATCAGGACACATTTAATGATAATGGTGGACTCTGGCTAAGCTATTCAAAGTTAGCTGACCTTACGAAATTGAAATGAAAGGAAATTAATTTTCATTGAAATTAACAATATGCTTAACCAATGGCAATTTAGCAAAGCTTGAAAGATTTTCCATCACCTTATGTATGAATATTTTGACACAATGGACTTATTCACACTGAGGTGTATATTCCTTGATTAATGCAGCCAGCGAAGAAGCCTGCATTTGATTGTGGGGTGTTTCAGTACACAGAACCTTATTATTTTAGATATGCAAGTGAATAAACATGCTTTGTCCTAGAAATGATCCATTGCTTGTTGTGTCAGAGTATGATAGCTTGAGGTTTTGAGGTTGGAGGGTTTGAAATAAAGGGAAAGAGAGAGATTCTTGTCTCTTTTCTGCAGCCATTACTGGACAATAGATATTGATCCCCGCTGCATCATTGGAGTACTCTATGGTGATCCATTTATCTGTTAATCTGTCTGCGACCAGAGGTGGAGAGCCAAAACGGACGAGAGCCAATACACCAAAGTCTACACAACATTTTATAAACTAATTAATCAACGTTGGGCCTCGGCAGAGGCCAGGAAACCCACAGGAGAACTGCAGAAGAGCAACACTGCCACCTACTGTGGCTCTGCTCCAGTTTATCAAAAAAAAAAGAAGTATGAGATCTCTGGCACCCACAGTGGCATTAAGATGAGGACGCGGGCTTTGCCAAATACTGTCATATTGTGTTTTCTGGTTAAAAGAGACGACCACTGATTCAGCTGCTGTGAAGCCTAGGGAGATGAGCATATGGCCGTATTAACGAATACAGGACTTGTCGGCAATGTTAATTATAATTTACAGATTTAATAGAGATGAAATGTTTGGCTCGAGCAACATTCAAGGTTAGAGCATGATTTATGCAGGAATGCATGGATTAAGTCCTGTGGACGGTAAGGCTGGAATCAATTGCCAGCAGCCTTTGCAGCAATCTGTTAGTAGAATTACTACAAGAGTTAGACATATTCTTTTTCCCAGGGGAAAAAAAAGACATTAAGCCAATTTAAACATATGGATATGCAACATATTGGACGGAGCTCATTAGTCAGTTTTCAGGTACAATTTTTAAAAGATCTCATTGTGTTGTTTTCTCTATGTAATTTCTATTAAGCTGCCATTATTTTGAGGTGCTTTTCTAATCTGCTGAAGCAGTTTCTGAATATTTTCCATTTGCCCTGGTTGGGCTCCCGGTGCACCGCACCTAGAATAAAAAGGGCTGAACTTTAAAGAAAAGTTTTCTTTTTACTGAAGCATTCCATTAAAGTTTTATTCAGTCCTCGTCTTGATCAAATTAAAACCGAGTTCCACCATTATCAAACAAAAGCTCGCTTTTAACAATGTGGTAACTACTCAGTATTCCCCGACATATTTCAGAGACTATACGCCAGGAAATCCCAATGAAGGAATCATTCAAAGAGGTCCATCTCCAAAGGTAAATATGTCAGACATTAAAAGCTTCTTTTGAAGTGAAATGAAAGTGAATTATAATGCAGCGCCATCCTCCACCTATTTCTGCGCCTTATTGCAGGATAAATTGATTAAAGATCAGTGGGAACTTTATGTGTACTTCATGTGCCTCTCGAGGCTCGAGGGAACTTCAGTAAAATGTCACACATCTTTATCAACAATAATGATATGATTACCCCCAAATCCTCAAAGCATTTGTTGATGTTTACAGCGGTGTGTCATCATAATACTAACAAACCAATAAAATATGTTCAGCTTATCCTCAGTCCTGGCAAAGGTTCACGTATCTCTATCATACCACCCAGGCCATTGGAAGGAGTTTATGTCCTAGAGCATCCAGCAGTGATTAAACGGTAAATCGCTCTAAATTAAAGGTCACTTAAGTTTACATATTTATGTGTAGATTAAAGATGTCTTATAAACTATAAGTTCAGGTTGTAAAGTTACTTTGCATTTCCATATGCCACACTTGCCCACACAGCCACTGTCGCTCATGCTAAATGGTGATAAAGCTGTTTATTCCAGGTTCTGGCTTTGCTTTATTCCAAACCTGTTATTATGCATGCACTGAAAGTGAATTACTTCTTTAGCACACCTTATAATGCCCACCTTTAAAAGGTACATTGGTATTCATTATTTGTAGACTGCACTAGTTCGGGGATCTGGCCACATGCTGATCCTGGAGCCTGTTGCATCTGCTGTTTTTCACATTATGGTCTCTTAAATACAAATGTATCTCCGTGTGCATTAAGTGTATATACGGAAGATGTGTTTCACATCTAGATTTAGAAAAGAATGACATTTAACAAGGTCGCTGCTTACTGCGAGAAAGCATACTTAGTGTGACGTCCCCTTATTACTTAAGACTTTCTGTGAGTTTTAATAGTTCATCCCTGATTCAATAAATCAACTTGTCTGAAGCTGGTATATACTTAAAGACTTCGCACACATAATCCACTGTGGATTTATAAGAAGCCGGTGCAACCCAATTCACGACTGGCTGGGCTACAATAACTGCCACACTTCCTGGCATAAGAGCAACTCTGGAACTTCTTCTGGCACATTTTTCTTATAGTACAGTAATGGCTTTGTTTTATAGATATCATTGTTACAATCCCCCGTAGGTGAGAAAGAAACCACACAGAATGATTCCAGACAGATCCCTGTGGCCCAGTCTACCCCGTTCATTTCCTCTGGCTTGAGGCACTAGTCTATAAGTGGTGTATAAATGTCCTGTCTAATAACTTTGCCCGGCAGAAAACTGAAGATACTGAAATGCTCACTGTGTCTTAAATGCTCTGCTTTTTGTTTTCCAATGGCTGTGGAGACGTGTGCACGGGAAGTGGCTTAGTATTTATTGTGTGTCAACAAGGGTTAATTGGTTAATAGACACCTCACTTTGCTAGCTTTGCATAAGAGTGATTAATGAGTTTTTAATCATTATTTTCAAAACCAGTGGAGAGTGTTATCATAAAAAGGAAAGTAAGATATTAACGAGTTCTTGGTGGAGCTTTGTTGTGCCAGCTTAAATGAACGAGAGAACACAAATTAAACAGCTGAATATTTAAAGAGACTAAGCACTTGCTAAACTACTGCAGAAGTACTTGTGAACATTTTAAGGCGCCATAGGTTAGATTTTAAACTACAGTACTTTATTGAGAAAAATCATCTGCATGGTTTGGAGTTCCATTTCAGACAGCAATGTTGGGGATTCTGACAAAAGTGGTGGAACTATGAATGCAAAAATAGTACCAGAAGACTCTGATCCACCATGAAGTAGTATCTGGGAAGCATCTGACTGGCAACAGTTTATTTTTTCAGTCAATGCAGTAAAAGCACACCCCAATAGAAAAAACAAACACAATATAACACTATAAGTCATGGATTGGCCTCCGCAGAGCTCTGACATCAATATTATTGAAGCAGTGTGAGAGCAGGTGATCTAATAATGAGAAGGCTGATGGTTCAGTCCCTGAAGCCATTCTGCATGCTAAATATCCTTGGGAAAAGATACCCTCTGATGTATCCATTGGAGAGCAAATATGTGTGAATGTTCAACAGAAAGCACTTTAGTAGAAAAAGAATTGAAAAAAGTGCTTGTGTGAATGAGGCAAGTTGTATAAAGTGCTGTATAAGAACCAGTCCATTTTCCATTCATTAGAGGTGTACAAACTCAGCTTTCCATGCATGTTTGCAAGTTTTTTAAAAATCTCTTCGCCTATTTCACATTTTCCTAGCAAGACATAAACAAATAAGGTGTGGCTCAAGACTTTTTTTTTTTTACTTCATCTAAGCTTAAGGAAATAAATTATTGCAGTTTGCACCAGTCTTACACATCTGTTAATTGTGAAGCAGCTCCTCAAAGGAGGATGTAAAGTTGCTTTAAATCCCATGCCTACTTTTCAGACATTTCAGATCATCAAACAAGTTTAAATATTAGACAAAGATAACACAAAATTCAAGCCTACATGGGTCTGAGTGACAAAGTGATTGCCCCCTAAACCTAATAAATGGTTGGGCCACCCTTAGCAGCATCAACTGCAATCAAGCTTTAAATGGCAATGAGTCTTTTACAGCAATGTGGAGGAATTCTGGCCCATTCATCTTTTCAGAATTGTTTAAATTCAGCCACATTGGAGGATTTTTGAGCATGAACAGCCTTTCTAAGGTCATATCACAGCATCTCAATCAGATTCAGGTCAGGACTTTGACTAGGCCACTCTAAAGTCTTAATTTTGTTTTTCTTAAGCTATATTGAGGTGGACTTGCTGGCGTGTTTTGGATCATTGTCCTGCTGTCCCAGCTTGGGATCACTAATAGATGGCTGGACCTTCTCCTTCAGCACATTTTGGCAGACAGCAGAATTCATGGTTCTATTGACCACAGCAAGTCTTCCAGGTCCTGAAAAACAGCCCCAAATGATCACACTACTACCACCATATTTTACTGTTAGTATGATGTTTCTGTGTTCCTTTTATGCCAGATATAATGGGACACACATGTTCCAAAAAGTTCAACTTTTGTCTCGTCAGTCCACAGAGTATTTTCCCAAAAGTCTTGGGGAATCATCAAGATGTGTTCTGGCAAAACTGAGATGAGATTTTATGTTCCTTTTGCTCAGCAGTGGTTTTCATCTTGGAACTCTGCCATGCAACCCATTTTTGCCCAGTTTCTCTTATGGTGGAGTCATGAACACTGACCTTAACTGAGGCAAGGGAGGCCTGCAGTTCTTTGGATGTTGTTCTGGGGTCTTTTGGATAAGTCGTCGCTGTGCTCTTGGGGTCATTTTTGTCAGTTGACCACTCCTGGGAAGGTTCATCACTGCATTTTTACACAGATGAGAAGTTATACACTTCTGCCCCGTCCATTTTCTATTATTCTATTATTTGATCTTAGGCATTGCTTAGGCAATACTACACTGCACACGTGGTACACACTTTGACACTTTTATTTTACTTTCTATGGAGTGTTTAAAGTAAGGCTTCCCACAACTTCAAGCACATTTCATAGGAATTCTTTATTTGCACAGGGCAGGTTCTTTTTATATCCTGTCAGTGGAATTCAAACCATTTTCCACCATCACTGGACCTGTTGAAGTGAAAAATAAATGAAGCTTCTGTGTAAGTTTAAAAAGGAAGATCTGTAGTTACTCATCTGTGTACTTCCCAGGTGTTGGCGGATAATCTAAGCGTTACATCACTTCCACTTTCCCACGCTGTCAAGCTGATTGTGACATCATGCGTCTAGTCCAATCAGCTTCTTCAGGCCAATCCGCCTTCACTCCGTGTATTTTAAATCTCCCTCCACATCTTTCATTCTTCCTTACGTTCGTCATTGTGGACTAAAGAGCCGCATCATGACCAAGCACCTACCTGCTTGCCCACTATTCAGTCCCCTCTAGGCCCCACTCCCAGTAAGTAACACTCTTGGTAGAGAGGGTTTGTCTTTTTCACTGAACAGTACTGAAACAAATGCTAACAAGAACTTTACTTCGAATGACCATGTTTTTAGTCTTTATCTGTTGAGTTCCGGGATTTATGATCAATTTTACTCATGAGCACAACTGCAACAGGAAGAACCAAATAACAAATAATCTCAGGTTATACAGACCTACTAAAGGTAAAGGCACGTTGATTTCCAGCCAGTTTACTTATCCATTTATCTGATGTCACAGGTTGGGCTTTTCTCATTTCTCAGTTGTGTGTCTTCTCTCTTTTCTGAGTCTTGAGACCCAGAAAATATGTCCGTTGGCATCTTACAGAATGTCTCTTTTCCTAAAATAAAACTGGTGGACAGAAGAGAAAGTGGTGTATGTTTCTGTTAGTAGTTTTACTTGTGCTGTATAGAAGAAAACAAAAAGTTGGAATACACAAATCATGAGGACTCAGCATTTGTAAATGTGGCAGAAATACAATGGTTACATGTATGTTGTTCAAACTGAAAAGCCCCGAGCGGCTGTAGCCGAAGAACATAAAGCCGACCTCCAGTTTCGCCCTGTTTTGGCTGAAATAGACTTCAGTTAGATGAGCTGACTTGTCTGGACTCTTAGTTATAGCAGCATCTGAAAGAATCCATGACGTTTCAATGAATTGCCTTTGTTCCTGATTGCTCTTCCCTGTATAGGGTAAACTCCATGTACTATAGCTCAATATCATTGAATAGTAATACTATCAAGTTAATAAACTTAAATAGGATTGTGAGCAGAAGAAATATGTGCACTTTAATATTTTAAAGTGTTTTCTGTAAGCATCCACCAAATAGAATATGCTGCAGCCTGGGTACGTAGCAGCAAAAATGAAACATTAAAAGTCAGGCTGGTTGGAAAGGAAATTAAGCTTCAGATTTGGTAATGTACCAGAAACTGCTGTATGTGTGTGGGTTTGTATTCTCTCGTCTTTGTGTGGGGTGGGGTGTAATGAATCGGATGCCATTTTGAGAGATGCTGTTTATGAGTGTTGGCGGCGACAAGGGAATGCGGGGAATTAAGGAAGCAGTATGAGCTACACTTAACACAATGTGACAGGCACAAAATGACAGGTTTTGGCCCAGGAATCGGGATGCCATGTTGCTTGCGCACTCGCTCACTTACACGCATAATCCTCAAAACACACACATACACCATCCGGCATGGGAAAGTAGGTGAAGGCATGAGGGGACAATTTGATCTGTTCCACCAAACACAAATCAATGTCTGTGTGGCTCAATTTTCATCGCACACACAAATCGCTCTACTTCTATCTTTGTGAGGACCCTTGTAGCACTTTTTTCTTATATATTACAACGAAATGTAGAACACCATTTCAAGTCTAAGCCAAACCTGATGCATAAAAGATCTGTGACCAAAGGCAGGGCGGGGTGAAGGACAAAACATCGCATACTTTAAAAGTCAAACTGGTCTTCACTCAGACAGTCAAGTCATCTGAACCAGGAAAGTGACTATTTTACCCGGTTGTGACAGTGAGAATGGCTGCTATTAGACAGATTAACCTAAGATGAGTTCTGACCAGCCTCTACTACCAGGCAAGGACAAAGCTTTTTCAAGCTTTTTAATGGCACAGTGGCAGTTTAGTGTCATCACCTTTGGTCACAATAGCTATTTTTACCACGAACAAAAGAAAAAAGATGAAAAGTTTTTTCACAATAGTTTAATTCTTTTCTTATATTTGAAGTCACACATTACATTAAACATTAGATGACTGTAGAAGTCAGTAACCTCATGAACAAACACATTTAAATTGTCTTTGTTTTTGGACACCTGCTGATACCATTTCACGTGCACTATTATTAATTTTAGATACTTTTTTATATTGTTTATTTCTTCTGCTGCTGGAGCTATTTGGCTACAGTCCAAAATACTGGGAATGCCAATAAGGTCATAAGTGTCTCCCACATCTGGGGATTGGGAATACTCCCTCAGTCTGTTGGCAAGCATTGCATTAATTCAACACAACATAACTAACTGCTAGCAAGTCGTTTGCTTTGCAGTTAATACGTGTGGTAGAATCTGTGTTTTACGAAATATGTTAAGTTTTGTGTTGAGTTTGCTGCGATAGTTAGATTGTTGGTTAGTTATCAATATGAATTCACAGTGCCCTAATAATGTTGAGGTCCAGGCTCCGGGGAGGCTGATCCATGACTGAAAGTGCTCCATTGTGTGTTTTTCTATCCAGGTAAGCTTTAACTGCATTGGTAATGTGTTTGGGATCGTTTTCATGCTGAAAAATGAAAGACGTTGCCAATCAGACGCTTTTCAGATGACATTGCATGGTGGCTCAAAATCTGATGGCGCTTGTCTTGCAATCATAATTTAATAAATTTTGACAAGATCCCTGTTTTACAGATTCTTTCTTGTACCTTTTCCTGCTTTTGTCCTTCACTTTTGAAGGACACACTACACATTAAGCATGTGTGCGTGTATCTGTTTGTGTTTTACTTATAGGTCTTTGGGAATCACCTTGTTGGTGCAAAAATACTATTTTGTGCCTGTCAAACTGTGTTATCTTTGGCACTTTTTGTAGATTAAGCTCAAGAGATGGGAACAAATAAAGCTGTTTGGACAGCACATGGGTTCATTCCTTGAGTTAGGTGCCTATGAAGTGTTACCTACCAGTGTTAGAAAAAACGAAGAACTGTATAATAGCAAGGCTGTGCTGCATTAAGGGATCTGACTCACAGTTAAAAAGCACTGTATATGTAGGACAACCTAGGCCAGCCACTATTCTAATGCCAGAAGTAGAGTCATGGGTAAGATTTAAAGAACATCTCATACACAGCACCTATTTCTGGATATCTTAACAACAACCACCCGTAATCACAAAGCTAAAAATCCAGTAAAACTCGTTTCTTATATGAACACAGAAGAAAGTATTGGTTGGCACATAGCAACCACTCTGGTTCTTAAAAGAAAAAAGAGGAGATATTCATTCAGAGATAAGCCTCTGCTTCTTTCTACTGCCTGTCTGAGTCAGTCAAAATAATGGCTAGAGCTGAGTCATTTCCCACAAGCTGAACATGCCTGCTGTGACACATTGAATGTAAGGCAATGCATCTGAAGAACAGAACCAAAGGTAAGTAAATATCTCTTCACTGGGATTTTAAAAAGGGGTAAAAAGACTTGAAGAGACGAATGATGCTTCCCAACATAAATATGTAGTCGTGAATAAGTAATAAGGGTTCACAAAAAGGAGACAAGCAGAGAAAGACAAATAAGAAGAGAGGGAAAAGGTGAAGTGCAGCAGGATGACAGTGACATATGAGAGGCAGAGCTGACAGAGTGCTCAGTAATGGCAGTTTATCAGCATCTGGTCAGCGGGGTCACTTCAGCTCCTGGGCTCCAATTCTCATCTGTCTCCATCGCTCTCCTCCTGCATCTTCTCACTCTGCTTCCCCCTCCTTCCACGCTTCCTCCCTCACTTCCTCTGTCTTAAACTGACAGTTCTGACAGAAAACCAAAATGTGCAAGCAGTTTTTTCCCTTTCATACACCCACATATACAACCCAGACTGTAAGTTTTTGCACAGTTTCACATTCTGTTGTTCAGAGTCTGTCTCAGTACATTCAGTCCTAAATAAAACACAAAACTGCATTAAAGTGCCAAGTATGGTATGCAGTCAATGGAACTGGATCCCTAAACTATATCAGTTTCCTTTTCTCCATTTATGAAAGTTAATGTATCTTTCCTTCTCTGTATCTAAAGTTATGGGGCTTAATTGTGTTTTGGAACCTGACATTTAACTGACAAATTGCAAAACAAAAACAGTTACATCTTAAGAAATACCAGCCAGATTGCAAAACCCCTGAGCAGGAACGTGCCAGTGCTTTAACCTGCAGGATAAAATTGACATATACTCTGTCTACTTACTTTTGAACAATTGCAGTCAGGTCTACATGAGTAAAAAGGTCTTTATTTCACACACAGTATTTCAATATTGATGCAAGCTTACTAAATTAAAGCTGTGACTTGGCACTTTAATGCAATATCCATTATTTCATTTCAAAATGAATGTACAATTGAAGGCGTTAGTGGACTGGTTGGGACTTAACACACAGCAAGCACAGTGTCCACAAAGGCATATCCACACACCAATTAAGACAGAAATACCACTAACAATCTAATAATAGTTGTCAATAACCTCAGCAATAGATTAAGCAAGGACTTTATTGCTTTGGCATTAACATATTTAAAATGCCAGCCGCCTTGTGTGAGTCCAGTGGATTTATGCTGACATCCCCAGTCGGATTAAATGTGTTTCAGGGCAAAATACAGCCTTGGTGAAAGGAAGAGGAGAAAGTCAGGGGAGGCCAGGCTCACACTGCATGTGTACGACATCTTAATTGCATCAATGATTATCCCTCCACATTTACGCTTTCCCTACTCATATTTATAGTTGTGTCCAATTTTCATTATGCTCTTCATTATGGAGCATAAATAACCTGCGTAAATGTGCCGGCACACTACGACACACCCTATAACATTGCCAAGTGATATCCATCTTGTCCCCCAGTGATCCAACATTACCTGGCTGAATTATGTCTATTAGCTGCATGTAGCCCCTCCCACTCCATCAAGACAGCAGTCTGCAGATGACAGCATTAACTTTTAAGGCTTTATAGCATCTTCTTTACCCAACACATACCATTAATCCGCTTAATGGCCACCATGACCCCTTTCATCGTGTTTCATAAAATAAAAATATGAATAAAGCCCATTACAGTCTCTATTGTGGAGAGTTTCAGCAATAAATCATAGTGGTTCTATTAGAAGGATTGCTTCTGTGGCAAGTCAGGTTGCCATATTAAATCATCAGTGCTGTTTGCGTTATTATTTTTGCATGTTATAATGCCTAAATCGGAAAAGTGTAACTTTCTATTTAAATCTCTTTCCGGCCTTCAGTTGTTAGTCTGAGGACTAATACTGTATTTAGTGTTTTTTACCTCTCTCAACTTTCAGATTTTTTGCTTGCATAAGAAACCTTTTTCTTTACATCCAATGAAGCAAAAGATGTTAAATCTGAATTACACTGAAATTTTAATCATGTAAAAAAAAAAAAAAAAAAAAAAAACATGTTATGTGATATTTTTTTTACTACAAACTTTTGGCAAATTTCTGAATCTTCCATTAAATTTTGGATCAAATTAGGAAATTTTAAAAGCTGCTTTAATTAATTTTTTTTTACATAACAATACATGTAATGACTATGTCCTTATCAAAGAATACTTCCCAGTTCATCATTTTAAATCCATATATAACTACAGTGCATAACGCATTCATTAGACCACCACCCACTGTAAGCTGCACTAAATTAGCACGAGTAATTACCAGAATCTATTTCTGAATCAGTTTCTCTAATGGTTAATCCATCAGTATGTTTACGCTCTTTAACTGAAATTATTTTTAATGCTAAAGTACATTATTTCTGATATTTAGAAACAAATCATAAAGGACTTTAAAATTACACTTATTACACTTCTGACTTCTCAGGGAAGTCCAGTGTGCTGGCTCAAACTCTAGGTATAAATATGTGGACTGCGTCACTCCATGTGAAATGTAGAGAACTCAGTGAAAAGGAAAGAGTCTGCAATAAAGCACTTTGTGATGATGGATGATCTTTGAGACAATCTGGGCAAGACTAAAAGTGTTCTCACAGTGTGGTCATGCTTTGGAGTCAATTGCTGAGACTGGTACTTATAAAAAGTGCCAAGGAAGAGGCAGAATATGAAAGCTGATCACAAACACTGAGCTGTAGATAACTGGAAGACGGTACTCTGGGCAGACAAGTACAGATTTCAACTCTTCAGTCAGCAATATTGTGTTATGTCCACAGAAAAGCTGGAGAATGTTAGATGGATTGCAAAGACAGTGAAAAAGGGGCAAGATTCCATTATGGTATAGTTATTATAGAAGCAGCATGGACACATTAGTGAAGAAGAAGGTCTACTACAACATCTTGGATCCACCAAAACTTGGAATCCCTCTTGAACCACCCATCCGACCCCTCCATCCATCCATCTTCTTCCACTTATCCGGGGCCGGGTCAGCCTTAGTAGAGAAGCCCAAGTGGCTAGGGACCTCTCTAGCCACCTTTTCTGGGGGAACACCGAAGCATTCCCAGGGCAACAAAGATATGTAATTTCTCCAGCTTGTCCTGGGTCTGCCCGGGGTCTCCGTCCAGTGGGATATGCCCAGAACACCTCACCCAGGAGGTGCATGGACAAGTAGCGGCCCTACTCGGAGCCCTTCATGAACTCCTCACCCTATCTCAAAGGAAGCGGCCAGCTATCCTCTTGCACTGAAACCGCTCTGACCAAAGTGTTCAATGACATATGTCTGAATACAGACAGTGGAAAAATGTCAGTCTTAGTTTTACTGGATCTCAGTGCAGCATTTGATACAGTTGACCACAACATATTACTCAAACGACTGGAGAACTGGACAGGTCTTTCAGGAACTGTACTAAACTGGTTCAAAACATACGTAGAAAACAGGAAATACTTTGTATCAATAGGTAACTTCACATCTGAGCAGACAAGTATCACATGTGGAGTTCCCCAAGGTTCCATCTTGGGACCCATTCTGTTTAACATCTACATGCTCCCACTGGCACAGATTATAAACAACAACAAAATAAACTATCACAGCTATGCAGATGACACACAAATATATATCACAATGTCACCAGGAGACCGAGGCCCTGTACAGGCTCTTGGTAAATGCATTGAGGAAATCAATGACTGGTTGTGCCACAATTTTCTCCAGCTAAACAAAAACAAAACTGAGGTAATAGTCTTTGGCGCCAAAGAAAAACGATTACAGGTCACCAGAGAACTTCAATCTATACATCTAAAAACCACAAACCAGGCGAGAAATTTGGGTGTAGTGATGGATGCAGACCTAAACTTAGAAAAACACATTAAGACAATAACAAAGTCAGCTTACTATCACCTCAAGAATATATCAAGGATAGAAGATCTGATGTCTCAACAGGACCTGGAAAAACTAGTCCATGCATTCATCTTTAGTAGGCTTGATTACTGTAACAGCATCTTTACAGGTCTACCTAAAAAATCAGTCAGACAACTACAGCTCATTCAGAACTCTGCTGCTCGAGTCCTCACTAAGACCAAAAAAGTGGACCACATCAGTCCAGCTCTGAGGTCCTTACACTGGCTGCCTGTCCGTCAGAGGATAGACTTTAAAGTTCTGATGCTGGCCTATAAAGCTCTGAATGGTTTAGGACCAAAATACATCAATGACCTCCTGACCCAGTATGAACCATCCAGATCCCTCAGGTCATCTGGATCTGGTCTTTTATCAGTTCCCAGAGTCAGAACCAGACACAGAGAAGCTGCATTCAGCTTTTATGCTCCTTATATCTGGAACAAACTCCCAGAAAGCCTCAGATCAGCTGAAACACTCAGTTTATTTAAATCCAGGTTGAAGACTCACCTGTTCTCAGCTGCATTTGAATAAAGCACCAAATCCACACTTTAAGCTTAAATTTCAAAACTTACATTTAACTACTGATTTTATCTACTGTTCTGATTTTATCTGTTTTGATTTTATATACTGTTGTTTGTTTGTTTGTTTGTTTGTTTGTTTGTTTGTTTGTTAGTTAATTAGTTAGTTAGTTTATTTGCTTGATTTAATCAATTTTAAATCATGCTTTTTATTTGTTCTTGTTTCTAATGTCTCTGTAAAGCACTTTGAATCACCTTGTTGTTGAATTGTGCTATACAAATAAACTTGCCTTGCCTTGCCTTGCCTTGAGGAAGCTCCTTTCCGTCACTTGTATCTGCAATCTTGTTCTTTCTTCACTTCACCCTTTTCAGCTGCGAACCATGGCCTCAGACTTGGAGGTGCTGATTCTCATTCCTGTCACTTCCCACTCACCTGCAAACCGCTCCAGTACAAACTGGAGGCCATCGTTTAATGAAGCCAACTGAACCACATCATTTGCGAAAAGCAGACATGAGATTCTGAGACTACCGAAGTGCAAGCCTCTACCACTTGGCTACACCTAGAAACTCTGTCCATAAAAACTATGAACATTCTGAAGTAAAACTGATTAATTGTGGGTTTAACAAGACAATGACCCCAAGCAAATTTCAACGCTGTGCAGAGACTGTTTGACCGAGAAAAGGGAATGTGGAGTACTAGAACTGATGGACTGGCCATGTCTGGGCTTAAAAATCAAAGTGATTTGGGATTTAGTGAAATCAAAGGCACAAGAATTTAATTCCAATCAGCTCTCTGGGAACAGCTAGAAGAGCATTAGTTATGCAGCCTAACTTTATATTTCAGTGGTGGTTTACGTGCTACAGAGAATACTGTGAAAAACTGTTGCTTTCCCCGTGGTGCACCTGAATGAAAGTTCCCTCTATAAATGCATTACCTCAAGTAACTGCCCCCTACAATCCAAATGTCTAAAAGTACAAACAAAAGGAGTAGATGTCTCTCCACCCACTTACTGTTAAAATAACAACTCTGACAAAAATAACAAGTAGTGAACATGTAGGTGGGTTGTTGTTTTTTGGGGGGGGGTTTGCTGTTCACTCACAAAGACTTTCAGAAGTGTTTCTGGAACTCTCTTTACTTTTACTAGACAATCTTGGCTGCTTTAAAGAAGTGCAGAGTGGGGGCCCTAAGGTTCAGTAATTGGTTTTTGATCTTGTCAATCACACAGAGGGAATTCTCTGATAGTGTATGTAACATTGCATTGTTGAATTATTTCTACAAAGTAGCACATTTCTTTGAAGTTAACCAATCAGTTTATAGACCTGTCGCTAGCTAATTACGCAGCCATCAATCATCCATTATCTTCTGCTTATCCAAAATTGTCTTCCAGTGGCAGTAGGCTAAGCAGGGCACTCCAGATGTCCTCCTCCCCAGCAGCAATTTCCAGCTGCTCCTGGAAGAAGCCCAAGGCATGCCCAAACCAGATAAGATATATAATCTCTCCAGTAGCTTCTGGAGGTCTCTTCCAAGTTGGACTTGCCTGGTAAACCTCCATAGGGAAGCGCCCAGGAGGCATCTTATCCAGATGCCCGAAACGCCTCAACTGGCTCCTTTCAACACAAAGGAGCAGCAGGTCTACTCCCAGCTCTCTCCAGATGTCACCCTATCTCTGTGGAAGAAAGTCATCTCAGCCACTTTGCAATCGAGGCTACAACACCCACATCACTGCTGACACCTCACCAACGAAGCAAGTTACTTAATTAGCTCATATATTACACCATGTATTTATGTTCACCCAATAAAAAGCTGCAATTAAAGAACCATACATTTTAGGCGATAGAGGACCTTAAAAAACAAAACAGAAAAACGGGCCTGCTATATCATTGGTTTTTTGTTATTTTACACCGGTGATGTGTTTTTATCTTTTAATCACATAGCCACAAAATGTGTTTAAAATTACATCAATAAAAAATAAAGTGTCAGCATTTAAGGTGTTCTGTGAAGTTTTTCTGTAGATAAAAGCTGTTTTGATTGTGTGTAGCACTCAGTGCATTTCTTTCCTCGTGAAACATTTCCAAAGCTAATTTCTCTTAAAGTTGAATCCCACTTTTTTTTCTTTATCACTTTGCTCTTTGGCTTGGTTTTCACATTACTGTGCAGCTGCTGTGCAATAGTGTGAAACCACTTGGTGTACTTTTCATCAGAATTCCACTGTATATTTATGTGCATGCATAAGACAAAAAAAGAAACACAAAGTAAATATTTGAGACTAAAACTGCTCTACAGCTCAACTGGAGATCAAACACTCTTTGAAGATCTTTCTGTTTGCATGTTTTTGGTTTTGGTTCTTGTTTTTGTAAATGTAACAATAGGTAAAATGATCATTTCATTTTCGCACTGGCTGAAAAGTTCTGCTTCTTGAAATTCGTACAATTAACTCTTGGTTTAATCACCAGAGACCCTTCAAATGTAGCGCTGAGTTAAAAAGGAAGCCCTTTAACCTCATCCAAAGGCATAACTGCCAGACTCTATTAGCAATGTCTATATTTTATTATATTTGCGGTCCAGCATGCAGAATCTGCATTCAGAACGGCTCACATCTCGAGGCAACCATCTTCTGAGCCAGGGCAAAGGCCAAGAAAGGTGATCATGCTTGTGCGTGTGTGTATAGTGGAAATATTGAGTGGATGAGAAACTAAGGTCCAGATAGTGTTGAATTTATGAGCAACCCCTGCCTGGATAAAATTAAGTATGCTTGTGTGCTTTCAACAAAACTAAAAACAGAGTCTTCTGCTTCACCTTTCTCCATTCCCACCCTGCCTTCTGTTTCTTGAAATTCTTCTTTGTGGAGACCTCTGCTTCCACTTCAAAGAATTATCTGTTTTCTTTCTTCTTCTTTAACCCTGGCTTTAAGAAGGGGAAAAAAAACAACTTCCATTAATGAGTAACAACCCTTGTGATTGAGCGTCACATATAATTTGTTGTTTGGGTAATACAAACCAGTTTGTGGTAGGACACAGTAATGATAAATGGAATTATCCTTAACAAAAACGCTATCACTGGCGGTGGTACAAAGGCCTTTCAGTAAATTCTCAATTTGAGGATCTAACACTGCCCTTGAATTGTTTAGGCACAACTGGGACTGGTGGAGGAATTAATTTCAGATATTACCAAACAGCAGGGTACACAGCTCCCAGGGCACCGCAGACAAAATCTTTCATCCCTGTTAAAAAAAAAAAATTGAATGGGGATTTAAGGAGAACACAGATAATTCAATCTTTATCAGCGGCAAGCCACAATGAAATGTTAAGTTTCCATGGGATCCTCTTACCTCAAAGGAGGACTCCGGAATGAAAGTACAACACATCTGAAGCATCTCCCTCCTGCTCTTGAGCAAAAGAGTAAAACACATGCACAGACACACACACACACACATTCTCTCTGAGACACAAACACAGAACATAAAAGGTTCTCATCAACATATCAAAGCTCGTACTTCCTGTTCAACATGCTATATGCGAACCCAGTGGATGCCAACGAGTCAACGTAGCTACACATCATTTTATATATATATAATATATATGTGTGTGTTGCACTGACAGCTCCTGCAAAAGCAGACAGTAACAGATCGAGATAACTCTCAAGTGTCAGATATACATGCACATACACACAAACGTGGACATGTTTGGCATTCTGCTATGTAAGCAACCACCTCTCTATCTCTTTCTCCCTCTCTTTCTTCCTATCTCTCTCAGCCACATATGTGAGAGAAAGTTTTAAAGGAAGAGATAGAGAAAGGAGTGAAACGAACAACTCTGGCTTAGTAATGTCAACTCAAACTCCACGAGATACCCAATAACGGCACATAGATACTCTTGCAGAAAAGCTCCACTCCAGCATTAACCCTTTAGAGCCGATCGGAGCGGGAACGCTCTGTTATGCGTAACTATTTTTAAATCCCAGTAGCACTGCAACCACGTAAGCTAGCGCAAAAATTTTTTTTGCATATGAAACCGGAGGAGTTGTACTTACATCTGATGCCATCAGCTTGTCCTAGGTCACGGTTTCCTTCCACATAAAGCTTTGCAAAAACTGCATAAAAAGCGCTTGCAGGAACAAAAACATAATATTCCAGAAACACGCTTTACCGATCTGATCAGCTGTTCAAAACACTTCCTACGTTGGAATAGACGTCAGCGCGAACTTTTGCATTTCCGCCATTACCTGCCCGAAACCGGAAGTGACGTCATTTTCGCGGAAATGTAGTCTTTTTTGCGATCAGGGCCTCAGGGCCTATACTGCTCTTTTTAAAAGTTATCTTTGACTTTATGACTTTCTGTGTCGTTTCTGGGATTCTTAGGACTCATATTGCACTGCTGGAAATAGTTTATTTTGATGCATATGCTGCTTTTTTGCAAATTTGCAGTATAATATTTATTTTCATTTTTCCTGCAGTGTATAAAAATTGGTGTATTTCAAAAATAAAACTATGAAGACACTCAAAATAAATTTCCTGTGGTGGGAAACTATTTTGTGCAACTTTTTTGTATTTACAGTTTTGAGGGATAAGACTCTTAAATTTCTCTAACTACAAATATATGTTAAAAAATCAAAAACGATTTTCAATTTTTTTGTAGTTTATTGCACTTTTTTGCAATTTATGTAATTACTATGCACTTAATGAATACATATTATTAAAATCTGGGCTATAATGGTTGTATTGATGTATAGCAACTTGAAATGCTCCCAAAAATGGCTCCACAGCATGTAAAAATATAATATAAGCTCTGGCGGACTTGGTTCTATGGTAGGTCTTAAAGGGTTAAAGTTGTCAACACATACTAATCCACCAGTTTGGAGACTGTTACAATGGGTCAATATGCAATTTGAGGCAGGTTGACAGAGAACATTGGATTGATTGATTTTGACCTTTTCCTTGGCAGTACCTGCTGTACACATTCTCTACAAAATAATGAAAAGTGTTGAAATCCTTATATCTTTAGCTTTTGCCTCTTTTCTTCTCCCAAATAAGCGCCTGTTGTTAATCCCACTCATACGTCTGGCTGGAGGTCTGCTCTCTCTGCTTTATCTTTAAGAGCAGGGGGAGACAGACTCAGGGGGGTGATACCAACCGTATCGATTTGTGCAAACGTGCAGACACACATACACACTCTTAAACATTTTTTTAGAATCTGTGCACAACATGGCTATAATCAAAAAGCTATTCCTCCATCTAGTCTACTCCGCATAGTGATATTACTCTCAGCTACATACTAGTTCTAAACTTGGTCATTGTAAAGATTCAACAGACTCCAATGAATTTTAGTTAAAATGTGGTTAAAAGTGGAGTCCCACATGATGGACTCTACTGACTTTTGTTGATCTTTTTACTTCAAACTTGTGGCTTTGCTTCAAAACAACTCTCAAAACAGCTGTTTAATGGAACACCATGAAATCTGATGCAGACTTTTATGTTTGATCCTGACAGACGTTCTGTGAAGGCTTTATGGGATCGCTAAGCTAAAGGGTAGCACAAACAAGAGGAGCCACCTTACAGGATGTTCCCTGTCTTTTTGATATTGGTTGTAATGACACTAGATAATGGGCATTATATGGGGCTAATCAGCAAGCTAAACTGCAAAAGACAGACATATGCTAATGTCACTAGCCTCACACTAACATGGCCGTAAACATAAGACAGATGCGACCTCAAAACTGGTTCCGAATGCTGTAAGCACCAAAAACATAGAAACTGCACCCCGCCAATCCCTAGCTGAAGTGACCCCCCTGTTTTGTTGAGAAATGTGAGAGATCAAACACATTTCAAGCTGATGCTACCTCTTATTGGGGCATTGAAGGGTATAATACCCGTTTGGGAGGTCACAATTCAAAAAGTCACAACATCCTTTTCCCTTCAGATTGGATGAGGGGAGAAAAAATCCCTTCAGAGAAGAAGCAGAAGCTCCCATATCAATCCATCAAACCAAAAAGTAGTAAAATGGCACTCCTAAATGAAATTCTCTTGTCTTGCGCTGAGCTCAACTTGAAAAGGCCAGTCACATGAGGGTTTAAATAGATATCTATTTTCTGGGCTGAAAATCAAACTGGCCATCATTCTGTCCTGCATCACCTATCTCTTGGGGGCTTGTCACATTTATAACATGTAGCCATTTTCTCAGCTGTCAAACCATGCTCTTACCAAGCTCGGTCCCCCAACCCATGCTGTCAGCTCCTAAATCTAATCGACTCAAACGTCTGTGTGCGCACAAGTATAGTTTTTGAGAAATGTCTTTGGAATTGGAAGGGGATTCATTTCTTTTTTAAATTTTTTAATATTCCGTGTGAGTGTGTGCACTTAAATGTGTGTAATATAAGGATCTGGACAAAGGTGGCATAGCAAAGTAGGTCATGACAGAGGTTAGTACTGCATTAGCAACTGTCACCGGCACGACATGAGAGTTCAGACACCAGGGCAGCCCTCACCCTCTCACTCACAGTATAGACACACACACACACTCTAACCAAGGATTTTTGAAACTCTGTGGCGTTCTGTCATGGATCTGAGCCAGCAGGCCGTGACACACATGGAGGGCAGTGTCTGGAACAGGAGGACGTGTCCAGTCTGTCTTTTGTGTGTCTGCACACACATGCATGACACAGTGTTTGGATATGACGGGGGCTTTTGACCTGCCAGAATCCAAACTCTTTGCCCTTGCCAAAATTTATTTTTTTGGACACTTATTTGATGTTTTCCTTATTTGGCCTGGAGTTGTTTTAAATAGAAGTTGCTCAATATTCAAAGATTTGCTCCATTAAAGCACAGATGAATCCTCGCGAAAGGCTTTGCATCAGTATCTGCTTCTCAGGGTTGACTTATGGAAATCTCTCTCATTACTTCTGCCTTATATGGTTCAAAATCTCACATAAAAATATAATGATCCGAGCTGTTTCTGTTGTCTGCTGTATCAGTCAACGATTTTTTTAATGTTCTAAGTCTCTTCAGTTTCCATCCTCAGAAAGTCTGGGATAATTATGGGAGTAAAAAGGCTCCCTATCAGAGCAGATTAACAACATCTCACTAGCCTGAACTCCTCACTCCCTTTTATCTCCTCAAACACAGTAGAAGAGAAGAGGAGTTACGTAATTCCCACCTTAGGGACCCAGCCGACTTTCCACCCAACTTTTGTCTGTCTCTGCATGTCTAGGGCATCTGCTAGTTCTAAGCTGTTTGATGTGCATGTTTGAAGCAGCCATGCGATCGGGGAGGAAAGGATGTGTCTGTTGTTCGCAGCTCTTGCCGCTTTGCTCTGATCCCTCAAGGAACGAGTTTCAAAGCATGGCAAAGTTGGACCTTTCCTGGTTCTGCATTTAACACCTTCTCGATTCGCAGAGCTAAGGTGCTGTATAGCTTCCCTCCTTACCCACTGTTTAAGGATTCCTCAAAAGACCCTCCCTTGTCATTTAGTTATAACGTCTCTTTTGTCAAAATCTGTTTCAAATTATTTCTGAGGTCCCTAAAAGCCATGTTAGCACACAGAGCCCTTAATGTGAGGTTATTTTACTGATTAAAAGAATATTAGATCATGTCAGCCATGAAAAAAAATTTATTACATATTCAAAATGGTAAAAACCGACAAGATTTTTTCTGTCTACTCATTAGAAACAGCTTTCATTCCCCTTGTGGAAAATAAATGAACAACAAGTTGAACTTTGGGTTAATTAGTCTCTGGCAGTTGGTGAAAAACATGTAGAAGAATTTCAAGGCTGTAGCTGTCTTGCTTGTTTCTATTAAAACAAGTATAGGCCATATGAATCAGCGGTCAAATGTGAGCATAACTTGTGTTTGTGCAGTGTAAATTAAATTATAACATTTCTACCGCGCAAACAGTTCTTAATCTTGCTTTTCCCTTGTTTGACAGTACAATAGCTAATAAGAGATCATTCCTGTTTTTATAATTTCCTTAAGGAGCTCCCGCTCCTTCTGCTATTCATAAGGGAAAAGCAGCACAGAACTCCTTTAAATAAAAATAACCAAAGCAAAAACGAAATCTTTGATTGAACACGTGTGCTTTCAGGATAAAAACTAATTACCAGCATCAGATTTACCTAACATGAATCAATTAGATATACACAGAGAAGAAATACTAAGACTTATGGATGCTCTCTTGAGTGGAATGAGAAATCACTGCACATTAAATAACATGATTAAGCATCTTTTGCAGGATTGATCTATGGAGAAACATTAATAGAGGACAAATTCTGCTTCGGTTGTCACTGTTGTATTTGTTGTGTTTGTGTATGCTTTTGGACTATAGCATTAATAACATAAGCATAAATGCCCATGGCCCATTAGAGCTGGAAACATAGTCTATAAATCTGTCTTTGGAACTGAAAAAGAATAGTTACAAAAGGCTTAAATAAGTAACAATGTTACAAAGAAAAATTGTACAGATATTGCTGTTAAGAATATTTATTTATTTTAACAAGACAAGACGTGAATGAAACAGTGTCGGAAGTGCTACCAGGTATCTTTTATTCATAAATCCCATTTT